>NW_027507785.1:108424929-108724929 GCF_037356315.1 Lithobates pipiens | reverse complement strand
CATGTCCCGTCCCCCCACACCGGAGCACTACATATCCCACCATGTCCCCTCCCCCACACCGGAGCACTACATATCCCAGCATGCTCTGTGTATCCTTCCTCCACCTAGAACTGAACTACAAAGTCCCAGCAAAGCCCACAAGCTCCAGAACTCAGCCCCCCCTCACCTGCTGGGAGTTGTGATTCTTTTGCTGCTTTAGACCAAAACAGCTCCCCTGCCCACCTCCTCTCCAAACCCCTTCCATTCCACCAATGTCCCTTTTATCAGCATCTTCCAGGACTCGTCTCTATTCACACCTGTCCCTGATTCCGGAGACATTTTCCTGAAGCCTCCGCCTGGAGAAAATCTCCGCCCACTTGAGTGTGATTTTTCACCACCACTTAATATTCAGAGGCATGTTATTAGGGTGGGCGGGGCTGCTGCTGACGTCCTGAGCATCTGTTCAGCTCCGCCCGCCCACCCGCAAGTCTCCGCCCACTCGAGGCTATAATTTTTCTCCACCGTGAGAATAAATCTACAGCGCATGCGCTGTTAAGGGCAGGGGATTGACACATGCGCAGTAAAGGCCCGCCGTCAGCTGTGCGAATGACGTAGCCTCACCGGAAGTGACGGGGTGAGCGAAAATCACGGGTCGCATGAAATTTTACAACACCGGCATCACGTGATTCTCCGGCGCCGGCCGATGACGTTGCTGCCTGTGTAGTTGCTGTGAGGAGAGCAGTGAGCCGGGCTGACATTGACATGAGCGGGGTACATAGACTGTGTGTCCGGTTCGGGCGAGTAGCCCGGGTATGGGGGGCTCCGGTACAGGTCCGTCCAGCCACACAACGGAGACTCTTCCACACCGACCCCCGGTGTCTGGCTTACGCCAAGCAACTCTGCCTGGGTCAGATAACTAAGGTAATTCTCCTGTACTACAAGTCCCAGCCTGGCCTGAGAGCTCCCAGTGGGGGTGTATAGTGACACTGTCCTCACACATGCTCTGTGCATAGCCTGGGCTCACACCAGGAGGCAGATACGTTTTTACATGCAGGAGGAACACATATGTTCAAGAAAAATGCTTGTATTCTAATGAGCCCACACTATTGTAATGCATTTGTGTGCGTTTACATAAAAGTTCAACGTGATTCATTTTTCTACACCGCGGATAGCTGAAAGTTGAAATAAATGGAAAAAAATTATTCCTGAAAATGTGTGTAAACACGCATAGTGAAACGCACAGCGACACAGATTGTGGTGCAGTCGAGTCTGTAGGGCCCTTTCATGCTGAACGCAGCGGGACACATTGACCTGCACTCTATCTGCATAGACAGCCCAAAATCAAGGCAACCCTATGGGCATAGTTCACAAAAAGTAGGAAGAGTATGCTGCATTTTTTTTTCTGCACCGCGAATGCAGGGAACGTGCTACAAACGCACCGTGCCCTTTTCACCACTTCAATACCGGGTACTTAAAGCGAGAGTCCGCCGGGACTCCGCGTTTTTTTTTTTTTTTAAAGCCAGCAGCTACAAATACTGCAGCTGCTGACTTTTAAAATAGTGACACTTACCTGTCCAGCGTGCCCGCGATGTCGGCACCCGAAGCCGATCTCTAGATCGTCTTGTCGGGTGCTGCCGCTGCCATCTTGGGTATGGGAATCAGGAAATTGAGCCTTTCGGCTTCAATTCCCGGTTCCCTACTGCGCATGCGCGAATCGCGCTGCGCAATAAGGATGGTCCCCGCTGCCTCTGGGATCTGTGTGTTTCCCAGCAGGCAGCGGGGCACTTGCGGAAAGGGGCGGGCACTTGCGGAAAGGGGCGTAATCTACGCCCCTTTCCGCAGAGAGCTATCCCGGAAGTGGGTGCAGAATACCTGTACTGTACAGGTATCTGCACCCCCCTCCCCCCTGAAAGGTGCCAATTGTGGCGCCGGAGGGGGGGAGGGTTCCGATGAGCGGAGGTCCACTTTAGGGTGGACCTCCGCTTTAACTCTCTCCCTGCCCAGGACAATTTTCAGCACTGTCGCAGTTTGGATGACAATTGTGCGGTCATGCAACTCTGTACCCAAACAAAATTTATATCATTTTCTTCCCACAAATAGAGCTTTTGGTGGTATTTGATCACCACTTGGGTTTTTATTTTTTGCTAAACAAACTAAAAAAGGCAGAATTAAAAACAAACAAAAAAAGTTTTTCTTTGTTTCTGTTATAAAAAATGTTTTCTCCTTCACTGATTGACACTGATAGTGCTGACTGTCAGTGCCACCTTGACAGGCGGCACTGATAGACAATAATAGATGGCACTGATGGGCAGCACTGATGAGGTACTGACAGGTTTTCCTGATGGGCACGGATTGGCAATGTGGCAGGCACTGACAGGCGTTTCTGATGGGCACTTTTGGTGGCACATCTGATGGGGCTGTGCTGATAATCAATGTCAGCCCCCCCCCCCCCCCCCCTCCGACAGGGAGAGCCGCCGATCAGCGCACACAGGAAAACTGTTTACTGGCACTTCCTGGTGATTGGTCACGGCTGATCACATGGTCAGTAGCCTCCGTCAGAGGCTCCTTATTATGATTGGAGATGCTGGACGTCATATGACGCCCCGTCAGGATAATTGAACCACTGCCTCGCCATACTTCTGCTATAGGTTGGGTGGGAAGTGATTAACCCAAGAACACCAAGCCCAGAAATGTATAGAAAAAATGCACTGGAAACGCATGCAAAATGCAGTCAAGCGCAATTCAAGTGCCCTTCAAATGCATGTAAACATGCAGTTTCTGGTGTGAATGGGCCCTTAGTGTTTTGTAAAAGCTTGGAAAATTGTGCCGCACATATGCATGTTTTCTGCGCCACGTGTATAGGGCAGCCCTTTCATTTGAATGGCCAACCCTGCGTGCAACAAAGGGTGGTGCAGTAGCCCATGCAACATTTTGAACATGGAGCTTTGCATGTTTTGCCACATCTAACACGTGAAAAATGTGTGTCCTTTTTGCCATGTATGAGATGCCATTAATAATAAATGACCATGCAAATGTGACACACATTTTTGTGCATTTTGAAAATGGGAAGTGTGAGTGCAAGCTAAACTGCCAGTGCATTGTACTCTCATCCTAACAGATTTTTTATTAAATTTTTTGTGTAGAGTAAATTCTGATTCACATGCGGTCTGTTTTGATGTACTGCAAAATGCACTGGGACACACCAGTGATTGATCTCTGTTTTAAAGTTGTAGTAAACAATGTACTTATACCTACAGGTAAGCCTGTAAGGCCCCTTTCACACTGACGTTCCGTTCAGGCCTGCCTGTCAGTTTTTCAGGCGGACCTGAACGGGTGCTCCATAGAGCTCTATGGAGCGGCGGATGTCAGCGGTGACATGTCCGCTGACATCCGACCCGCTCCAATCCGAAAAAGTGTAACGGAGGAAAAAGCTATTTTTCCATCTGTCTGCGAATCGGATCGGGTGACGACTGGCACTTCGGTCCGTCGTCATCCGATCTCCCATAGGGGAGAGCGGCGCTGTGACAGGTCTGTCCCTGCGCAGTGTGCAGAGACGGACCTGTCATCTCCCTGCTCAGCGGGGATCAACGGAGTGATCCCCGCTGAGCAAACGGATATCCACTGGGCGGATCAGAACTGATCCCCCCCGTGTGAAAGGACCCTTAGGCTTTTAAAGCATCGCCTTTGGAGATTTTTTAGGTACCATTGTTTGGCACAGTTCGACCGGCAGGCGCAATTTTACATGTCATATTTGGTATCTATTTACTCGGCGTAGCATCATCTTCATCATCATTTATATTTTACCAAACAATTTATATTGTGTTGTTTTTGTTTATTAAAAATCATTTTCCAAACAATTTACGTCTGAAAAACTGTGTTGTGCAAATACTGTGTGACATAAAAATATGCATCACCCACCGTTTTATTCCCTAGAAACTCTGCTTAAAATATATACTGTTTGGTGGGGGTTTAAATTAGTTTTCCACCAAAAAAAAAAAAAAGTTTATTTACACGTAGCAGAGGAATGTCAGAATTGGCCCTGGTAAAATATAAATCCAAATAATGTTGCTAGATAGTTGAAAGGCATTACTTTTTAAGCTAAACTAGCAAAATGTAGCCCTTTCCAGAAATATCTTGGCAAGCAGTAAGTACAGAAGGGGAGTGCAGAGGGTATGACAGGGGAAACACAGTATCTCACAAAAGTGAGTACGCCCCTCACATTTTTGTAAATATTTTATATCTTTTCATGTGATAACACTGATGAAATAACACTTTGCTACAATGTAAAGTAGTGAGTGTACAGCCTGTATAACAGTGTAAATTTGCTGTCCCCTCAAACTCAACACACAGCCATTAATGTCTAAATCACTGGCAACAAAAGTGAGTACACCCCTAAGTGAAAATGTCCAAATTGGGCCCTAGAGCTGCACAATTCTGGATAAAATTAGACCTTTTTTTTGCTTAGAAGATAGATCACGATTCTCACTGCATTTTTTATTTTTATTTTTTTCATTGAAGTGTATTTTATTTCCAAAAAATTGTCTTTGAAAGACCGCTGGGCAAATGCAGTGTGACATAAAATATTGCAGCATAAAATATTGCAGCAATTGCCATTTTATTCCCTAGGGTCTCTGCTAAAATATATATGTTTGGGGGTTCCAAGTAATTTTCTAGCAAAAAATATTGATTTTTAACTTAAGAAAGAAGTGTCAGAAAAAGATTTAGGCCCCTTTCACACAGGCGGACCATATGTCAGTTTTTCAACCATCCATTTCCCCGGACATCCGATGACATCAGTCTCCGCTATCATCCAAAACTGATGACAGAGGAAAACCCTATTTTTTCATCGGAGATCGATTTTTTTCACCCCCCCCCCCCCCCCCCCCCATAGAGGAAAGCGGAGATCTGACCAGTCCTTCTCTAGTGTGGATTTGTCATCCGCCGGCTCAGCGGGGATCAACGGAGCGAACCCCGCTGAGCACAGATCCTCCTGGGATCCGCACGTGTGAAAGTGGCTTTAGACTTTAAGTGGTTAAACTTTCTGCATTTACGCATTGAAAACTTTGCAGACTGCCTGGATTTTTTCTTTACAAACAGAAGGGTATCCCCTAAGAAGGAAGCTTGGTTTACAGTGTTTCATGTTAAAAACTTGTCAGACTGCCTGGATGTTTTCTTTTGACAGCTAATAGAGCAGAGAAGTCTCTCCACTTGTTATATGAAAGAATTGGCAAACTCTGCAATAGAGATTGTCAGAGGGGTTGAATCGAGATTAATTGTGCAGCTCTAGTAACCACCATTATTTTCCAGCACTGCTTTAACCCTCTTGGGCATGCAGTTCACCAGAGCTTCACAGATTGCCACTGGAGTCCTCTTCTACTCCTCCATGATGACATCACGGAGCTAGTGGATGTTAGAGACCTTGTGCTCCTCCACCTTCCATTTGAGGATGCCCCACAGATGCTTTAAAGTGGAAGTAAACTCCCCTATCGTTTTCAGCCAAGGAAGCTGCCATCTTTGCCTCTGTTTAATCTTCAGCTGCTATGGTGCTGCACATGTGATTCGTTATGACACCAGCCATTGGATGGTTTGATAGTTTGGCTGAGAGCACAGCCAATGTGCAGTTAGCATTCCCGGCATGCCTTTTTTTTTAACTGTTTAAATCAATGGGTTTACTTCCACTTTAATAGGGTTTAGGTCTGGAGACATGCTTGGCCAGTCCATCACCTTTACCCACAGCTTCTTTAGCAAGGCAGCGGTCGTCTTGGAGGCGTGTTTGGGGTCATTATCTTGTTGGTATACTGCCCTGCGGCCCAGTCTCTGAAGAGAGGGGATCATGCTCTGCTTCAGTATGTCGCAGTACATGTTGGCATTCATGGTTTCATCAATGGACTGTAGCTCTCCAGTGCTGGTGTCTTGTCAAATAACGTCCTCCATCCGATAGTGTCCGCTGTGTACTGCGCATGCGCAGTACACAGCAACACAGATTCCGAAAATTGCTGAGGATGAACGGCGCCTACGCCGTGAGTCCAGGTTCTATTCCCACTATCCAAGTGGACATAGAGTATGAATAAAAAAGAGCAGAGCGCAGGCGCCTTCCGAAGCTTCGTCTGCTCCGTACTGCGGACACTATTTGATGGCCGGACATTATACGGCAGAACACCGGCAGCACCAGACCATGACACTCCCACCACTATGTTTGACTGTAGGAAAGACACACTTGTCTTTCTACTCCTCTGCTGGTTGCCGTTACACAAGATTGACACCATCTGAACCAAATAAGTTTTATCTTGGTCTCATCAGATCACAGGACATGGTTCCTGTAATCCATGTCCTTAGTCTGCTTGTCTTTAGCAAACTATGGGCTTTCTTGTACATAATCTTTAGAAGAGGATTCCTTCTGGGACAGCCATGCAGACCAATTTGATGCAGTGTGCGGCGTATGGTCTGAGCACTGACAGGCTGACCCCCTACACCTTCAACCTCTGCAGCAATGCTGGCAACACTCATACGTCTATTTCCCAAAGACAGCTTCTGGATATGATGCTGAGTATGTGCACTCAATTTGCGGGAGATGGCACGACCTCAATCTCTATAAAAAGCCTCTACTTGGCTCTTTAACCATGTGATTGGCTGTGTCCAGTCACATGTAAATACAGGAAGTCCAGTTAATCGGCTCTCCTCAGCTCCCACTGAGTACAGTAAAGCCCCATGAGTGCTACCAATCAGTGCCCATTACTGGTGCCAGTCAGTGCTGCCTTTTACTGCCCATCGGTGCCGCCCATGATTTCCGCCTCATCAGCTCATATCAGTGAAGGAGGAAAAATTACTCATTTACAAAATTTACTGACAGAAACTAAGAAATTTATTTTTCAAAATTTTCAGTCTTTTTTTTTTTTTTTTTCTTTTTTTTTTTTTAAATAAAAAACCCAGCAGTGATTGATTAAAAATGAATTTGGGTACAAGCGTGAAAGTGCCCTGTATTGAGGCGATTAACGAAAAAAAAATTAAAGACTGTTTTGTCGATTTTCAGACTGTATTATATGGTGGCCATACAAAAACAATGTCTTTCTTCAAAAAAAAAAAATGTAACGTTCGTTAGATTTTCAAATGGTTAGTGGGGTCAAATCAACGTTCGTTTTCAACCACAGTGATGGGAAATTTCAGAGGAGCAGAAAAAAAAACTTTTTGGTCAAAGGAATTTTCAGACAATGTATGTGTTTTTTTTCGTTCAGAAATTACATTCATTCTAAAACTGAATGTAAAATGCAAGTGAAATTTTCAAAAGCTATTCCTCCAATCAGCTAATGTACAACGATTTGTTTGTATGAATATTTTCATCCATAAATCGATACGTGTGTGGCCAGCATAAGGCTCAGTTCACACCTATTTAGTTTGCTTTTTATCCATTTTTGCAGTTCTTTTGCTGTGCTTGTGATTTGTGTTTTGCATTTTTTTTTATGCTTTTTTTTGTCCAATTTGTTGTGGGTAGATTTCAAAATGCAAATCGCTGCAAAAATGCACTACACGCTTTTTTTCTGCATTTACTCCATTGAAGTCTATTGAACCAAAAAAACACTGTTTTGCTTTGAATAAAGTCCTTGACTCTTTCCAAATATGCAGCGGCTGAAAAAAACATAGATGTGAATGTGTCCCATAGGAAACCATGTTGAATGAACTGTAATGTGTGCTTACCTGCTCTGTGTAATGGTTTTGTGGCACTCACCTGCAAACGAAGTCCGTGATGTCCAACTGGTGGAAGCATCCATATTTTCCCCTCTTCCTTTCCGGGGCCGCAGACTCCGGCTCTGTGATTGCAGAGGCATGCCATTTCTTCCCCAGAGTGTGCTGTGACTAGCGGCTCCCACGTGCGTGCGGGAGTGATGTCACGTGGGAGCCGCCACGGCATGGCACACGCTGGGGAAGAAATGGCATGCCTCTGCATGCGCCAATGACACAAGGTAAATTTTTCCTAAACAGTGCACGATTAGGAGATATTTTCAGTACATATAGGTAAGCCTTATTATAGGCGTTGTAAAGGCAGAAGTTTTTTTTATCTTAATACATTTTATGTATTAAGCTAAAACGCCTTCTGTGTACATCAGCCCCCCCTAACACTTACCTGAGGTCCCTCTGTCCAGCGATGTCCGAGATTCTCCTTCCTGATTGGCTGAGACACAGGAGCAGCACCATTGGCTGTCAATGAAAGCCAGCTAGCCAATCGGGGGAGAGGAGAGAGGGCTGGGCTGGGTCAGGGCTCCGTGTCTTTATAGACACAGGGAGCTGTGACTCGGCTCAGGAGCCACCATAGCAGGGTGGATTTGATTTAAATCACGTCAATTCAAATCACCAGTAAATAGGCTTGATTTAAATCAACTCAATATAAATCAGAATTTTTAAAGAGCAACTGCCATCTCTGTCCCGCAGTGGCTCCTCCTCTGACCAGCTGTTGACTCACGACCACCTCATTTAATTTAATGGGACGGCTGGTGATGTGGCAGTGACACAACAAGGTGAGGAACGTGGCCGCAGCAGGCGAGTGGATACCTGCTAACAGGTGCTGCCATGATGGATCTGAAATGACAGGTGCTCTTTAAATGTAAGGACTTGTTCTTGCTGCTAGTTATAATCTTTAACCACTTCAACCCCGGAAAAATTTGCCCCTTTCTTGACCAGAGCACTTTTTGCCATTCAGCACTGTGTCACTTTAACTGACAATTGCGCCGTCGTGCGACATTGTACCCAAACAAAACTGACGTCCTTTTCTTCCCACAAATAGAGCTTTCTATTGGTGGTATTTGATCGCCTCCTGTGGTTTTTATTTTTTGCACTATAAACAAAAACAGAGCGACGCTTTTGAAAAAAAAGCATTATTTTTTACTTTTTGCTATAATATCCCCAAAAATATCTAAAAAGGCTATTTTTTCCCCAGTTTAGGCCGATATGTATTCTTCTACGTATTTTTGGTACAAAAAATCGCAACAAGAGTATATTGATTAGTTTGCACAAAAGTTATAAGGTCTACAAAATAGGGGATAGATTTATAGCAATTTTTTTTCTTTTTTTTTTATCGTGACTGCGACATGGCGGACACATCGGACAATTTTGACACATTTTTGGGACCATAGGCATTAATACAGTGAACATTTCTATAAAATTGCATTGATTACTGTAAAAATGTCACTGGCAGTGAAGGGGTTAACAGTAGGGGGTGCTCGAGGGGTTAACTGTTCCCTGGGATGTGATTCTAACTGAAGGGGGAGGGAACTGACTGGAGGAAGTGACGGATTGTGGTTCCTAGCTAATAGGTCAATTCTGTCAAAACAAAACAAGGAAGTGTGTGTTTATACACACTTGCCCCTGTTCTGTCTCTCCTGCTCACGATCACTCGTGGCCTGTGGTCATCTCGACCGTCAACCACGAGCACCGGCACCCCCGCTGTGCGCCAGCTATCCCGACCCCCCCCCCCGCTACGATGACTCACGCAGGGGAGCCAACATGCCGCAGTATAACTGCGGCGCTTGGTCGGGAAGCGGTTCATATTTGCAAACAAAACAAAGGTTTCCTATTTAGTATAATAAGCTGTCAGGTTAGTAAGGCTTAATGTACACGGGACGTCTTTAAAACCTCTCCTGAATGATTTAACTTTACAGATAGTAACCAACGTTTAAAAATGTCCGTTTTGCCACGTTTACATGGCGTGTTTAGCCGCGTTTGCGTTTTAGAGGCTTTTTTTTGGGCAAATAGTCAAAAATGTATCTTCGTTAAAAACTCCTTAACCGCTTAAGGACCGCCTCCTGCACATTTAGGTCGGCAAAATGGCACGGCTGGGCACAATCGCGTACGTGGGTCGTGCGCGGGCCACCGTCTGCACGCTCGCAACCCAGTCCTGAGCTCCGTGACCGTGGCACCCGCGGACCCGATCGCTGCTGGTGTCCAGCGATCAGGTCACAGAGCTGAAGAACGAGGAGAGGTATGTGTAAACAAACCTCTCCCCGTGCTTCCTAGTGCGGCTGTCACCGATCATCTGTTCTCTGTTATAGGGAAAGACTATCAGTGACGTCACATGCCAAGCCACACCCCCTACAGTAAAAAAAACACTCACACTTAACCCTCCCCGCCCCCTAGTGGTTAAGTCCTTCACTGTCAGTGTCATTTACACAGGAATCAGTGCATTTAAATAGCACTGATTGCTGTATAAATGCCAGTGGTCCCAAAAATGTGCGATGTGTCCGCCATAGTGTAGCAGTCACAATAAAAATCACTGATGGCCGCCATTGCTAGTAAAAAAAATATTAATAAAAATGCTATAAAACTATCCCCTATTTTGTAAACGCTATAACTTTTGCGCAAACCAATCAATCGCTAATACGTATAAGTGTCATCAGTGCCAGGTGTCAGTGCCACGTATTAGTGGCATCTGTCATCAGTGCCTCATCAGTGTCACGTGTCATCAGTGCCATGTCAGTGTCACTGTCCTGGTGCTCCAGGGCCTTCAAAAGTGTAATAGTTAGTCAACAAGTTAGATGTGTAATTTATGCTCCTAGAACACCTGATGGTGCTCCCTGCATGTTGAGCCTCTCTATGTGGCCAGGCTGTGGAAAAGTCCCACACGTGGTATCGTAATACTCAGGAGGAGTAGCAGAATTTTATTTTGGGGCGTCATCTGTGGTATACACATGCCACTTGAGAGAAATAAGTTATTACAATGACAATTCAAAAAGCTCACCATGCCTCTTACTAAATACCTTGAAATATCTACTTTTAAAAAAGGGGTCATTTGAGGGGTATTTGTACTTTCCTGGCTTGTTTGAGTCGCAAGAAATGAGACCACCAGTACATCAGGTGTGATCAATTTTTTATGATTTGCACCATAGCTTGTGGACTTTCTAACTTTCACAAATAATATCCACTAATTTGGGTTATTTTTACCAAAGATATGTAGCAGTATAAATTGTGGCCAAAATTTATGAAGACAAATTAATAATTTGCAAAATGTTATTACAGAAACAAAGACAAATTTCTCATTTATAGAGCAAATAATAAAAAACCCTAGAGGTGATCAAATGCCACCAAAAGAAATCTCTATTTGTGGGAAAAAAAGGACAACAAATTCATTTGGGTACAGTGTTGCATGACTGAGTAATTGTCATTCAAAGTGTGAGAGCACCGAAAGCTGAAAATTGGTCGGTCACGAAGGGGGTTTAATTGCCCAGTTGTCGAGTGGCTAAACTGAATATATCAGCTGGATCCACATAAAAAACTTCAAACACGTTCTTTCATCACAGCATGTCTTCTCATGATGTTGTTTCATTTGGGCCACCAAGCCTTACATCTCAAGGTTTATAAGCTGCTTCGAAGGTTTCACTTTCTATTTTACTACTTTACTTTCCCTTCTTCCTCAAACTTGGAGCCTGGTAAAGATTAATTTCTCTTCAAACAATCATACAGCTTTGTGGTATACATAGATTTGCAAAACAATGGGATAAAGGAAAATTCCTCAACTTTGTTTTATCTCATGGTTACTGTGAAAATGTGTGAATGAATCAATGCAGTGCATGTTATCTCCGCTTGCAGAACTTCATTGAATGAGTTTACCAAAAATTTAAATATTGATGCTACATAACTAAGCTCCATTTCATGCTGAATAAACTAAATTATTAATGTATTTTAAATAGAAAAATTATCTTTAGATTTTTACTCCAAAAGCATTTTATAAATTTGATATAAAATAAAAAAAAAATTTGATTTAAATAAAATCCTATCAGGTCCCAGAGGAGGGACCTGAGAAGAGGAGGATCGGGGCTGCTCTGTGCAAAACCACTACAACAAGGCAGGTAAGTATAACACGTTTTGTTACTGTTATAGGGGAAAAAACTAGCCTTTACAATCACTTTAATTCTCATTAAAATATGGATATCGGCTTTAAAGTGACACTAAAGCCTGGCTAAATTTTAGGGGGAGAGGTTCAGGAGCTCATTGTGGATGTTAGGTGGAAGAAGGCAGAAAAACACAGGGCTTGTTTACATTAGCGGTTGGGGGACGGTAAGAACATGTACAAACACGAGTCATACTTTACACCCCTGCCCAGAGACTGTGAGTCCCATACAACTTTATACCTGGGACACAAGATCTGATGGTATGTGCATGGCATTTCCACCCTTCTATATATGCATTCTGATCTTGGGAAGAGAGAATTGGAAAGAAGAGTTTTTCTCTATTTAGTAGCTTTGCTTCCAGCTGTATTTCTTAAAGCAATAACATATTTTTTTTTTTTGCCCCACTGAGCCTGGATTAAGTGTACATTGGAAAAGACGTGACCAAAATATGCTATTCCTTTTCCTGGTTCTCTCTGTCCCTCATTTCCGCCAGGCTTAGGTGATGATAGCAGATATTTTTAGTGTAGAGAATTTCCAGTCAGCCTAGTTTCTACTTCTTTTTATTCTTTCAAAAACATGATTGGATTGACAGACATTCCAACATGCTCTTAGACACTTCTTTCACATTAGTGCCCTCTATACAGAAGCATAAAAGGATCAGATTGCTACCTCCGTAGGTAAGGCACAAGGGACTCGCAGTAACCATGCATAAAAGATTACCTTCAGCCAATGGAGTTGTGCTAAGAGACATTTCCTGTTAGAATACCGTGGTATTGCTTTCTGGCACCATGTACACTTAGCTATGGCGTGTGTGTGTGTGTGTGTGTGTTTTTTTTTTTTTTGTTTTTATATAACATACAACGGATGTATTATATCAGTGGTCATCAACCCTGTCCTCAGGGCCCACTAACAGGCCAGGTTTTATTTATTACCTTGGGGGAGATGAAGACTAGAATAGTGCAATCCCCGAGCAGCAAATGATATCACCTGTGATGTATTTCCGTTATGCTCTCTGAGGACAGGGTTGATGACCACTGTATTATATCATCTGTACAATTTTTTTTATTTTATTTTTTTACCCTTTTTATACTTGTGTTCTCTCTTCTGGTCAGCAGGGAATCCGAGAACAGATCCCTTGCAGAACTGGAGCTGAACGGTACCGATGTCATTTTTGTGAAACCTGTGTTCGTTCATTCTTTTCTTGATGGAAAATAACAGTCCCATGTTAGGTCTATGGGCAGGCAGATGTAAACATTTAGTCACATTTAGGTCCAAATAAAAAAACAGAAAAGGATGCAGATCTTTCCTTTTTTTTTTTTTTCTGGACAATAGATGCAGGTCTGCTTTTATCCACCTGCCTATTGGCTTACATTTAGCATCTGTTTAGATCTGCCTGAAAAACTGAAAGAGGAATCTGATTGAAGGCCTGTGTGGAAGGGCCCAACAGCTCTGCTATCACATGCCAGAACAAAAAAAGAAACGGCTCTGATGGATGACGTAGATCATAGAACCAAAAGTCATAACTAAAACATTGCTAAAAATAAGACCTGCATCTCTTCATCTTTCTTTTTAGGTCTCTTGAAAATTTCTGTATGTAAGTTTGTGTGCCTGGAGTAAAGTGACTCTCTACAGGAAGATGGCAATAAACTAACGGGTTCTGAAGAGAAGGACCCGTGAATTACAAGGATTTGACTTTCTTGTGCCTACATAAGTTGTACCGGTTTGTCTGCAGTATTCTCTTCTCTACAGGTGTTTAAATTCCGTGCAAAAAAAAATCATGCAAGGTTAGTTCAGCGATCTCCCCAGCTGAGCTAATGTGTCCTGAAAGGGGGATGCCCCCTCCACCACTCCCCCCCCCCCCCGGAACACTCCGATCATCATATATATACTTAGCCTTTCCATGAAAAAACAAAACAAAAAAAACGTATTGCCAAATAAACAGCTTGTCCATCCTAAAATAGTAATATATGTATTACTTGAATATCATAAGGCCTCATGTACACAGCATTAGAAAAAACAAGCTGCAAAGCCACTACTAAAGTCAGGAAACAGTGGCTGTCAAAATGCACTTCTAGTACTTTTTTTGCATTGGAGTCAATTTGCCCCGTTGGCTTTTAGCAGCGTTTCTCTGCTATTCAAAATCAGTGGTTCCCTATGAAAACCATCTTAACTGATCCAACTTTCAGCCCATTGATTTGAATAGAAGTCATATCATCATGATCTGACTTGTGGTGCAACTTGTGCTCTGAGGACCTTGAAGGGGAACCCCATGCCAAATGGTGTGGAGTCCCCTCAAGATCCCTACCAGGCCCTTTTGAGTCTGATATGGATTTTGAGGGGAGCCCCATGCCAAAAACAAAAAAAAACAGCAATGGGCCCCCCCCCAAAAAGCCATACCAGTCCCCAGGGCCGGACTGGCCTACCGGGATACCGGGAGATTTCCCGGTAGGCCGCCTGCCCTGGGGCCGCTTTTAGTTGCGGCTGCATCCCCTGCTCTCTACTGCGGATCACAGCGCTGGCTGGCTCTGTGTTCGGCGGCCGCTCTTTAACACAGCCCGCCCCCTCAGACCTGCTCGTGTGATAGTAGATAGAATCAACTTTCCGCCTATCACACAAGCCGGTCTGAGGGGGCGGGCCATGTTACAGAGCGGCTGCCGAACACAGAGCCAGCCAGCGCTGTGATCCGCAGGAGGAGATGCTGCAGGTATAGCCCACCCTGTGTGCCTCAGTGCCTGCTTAGGAGGATCGGCAGGGGGGGCTGCAGGGGCCCCCCCTGCCGATTCTCCTATCCAACTTATTTTACTGCCCCTAGTTCACCTTGTGCTCCCTGCCCCCCCCCAGTTCTCTCTTCCCCTGTTCTTGCTGCCCCTCCCCCCTGCTCTCCAGCTCTCCCCATCCTTCTATAGCCACCATCCCAGTGCTGTGCTCTCTCCCCCTGTTCCCCCCAGTGCTCTCCTCTCACCCCTGTTCGTTCCCCCCAGTGCTCTCCTCTCACCCCTGTTCGTTCCCCCCAGTGCTCTCCTCTCACCCCTGTTCGTTCCCCCCAGTGCTCTCCTCTCACCCCTGTTCGTTCCCCCCAGTGCTCTCCTCTCACCCCTGTTCGTTCCCCCCAGTGCTCTCCTCTCACCCCTGTTCGTTCCCCCCAGTGCTCTCCTCTCACCCCTGTTCGTTCCCCCCAGTGCTCTCCTCTCACCCCTGTTCGTTCCCCCCAGTGCTCTCCTCTCACCCCTGTTCGTTCCCCCCAGTGCTCTCCTCTCACCCCTGTTCGTTCCCCCCCCCCAGTGCTCTCACCCCTGTTCTTTCCCCCCCAGTGCTCTCACCCCTGTTCTTCCCCCCCAGTGCTCTCACCCCTGTTCTCCCCCCCCCCCCCAGTGCTCTCACCCCTGTTCTCCCCCCCCCCCCAGTGCTCTCACCCCTGTTCTTCCCCCCCCCCCAGTGCTCTCACCCCTGTTCTTCCCCCCCCCCAGTGCTCTCACCCCGTTGCTCTTCACTCCCCCCGTTGCCCTTCACTCCCCCCGTTGCCCTTCACTCCCCCCCGTTGCTCTTCACTCCCCCCGTTGCTCTTCACTCCCCCCCCCGTTGCTCTTCACTCCCCCCGTTGCTCTTCACTCCCCCCCCCGTTGCTCTTCACTCCCCCCCCCGTTGCTCTTCACTCCCCCCCCCGTTGCTCTTCACTCACCCCCCCGTTGCTCTTCACTCCCCCCCCCCGTTGCTCTTCACTCCCCCCCCCCCGTTGCTCTTCACTCCCCCCCCGTTGCTCTTCACTCCCCCCCGTTGCTCTTCACTCCCCCCCCCGTTGCTCTTCACTCCCCCCCCCCCGTTGCTCTTCACTCCCCCCCCCCCGTTGCTCTTCACTCCCCCCCCCCCGTTGCTCTTCACTCCCCCCCCCCCGTTGCTCTTCACTCCCCCCCCCCCGTTGCTCTTCACTCCCCCCCCCCGTTGCTCTTCACTCCCCCCCAGTGCTCTCCTTCTTTCACCCCCCCCCCCCCCCAGTGCTCTCCTTCTTTCACCCCCCCCCCCCAGTGCTCTCCTTCTTTCACCCCCCCCCCCCCCAGTGCTCTCCTTCTTTCACCCCCCCCCCCCCAGTGCTCTCCTTCTTTCACCCCCCCCCCCCCAGTGCTCTCCTTCTTTCACCCCCCCCCCAGTGCTCTCCTTCTTTCACCCCCCCCCAGTGCTCTCCTTCTTTCACCCCCCCCCCAGTGCTCTCCAGCTCTCCCCATCACTCTCCAGCCCCCACCCCAGTGCTCTTCAGCCCCTCATTCTCCCCACCCCTGTTCTTTTTGGCTCCCCCCAGCACTCTCCACTCCCCACCCCTGTACTCTCCACCCCCCCCTGCATTTCGCCCATACCCATGTGCTCTCCACCCCCCATAGTGCTCTCCAGTCCCCCGTGCTTTCCACCACTGTTCTTTCTGGCCCCCACTGGTGCTCTCAAGCTCCTCCCCCATTGCTCTCCACTCCCCACTGCTCTTTGTACCCCCCCCAGTAATCTCCAGCCCCCGTGCTCTCCACCCCTGTTCTTCTGCCCCCCTGTGCTCTTCACCACCCCACACTCTTAGCCCCCCCCAGTGCTCTCAGCCTACCGTGCTCTCCATCCCTGTTCTTTTTGGCCCCCCCAGCGCTCTCCGCTCCCCACCCCTGTGATCTCCACTCCCCCCTGCTCTTTGAGGAAGCCTGAAGGTGCAGGTGGCCAGGGACCACTCCATCTCACAGCAAACAGATCCTCTGGAAGGAGCACCGTCCCCATCCAAAACGAGAACAGACCCTGCCTGCTGCTGGCCGTAATGGATATCCTGCTGGCATGCAAGGTACTGTACCGAGCATCAACAACACACCTTCCCACAGACAGGGACTGCAGACTGGGACATGGGGCACAGGAGGGGCTGCAATGATGGGCACAGTGAGACTGCATTCACGGCACAGTAAAGCTGCATTTGATGGACACAGTGAGGCTGCAATGGTGGGCACACAGTGAGGCTGCAATGGTGGGCACACAGTGAGGCTGCAATGGTGGGCACACAGTGAGGCTGCAATGGTGGGCACACAGTGAGGCTGCAATGGTGGGCACAGTGAGGCTGCAATGGTGGGCACAGTGAGGCCGCATTTGATCGGCACTGCTGAGGCTGTATTGAGCTCTTGTATCATGTCTGCAGTCTCTGACCATTTCCTGTATCATGGCTGCAGTCTCTGAGGGAGTCTGGAATTTGAATATATATATATATATATATATATATATAATCTCCCTATGTGATTTCATATCTATATATAATACTCTCTTCATCAAATGTGCTTTAAAATGTATGGTTTTCCCTTTCATGAACAAGAAAATAATGACGTTATGCTGTTGGGCTGGTATAATAATGCTGTGGGGCTGGTATGAAATTTTTTCCAGGCACTGGTATTTATTCCCAGTCCCGTCCTGCCAGTCCCTTATGTGAGAATGCAGCTTGGTAGGTCAGGAAACTGAGGGGGGGACGAGCGGCCACGCATGTTGTGTGTTTTTTTTTTTTTTTTCTCCCCCTGCATTGGGTTCCCTATAAAGATCCATACCAGACTCAAAGCGCCTGCTATGAATCATGAGGAGGAGATGGACACCACGTGTCTTTTTTTTTTTTTTTGTAATTTCGGCATGGGGTTCTCCATCAAGATCCTCAGAGCAAACCTCACAACACAAGTCAGGTCATGATGATCCGACTTGGATGCGACTTCCATTCAAATCAGGGAAAGGAAGTCAAGTCGCTATAATGTCACTTCCTCTTCTAGAGAAATTTACCTGCAGGAAGAGGTGTTGTGTGGGTTAATTCTGTGAAGTCTTTGTAAACCCTACTTACCTGAGATTGAAGCCCCCACAGCTGTCCTTGTTCACCGCTCCGGCGGCCAACATCGCTCCCGGAGGTTACTTCCGGGTATCGCGGCTCTGGCCATGTGATTGGCCGAAGCCGCGATGATGTCGCTCCCACTCGTTGCTCTTCACTCCCCCCCAGTGCTCTCCTTCTTTCACCCCCCCCCCCCAGTGCTCTCCTTCTTTCACCCCCCCCCCCAGTGCTCTCCTTCTTTCACCCCCCCCCCCCCAGTGCTCTCCTTCTTTCACCCCCCCCCCAGTGCTCTCCTTCTTTCACCCCCCCCCAGTGCTCTCCTTCTTTCACCCCCCCCCCAGTGCTCTCCAGCTCTCCCCATCACTCTCCAGCCCCCACCCCAGTGCTCTTCAGCCCCTCATTCTCCCCACCCCTGTTCTTTTTGGCTCCCCCCAGCACTCTCCACTCCCCACCCCTGTACTCTCCACCCCCCCCTGCATTTCGCCCATACCCATGTGCTCTCCACCCCCCATAGTGCTCTCCAGTCCCCCGTGCTTTCCACCACTGTTCTTTCTGGCCCCCACTGGTGCTCTCAAGCTCCTCCCCCATTGCTCTCCACTCCCCACTGCTCTTTGTACCCCCCCAGTAATCTCCAGCCCCCGTGCTCTCCACCCCTGTTCTTCTGCCCCCCTGTGCTCTTCACCACCCCACACTCTTAGCCCCCCCCAGTGCTCTCAGCCTACCGTGCTCTCCATCCCTGTTCTTTTTGGCCCCCCCAGCGCTCTCCACTCCCCACCCCTGTGATCTCCACTCCCCCCTGCTCTTTGAGGAAGCCTGAAGGTGCAGGTGGCCAGGGACCACTCCATCTCACAGCAAACAGATCCTCTGGAAGGAGCACCGTCCCCATCCAAAACGAGAACAGACCCTGCCTGCTGCTGGCCGTAATGGATATCCTGCTGGCATGCAAGGTACTGTACCGAGCATCAACAACACACCTTCCCACAGACAGGGACTGCAGACTGGGACATGGGGCACAGGAGGGGCTGCAATGATGGGCACAGTGAGACTGCATTCACGGCACAGTAAAGCTGCATTTGATGGACACAGTGAGGCTGCAATGGTGGGCACACAGTGAGGCTGCAATGGTGGGCACACAGTGAGGCTGCAATGGTGGGCACACAGTGAGGCTGCAATGGTGGGCACACAGTGAGGCTGCAATGGTGGGCACACAGTGAGGCTGCAATGGTGGGCACACAGTGAGGCTGCAATGGTGGGCACAGTGAGGCTGCAATGGTGGGCACAGTGAGGCCGCATTTGATCGGCACTGCTGAGGCTGTATTGAGCTCTTGTATCATGTCTGCAGTCTCTGACCATTTCCTGTATCATGGCTGCAGTCTCTGAGGGAGTCTGGAATTTGAATATATATATATATATATATATATATATATATATATATATATATATAATCTCCCTATGTGATTTCATATCTATATATAATACTCTCTTCATCAAATGTGCTTTAAAATGTATGGTTTTCCCTTTCATGAACAAGAAAATAATGACGTTATGCTGTTGGGCTGGTATAATAATGCTGTGGGGCTGGTATGAAATTTTTTCCAGGCACTGGTATTTATTCCCAGTCCCGTCCTGCCAGTCCCTTATGTGAGAATGCAGCTTGGTAGGTCAGGAAACTGAGGGGGGGGACGAGCGGCCACGCATGTTGTGTGTTTTTTTTTTTTTTTTCTCCCCCTGCATTGGGTTCCCTATAAAGATCCATACCAGACTCAAAGCGCCTGCTATGAATCATGAGGAGGAGATGGACACCACGTGTCTTTTTTTTTTTTTTTGTAATTTCGGCATGGGGTTCTCCATCAAGATCCTCAGAGCAAACCTCACAACACAAGTCAGGTCATGATGATCCGACTTGGATGCGACTTCCATTCAAATCAGGGAAAGGAAGTCAAGTCGCTATAATGTCACTTCCTCTTCTAGAGAAATTTACCTGCAGGAAGAGGTGTTGTGTGGGTTAATTCTGTGAAGTCTTTGTAAACCCTACTTACCTGAGATTGAAGCCCCCACAGCTGTCCTTGTTCACCGCTCCGGCGGCCAACATCGCTCCCGGAGGTTACTTCCGGGTATCGCGGCTCTGGCCATGTGATTGGCCGAAGCCGCGATGATGTCGCTCCCACTCATGCATGCGGGCAGCCGCCGGTAAAGGCACAGTCTAACTGAAGCAACGGCACGTACGTGCCATTGCTTCAGTTTGCTTAAGTGCGCATGTGCTGATGACGTTGACACATGCAAATAGAGGGATATCTTCTAAACTGTTCAGGTTTAGGAGATATCCAGTGTAGCTACAGGCAAGCCTAATTTTAGGCTTGCCTGTAGTAAAAAGTGTTTGTAAAGGGTTTACAACCACTTTAAGCCTAGTACACACAGGCTGAAAGCTGAGTGGCATTGGCCGGTGCAATAGAAACTGTCCGACATGTGTGTCCGGCAGCCGGTCTGACAATAGATGTCTGTTCGGGCAGGGGCATGACCAAATAAGGTTTGCCGACTGTCATTTACCCAATGCTGTCAGCAGATGGCTGAGAGCACTGACCGGTGTTTTCTGGCGGGTGGGTTGGATTCATCTGTAAATATTTAAAGAAGTAGATTATTTTTATTTATTAGTTTCTTGATCAAAAGGAACCTTTTGTGTTCCCTCACTTAAATGTAATAGGTGTGTTCTTTCTTAGTCTTAGATCAGTTTGTTATATGTTCATAGGTTGATGTGGTGTTCACCACTTACTGAGTTGTTACCTGTATATGGAGTAGAATAAAAATCTAAAGAAAACTGATCATGTCCCAAGCACGGATGGGGGATGAAGATCTTTAGGGCATGTTAAATTGTTTCCATCTGTTCTTGTTATTAGATCTGTCATCCTTGTTGGCACAGTTGTAGTTGTGCAGAGGAATGGAAACCATGAATGTCATTGCCGTACGCAGCCGTTGTCAAATGTACTATATCTATTATAATTGCTTGTGTTTTAGTAGGTGAAAGTTGAAGAACTGCAGGGCTTTTATACAAGTCAGTTGAACTTAAATTTAAAGTAGAAGTCCACCTTAACACTAAAATCCTATTTATTTATTTTGGGTTAACAAACCCTTTAAAGCTGCATTCACACTTCAGTGATGCATACAAAATATGCCATTATTTTGCAGGGAAGAAAAACCCATCAAGGTTTACCTCTTTAAAGTGGTTGTATACCGCTGGACGTTTATTTATTTATTTTTTTTCCTTCCTGCAAGGTAAAGTCACACTGGCATTAAAACGGGCACTTTTGGAGTGTTTTTTAATGCTCTTCAAACACTTAGTGGATGCAAACCTGGAATTTTTTTTTTTTTATATCATAATGTAGAGTATAAGATTTCCTATCATTTATACCCAGTCTTGCCACAAAGAGTTAATCCAGCTCTGAGCAATCCTCTTTTATTATTCAGTGATTTAAATCTTGACAAACAGAGAAAAACTGTCAAATTCTACCCCTTGCTGCTAGTGACAGGTGATTTACATATCTCGTGCACTAGCCTAAGAGACATGCATTATTTTTTAATTCCCTCCCAGTCCTTACTTCTGCTGCTCTGCCAGGATTGGCTGTTCCCCACCTCAGCATGATTTGGCATGCTGAAGTCATGTGGTTACTTTCCTGTCTTTTCACTGACTGATCAATGTTAGTGATCATTGCAGAAGTTCAGTGTAAAAAATACACAGGAGAATATGCATATTGCCATGGGGAGTGTAGAGATGGGCGGGGAGCCTACTGACATCACGACTCCACCCACCGAGCGCCAGACAACAGACCCATCCACAGAATATGCAGTTTTTCGTGGGTCTCATAGCAGACAGAGGGGAGACATTTGACAGGTAAAGATACACGCAGGAGGCCTGTACATCCTTCTAGATAACTCCTATGGCAGTAGTTTAGAAAGGAGGACATTGGGTTTACATCCACTTTAAGCCTAGTATACACTGATAGTTTTTTTTTTTTTTTCCCCTTCAACCCAGTGGAGCGACCTCCCCTGCTGTTCCATTGTGTTCCTACAGGGGGATGGGCCCCATCGCCAGAACACTACGGTCAGCGTTCTCAGCCCCTTCGACAGAACAGCCAGTTTCTGTCAGACCAGCAGCAGTATACACAAGCCAAATATCTGCCAGTTTCTTTTGAACCTGTCGATGCCGCCCAACATTTGGCCTGTGTGTACGGGGCTTTAGTAAAGTAGTATGCAATTGATAATATGGACAGTGCAGAGCTGTTCACATGATCAAAACTTTTCCATTGCGTCTCTGCACTTAAAAAATGAAGCTACGGGGGGGGCGTGTCCGGAAGCCGAGCTGGAAGGACGCTGTGAGTGAGAGCTCTCCTCCAGCCCAGCACTATATCGGGGGTTCTCCGCCGCTGTCCATGGGGAGATCACGGGCCACCAGGTCCTCTTCCGCCCCGGGGGTCGTCCCAACCGCCCCCGGGCTCCTCGGCCTCTCTGAAGGCCTTCTTTATTCAGCCGGGAGGATCGCCGAGCGGGGGCCGCAAGATGGCGCCAGCCGACCCAGCCACGCTGCGGAGGGGTCCGGCCTCGCCTCCTCCCCCGCTGCACCCGAGGGACCTCTTCGTGGAGTACCATTCGGCCCCACTCCGGGACGTGACCAGCCCGCACTCCACCGCTGACCCCGCCCGCGGATCCCGGAGCACCCTGGCCGAGCAGGGGGACAGGCCGCGATCCGGCGTAGGCCGCGACCTTAAGATGGCGTCGGGGACGCAGCATGGGCGCTCTCCTCCATTGCCTGCGAGCAGCCGATCGGACCCCCAGGATGGCCGCTGGTCCCCACAGGAGCCGCCGCACGCTGGAGGAAGGCCAGGGGTGAGTGATGGTTCCCCCTCCCCCACCCCATCTTCTGCTGTGCTGGGACTGCGAGCTGCAGCCCCACTGACCCCCCCTTCCTCTACTCAGTGCTCTGAGGCCTTCCCCCGCTTGCTGCGGACGGCCTCGGACCCGGCCATAGTGGGGACTTTCTCTTCCTACCTGCTGGGGGCCACGGAGGACCCCTCCCGTCCCGCTGGAGCCGCAGCACCCCCCCTGGCTGAAGGGGGGCCCCACCTATGCAGCAGCCACCCGTTCCCCCCAAGGCCCAAAGACTGCCTCGATCCAGGGACGCCAGCCTGCCCCGACCCCGAGTAGCCAGTCACCCTACCTATGCTCAGGTGGTCCGTCCTCACTCCCCACTTCCGCTAGAAGTCCGTCAGGACCCCTTATCCGGATCTCCCCATGCCACGTCCTGGTCGGACCATCTGGATCCCCCACCGTCCTGGCCCCCATCTTTGGTAGCAAGGCCGCGACAGGGAGGTTCCCCTTGTCGACCGTCGCCACCCCTTTCCCCGCCGAGGCATCGCGACGGTGATTATCCCCCCTGGCACGCCTATTTGACAGCCATCCCCACAAAAGAAGACTTTAAACAACTTGTAGCAGATGTGAAGGCTACCTGTCGCTCTGAAATCCAGTCACTGCACGCCGGCCTCAAACACCTAGCGGAACGGGTCGAGATGGCTGAGGAGGAGATCCAGGAGACAAAGCTGGCTGTCCATCGCACCCAAGTGGAGAACTCAGATCACCGGCTCCTACTACGTGATATGCAGCGCCATGTGGAAGATCTCGACAACCGGGGTCGGCGGAACAACATCCGCGTCCGCGGCCTCCCCGAAGCCGAGGGCCCTGAGGATCTGCAGGCCTCCTTGCAAGCTCTCTTCAAAGGGATGTTGGGGGAAGACCCAGCCAAACCCATAGAAATGGACAGGGCCCACCGCGCACTCCGACCCAAAGGTCCTGCCTCCAAGCCGAGGGATGTCATTTGCCGGATCCATTCTTTCCCCCTCAAGGAAGACATCATGCGTAAATCCCGCTCCATCCGCAACCTTATGTTCGACAATGCTCCGATCCAGATCTACCCGGATGTCTCCTGGATAACCCTTCAAAAACGGCATTTGCTGATGCCCCTTCTTCGAGCCTTGCAGGACCAGGACATACCCTACCGTTGGGGATTCCCCTTCTGTCTTACGGCCAGAAACCAGGGGAAATCTGCATCCCTCCGATTCCCAGAGGACCTGGCCCCCTTTTGTGACACCCTGGGCCTGCCAGTCCCCACGCTACCCGACTGGGACCTGATTGCCTCCCCGCCACCTCCGCCGGTGATCTGGCAGAAAGTTCCCTCCACCAAGCGGCACAGAGGACCGGAGCCGGCTCGCAACTCACCTTTACATCAGTGACTTGGATGGGCCCAGTCCAGTGGACGTCTCCCCTTGGCAGCTTTAGCTTCCCCCCATCTTAGGGGGGTTCCTTTTTTTTTTTTTTTTGTTTTTTTTTTTTCTCTCCTCCCCCCGATTGCCGAAGCTACACTTGATTTTTCTATCCCCGGGCCGATTCCGGTTGAGTTCCAGGACGGTTTCTGCCCCCCCCCCCCCGTGGTTTTTGCACTAGTTGGTTCCTTTTGTGGTGTGGACTGTTGGTGCCTCCCTGACCCGGGTTCTTTTTTCCTGGATTTTTTGGTCAGGGAGTCGATAAGGAACTGTACAGATCTGGTGTCCCTATAGGACCCCCGGACCTGTTGTTTGATAATGTTCTCCTTTTTTTTGTATTCTGTTACTGTTTTTCTTCTTTCTCTTCTTTCTAGGCTTTCTCCCCCCCTGGTCTTACCTATGACGCTCTGCCAGCGGTTCTCCCGGTCGCCGCCTCTCCTCCAGTGGTCGCCGCTCCTTCCGAGGCATCCAGGCCTCCATCTCAGTAAGCTAAGTATGCCCTGTACCCCACCCTTACTTGCTCATGGCTAAGATTTTGTTCCTTAATGTACACGGCCTGAACTCCAACAAAAAACGCCACCTAGCGCTTAGGGAGTTCCGGCAGGCAGGGGCGGATATAGTGCTGGTCCAAGAAACACATTTTGACCGGGGTGACTCCTTTACATTTGCCTCCAGATATTTCCCTCAGGTCTATCAGGCTTTTAACCCACGGAAGAGGGCAGGAGTCGCAATTCTTTTTCGACAGGGTACCCCCTTTACTTGCACCTCCGTATACCTGGACCCACGAGGCCACTACATCATTCTCCGCGGTCTGTGGCGCACACAGGCCCTGACCCTCTGCGTCATCTATGCCCCTAATGTCCGTCAACACCAATTTCTGTCCAGGGTGCTTTCCCGCCTGTTCAAGACACCCCCCGGACTTCTGGTGATAGGAGGGGACTTCAACC
Organism: Lithobates pipiens; assembly: GCF_037356315.1. Lineage (NCBI taxonomy): Eukaryota > Metazoa > Chordata > Amphibia > Anura > Ranidae > Lithobates > Lithobates pipiens. The sequence continues at coordinate 108,700,004 of NW_027507785.1, read as the reverse complement.
TTGCTCAATCCGCACTCCGTGATCGCCTGGCTGTAGACCTTCGGGCACCCCAGGCCAGGACCTCCAGAGACTCTAGGCTGTTCCACCAGATCACCAGAAGGCGGGGACTGTTTGACGCCTGGCGTGCTTTGCACCCACAGGACCGCCAATACACTTTTTACTCGGCCCCCCACAGCACACACTCGCGTATCGATTATTTTTTTGTCAACAACGCGACGCTTAGGGCGGCTCGCTCTGCACATATACTCCCCATCACCTGGTCTGGCCACGCCCCCATAACTCTGACCCTAGACTTGGACCTCCCCCTCCGTAAGCCCTGTACCTGGAGGCTGAACAATTATCTCCTGCAGCATGCCCCAGCAAAGGCGGAGCTGGAGGTTTCGCTCCGGCACTACTTTGTCGAGAACGCTACGCCAGACATCTCCCTCACTACCCTCTGGGCCGCCCACAAGGCGGTCATCCGGGGGCGTTGTATTGCCCTGTCCTCGGCCTTGAAGCGAGACGCACGGGCCGCTGGGTTACTGGCCGAGAAACGACTCGCGACCTTAGAGGCCCGTCTTGCGGCATCCCCCTCCCTATCCACTCTTAAGCAAATTGTCCAGGCTAGGCAGACGCTTCGGGACCTGGCGTTGGGGTCGGTAGAAAAAGCACTGGTCCGCCTACGTCAACTCTACTACGACAAGGGAAACAAAGCACAGTCACTGTTGGCTCGGAAGTTGGCAGACCGCACAGTATCCTCCACTCCGGCCCAAGTTAAAAATAGGGGGGGAGACCTTTTGACCCACCCCCAAGCGATAGTGGACGCGTTCGCGGACTTCTACACGGACTTGTACAATAGGCCTGACATCCCCCACAACCCCCCGACCCCGGGCCTGTCTGCCCGTATTGCCCAGTATTTGGAAGACATTGTGCTACCCCGACTGCGGGACGCGGACCTCCAGGAGTTGAACGCCTCTATTACTGAGGAAGAGCTCCTCGAGACTGCGAGGGCTCTCCCAGCCCATAAGTCCCCGGGACCGGACGGGCTCCCCTACGAGTATTACAAGACGTTCTTACCCCTCCTGAGCCCGCATCTGACCAAACTGTTCAACTCCTTTCTCCGCCAAACCCCGGTCCCGTCCGACATGCTGGGCTCATTTATTTCCCTCATTCCTAAGCCTGACAAAGACCCGACTTCTTGCGCTAGCTACCGGCCTATAGCTCTGCTGAATGCTGACCTTAAAATTTTCACGAAGCTCCTTGCCAACCGCTTAAATACGATCCTCCCTTCCCTAATACATAAGGACCAGGTGGGCTTTGTCCCCCTGCGACAGGCGGGGGACAACACCAGGAAGGTCATTGACCTCATTGACGTGGCGAACAGGGGTGACATGGCGTCTTTGGTCTTAAGCTTGGATGCCGAGAAGGCGTTCGACCGCCTCAGTTGGCCCTTCATGGAGGCCACGCTGCACCGTATGGGCTTTCGGGGCCCGTTTCTGCGCGCGGTACAACACCTCTACACTACACCTTCCTCACAAGTTAGGACCCCCTTCGCCACATCCTCCACCTTCTCTATTGCTAATGGCACTCGCCAGGGCTGTCCGCTTTCTCCTCTTCTTTTTGCCTTGTGCGTGGAGCCTCTGGCGGCTGCCATTAGAAGTAATCCTGATATCCGTGGGATCCCGGTCAGGGGTAGAGAATTCAAGATTTCGCTTTTCGCGGATGATATTATCCTCACCCTGACTCAGCCTAGGATCTCACTACCCAATCTCCACTCAGAGCTGGACCGCTATGGAGGGCTCTCGGGCTACAAAATTAACTCTTCCAAATCGGTGGCCCTCCCTCTAAACATGGTCACGGCTGAGACGACCCATTTGCGCTCCGCGTTCCCATACAAATGGGAAAGCTCCTCCCTTAAATATTTGGGGGTCCTCCTTACACCGTCATTCCGTACCCTGTACCAAGCCAATTTCCCTCCCCTCTTTCGGACGATTAGGGATCTGATCCGTAAATGGAAGACCCACCACATCTCTCTCCTGGGACGGATTACGTCCATTAAGATGGTGGTCCTCCCCAAACTTCTTTACTTGTTTCAGACACTGCCAATCCCGGTTCCATATGCTCAGTTACGCGCACTCCAGAGGGACTTGCTGAAATTTGTTTGGAACTACAGGAGACATCGGGTCCCGAGTTCTGTTATGACGGCCGCACGTTTAGACGGCGGCCTGGCGTTTCCTGATTTGGTTCGTTATTACCAGGCCACTCAGCTGCGGGCCATAGCATCCTGGTTCCCACAGAGATCGTTTAATAGGTGGTCGGAGATCGAAAGAATCTGGTTAGCCCCGGTACATCCGAACAGTTTCCTCTGGGGTGCGAGTGTTGAGATGGACTCGGGTCGGCTTCTAGGGCCGATGGCTCACCTCCGTCTGCTCTGGCGGAAGCTCTCCCGCGAGCACAGTCTCCATTCGGAGTTCTCCCCACTGACGTCCTTCCTGTATAATCCGCTCCTGCCGGCTGGCCTGACCCACCAGATGTCCTGGCCCTGGGCTTCGCGCGATCTGTTCCACTTAGGGCACCTGGTAGATCCCAGAACAAGACAGCTTTTGTCCTTCTCGGAGCTCCAGGACAAGTACGACCTCCCCAAAGAATTGTTCTACAGCTACTTACAAATTCAACATTTTGTGCAGTCTAAAGCCCCTCGCCTGCGTCTCTCCCCGCCCTCCCCTTTCGAACAGATAATTCTGGAAGGCAGACATCGCAGAGGCCTGATCTCGGACATATATCGCATTGTTAACACATATCATTTCCTAACGAAGGGTAAACATTCCTATATGAGACGCTGGGAGAGGGAGTTGGGTGAGGAGCTCTCCCTCGAGACTTGGCAGGGGGTGTGGGGCCAGGCGGCCAAGTCCTCTTTGTGCACATTGTACAAGGAGAACTCCTACAAAATTATTTATTTCTGGTATCAGACCCCGGATATCCTCCACAAAATATACCCTTCCACCTCGGACCGCTGCTGGAGATGCCTGAAGGAGCGGGGCTCCCTGTTCCACATTTACTGGGCCTGTTCCTTGATCGCCCCGTACTGGCTAATGGTCCGCAGGCTGCTCCAGCGCTTGTTTGACGTCCCAGTACCCCACTCCCCTAAATTGTTTTTATTAGGCCTGTCCCAGCCCACACTGGCCAGGCCTAGTCGGAAGCTCCTCAGGCATGTCCTAACAGCGGCCCGTTGCTTGATAGCCTTAAACTGGAAATGCCCGGTGCCCCCGTCAAGGGAGGCTTTATACGCCAGGATCAAAGATGTTGAGCTTATGGAGAAGATGACAGCCAGACTGAGGGATAAGCTGGAGGAGCATGACCTGGTCTGGGGGAGATGGCGGCTGCTGGAGGATTGATGGCGAACCGGTTTGGATGTGGTGATGTAGACCGCTGGCGCTCTAGCTCCTTTTTTTTTTTTTTTTTTTTTTTTTCCGTTTCTTCTTCCTTGTCTCTCTCTCTTCTTCTTTTCTCCGTTTTTTTTTTTGTGTATGTTGTTGATGGTCTTTGTCCTGTTTCCCGTGTGGCATACGAGCTGAGCAGTAGACCCTGGGCGGCTTCGTGGTTTATTGTGCGGCCGCTTGACTTTCTGTGTCTCTCATCCCGCTCTGCACCCCCTGGTCGAACCGCCTGTTTTTGCTATACCGCCCTATACCAAGTTATTATATGCTGTATCCCTGTAATGGGCCCTCCAGATTTTGGGAGCCTTGCTGTTTTTGCTGTATGCCTGCACTGATATCTCTGTTTTACGACCATGAAAAATAAAATTGTTATTTGAAGAAAAAAAAAAAAATGAAGCTACATGTTGAGATTTGAAGAAGTTGAACCATCTCTACTCAAGTCCGACACATTAGGCCTTATTCACAACAAAAAAAGCCTCCAAATTTCTCTCAAGAAAGGCAATGTTTAAATATTCAAGGGGCTTACATGTTCACCTGGCCACATCAAGCATGTTCATGCGATGGCCGAAAGGTATGGAGATGTCTTTAGTATCTTCTTAATTCAAATAAGACAGATCAAAATATACACTCAGTTGTTCAGCTATTTCCAAAGACATAACTTTCCCCTGAATCGCCTGAACCTGGACAAGATCGGCATGTTTTATGTGATTCCAAATCTGCTATATAGTTTAGGTTCAAATGTGGATACATTTTATCATTCAACATATTTAGACATTCTTTTGTTGGAATAAAAATGGCTACCAAGCAGAAATTAGGGACTGCAAATGTCCATGAAAAGACATGAAAAATGCATGTACATGCGTTTTTTTTTAGTGTTTTTGCCAGGGTTTTGTGTTTAGCAACCCATTTACTCCAAAAAAAAAAAAAAAAAAAAAGGAAAATTCATATAAAACAGACAACAAAATTGCATTGAAAAACACAGTAATGCAGCAGCACTAATGTGAACCTAGGCTATGTGATAGAGCTGCCGCAAATCTGGCTAAAATGAGAATCGCAATTTTTTTTTTTTTGCTTAGAATAAAGATCATGATTCTCGCAGCGTAACATCATCTTTCACATTATACAAAAAAAATTGGGCTAACTTTTAGTTTTTAAAAAAAAAATTAATTAACCACCTTCAGACCGGACCATTTTGCTGGTAAATGACCAGAGGTCTTTTTACAATTTGGCACTGCGCTGCTTTAACTGGTAATTGCGCGGTCATGCAATGTTGTACCCAAACAAAATTTGCGTCCTTTTCTTCCCACAAATAGAGCTTTCTTTTGATGGTATTTGATTGCCTCTGCGATTTTTATTTTTTGCGATATAAACGTAAAAAGACCGCAAATTTTGAAAAAAAATGATATTTTCTACTTTTTGTTATTAGAAAAATCCAATAAACTCAATTTTAGTCATACATTTAGGCCAAAATGTATTCAGCCACATGTCTTTGGTAAAAAAAAAGTCAATAATTGTATATTTATTGGTTTGCGCAAAAGTTGTCACATCTACAAACTAAGGTACGTTTTCTGGAATTTACGCAGCTTTTAGTTTACGACTGCCTATCTCATTTCTTGAGGTGCTAAAATGGCAGGGCAGTACAAAACCCCCCCAAATGACCCCATTTTGGAAAGTAGACACCCTAAGGAAATTGATAAGTGGCATGTTGAGCCCATTGAATATTTTATTTTTTTGCCTCAAGCGATTGAATAATGACAAAAAATAATTTTTTTTTTTTTTTTTTTTTTACACAAAGTTGTCACTAAATGATATATTGCTCACACATGCTATGGGCATATGTGAAATGACACCCCAAAATAAATTCTGCTGCTTCTCCTGAGTACGGGGATACCACATATGTGGGACTTTTTGGGAGCCTAGCCACGTACGGGGCCCCGAAAACCAAGCACCGCCTTCAGGTTTTCTAAGGGCGTTACAGTTTTGAAGGCCATAAAATGCCAAGATGGCACAAACCCCCCCCAAATGACCCCATTTTGGAAAGTAGACACCCCTAAATTTAGGGGTACACTAGTGAGACTAGGTAATAAATGGCGGGTGCCCTGAAACTATAAAAAAAATAACTAACCAACCAGCGTCACCTGTAACAGTTATATGGTGATCACTGGTGAAAGGGTTAACTAGGGGGCAATCAGGGGGCTTTATGCGGTAGTATATGGGGGTCCCTGGCGCTATAAAAAGCTGCGGCGAACCTAAATACCTACCTGCCTAACTAGCGTCACCTGTGACACTAATACAGTGATCAGAAAAACGATCGCTTATTAGGCTGGGTTCACACTGGAGCGATGTGGGAACGCCACGAATGCGCGGCGGGTTCCCGCATCACATGCCTCCCGGCGGCAGTTCACACTGCCCTATGCGAACTGCTGGGAGTGTCAGTGAAATGTTAATGACACCCCCAGATCAGTTCGCATATCGCAGTGCGATCTGCAAACTCGGATCGCATGGTGTGAACACCCATGCGATCCGATTCTGCTGCGGACCAAAAAAAGGGTCCCGTGCGAGTTTGCGGCGGGTGCGACACGAATTCAGCCATACTATCTGTATGGCTGAACTCGAATCGCACAGAGATCGGATGTGATTTGCACTGCAGTGCGAATCACATCCGTTCTCATAAACCGCTGCAATGTGAACCCAGCCTTAGTGACACTGGCGACGGGGGTGATTACGGGGTTAAACCTTTATTGGGGGGGTTAGGGGGGTACCTTAGAACTAAAGGGGGCTAACCCTAACTGCCCTAACAGTTATTACAGTCACAAATGACACCCGCCGGGTGATCAGGGGGTTAAACCTTTATTAGGTAATAAATGGCGGGTGCCCTGAAACTATAAAAAAATAACTAACCAACCAGCGTCACCTGTAACAGTTATATGGTGATCACTGGTGAAAGGGTTAACTAGGGGGAAATCAGGGGGCTTTATGCGGTAGTATATGGGGGTCCCTGGCGCTATAAAAAGCTGCGGCGAACCTAAATACCTACCTGCCTAACTAGCGTCACCTGTGACACTAATACAGCGATCAGAAAAATGATCGCTTATTAGGCTGGGTTCACACTGGAGCGATGCGGGAACGCCATGAATCCGCGGCGGGTTCCCGCATCGCATGCCTCCCGGCGGCAGTTCACACTGCCCTATGCGAACTGCTGGGAGTGTCAGTGAAATGTTAATGACACCCCCAGATCAGTTCGCATATCGCAGTGCGATCTGCAAACTCGGATCGCATGGTGTGAACACCCATGCGATCCGATTCTGCTGCGGGCCAAAAAAAGGGTCCCGTGCGAATTTGCGGCGGGTGCGGCGGGTGCGACACGAATTCAGCCATACTATCTGTATGACTGAACTCGAATCGCACAGAGATCGGATGTGATTTGCACTGCAGTGCGGTGCGAATCACATTCGTTCTCATAAACCGCTGCAATGTGAACCCAGCCTTAGTGACACTGGCGAGGGGGGGTGATCACGGGGTTAAACCTTTATTGGGGGGGTTAGGGGGGCACATTAGAACTAAAGGGGGCTAACCCTAACTGCCCTAACAGTTATTAGTCACAAATGACACCAATGCAAAAAAAAAAAAAAAAAAGCAATTGGTGTCACTGTGACTGGGGGGGCAGGGGTAATTGGGGGGTGATCGGGGGGTGTGAGTGTGCCTGGCATGTTCTACTGTGTAGTGTAGTGCTTGTGCAACTCACCGATGCTCTCTCCTCGGTGCCGGAACGAAAAATACCGACACGGAGGAGAGAATACATCACTTCCTCTCCTGTGTTTACATTACAGGAGAGGAAGTGATGTCACCGGACATTTTCATTCGTCGGGAGCGATCGCGAGGGGGTGGCCATGAATGAATGGCCGCCCCCTCGTCCGGGATCGCTCCCGAACGAATACCGACCGCCGCAGGCACCGGGCGGGGGCCCGATCGGGCCCCCGACCTGCGGGCAGGCAAGGACGTACATGTAAGCCCTTATGCCTGCCCGTGCCATTCTGTCGACGTACATCGTCGTGCGGCGGTCGGCAAGTGGTTAAAGTGTATTTGCTTTTCTTCATAAGGAAACACAGAGCCATAGTAATTACTATGTGGGTTATATATTGGACCGACAGGTGCTGGACACTGGCACGCCCCTAAGGAGTGTACTTCCCCCATATAACCCCTCCCATTACTGGGAGTCCTCAGTTTTTTCACCAGTGTCTAAGGTGTTGGGCACGAGTAAAGATGTGCTGTGCTGAGCTCCACGGGCAGTAATCCTTGATGAGAGCACCCATGCTGAACGGATCCATTCTGATGTCTTTGTAATGGGCTAAATGAATGGTATCCGGGCCTCATAATCCGAAGAAACAAGGTATTGTGGCTTATACTTGGACTAGTGCAGTCTCGCAGAGTTCCGTGGCTGAATTATTGATCAGCCGAAGCACCATGTGAAAGCTCTTAGCCAGTTTGTGTCCCTTCCTGGGGTACAACTATTTAGAGTGGATAAGCACATCCAAAAGGGTAAAGCTCTCTTTACCAGTAAAAGGAGGTTTAAACATTTCTCCTTTAATCGTGCTGCCTCTCCTATGCCTAGGGCATCTGCCTTTAGGCAGTCTTGACAGTCTCAATCGTCAGGTCAGTCCTCAAGGGCAGCACCAGGATCTTGGTGGCAGAAAGCCCATAAAGCAGAATTCGAAAGCCTTCTCGTGAAGGAGCACCCCCACCCGTTTGGGTGAGGGGAAAGGTCCTGCGATTCTCAAGATCTGGCAGGAACAATGTCAAGAGCAGAGGGATTTCTGCAATTTTTTTCTCTAGGTTATGACTAGAGTTCCAAGAGCCCCGGATGGCTCAGTCGGCTTTTGATCGGATTTGATTTGGATCCGATGTTCGGGTCCCTGTTTGGGTGCTGCCTGTGGGGTCCTTGGGCTGCTGATGTGGCAGTCTTTATGCAAGGGTTTCCGTCTCCTCGGAGTATGTTCCTAAGGATCCAGAGAAAAAAGAAGTCTCTCTCTCTCTGGCCTCTGGATCAGCTGTTATCCCAGTTGGTGATATCAGAGGTTCCCTTAGTGGAACAGGGGGTTTTGGCTCAAACCTGTTAGGGTTCCAGAACCAAACAGAGAGGTAAGGCCCATTCTAGATCTTGAAAGATCTGAATTGGCACTTAAACATCCAATCCTTTCATAATCTGATCGGCTGTGTCCATCCTGCAAGGAGGGGAGTTGCATATCTCCATGTGCCAAAGTTTCCCGCTTACCAGAAATGACTGCGTTTTGAAATATTAATTAATTTTTTCAGTTGTGGCCTTGCCATTCGGCTTAGCCACAACACCACGAGTGTTCTGAAAGATTCTGGCACCTCCTTTAGCCAGGTTAAGGGCTCAAGGCATGGTGGTCCTACAACTGATCTACTACTTTTAATAGATCATTCAGTCTCAGGTCTAAAACCAGAGTCTGATCTCAGCCGTAAATATCTGAAATCTCTAGGTTGGAATCTCAACCTAGAAAGATTCTCCTTAAAACCATCAAGGAGATTACGGTACTCGGGGGCTGGTTATAGATACCATACAGAAGAAGGTATTCTTACCCCAGACGAGAATCGGTTCCATTGTAGGAGTAATTCAACTTATCAAAACAAAGGAAAATTCTTTAATTTGGCGCTTGGCTCCCGACATAGGTCAGAGCCTAAATTGGTGGTTGTTATCCAGCAAAAGGTAAAATCTTTATCCTGGAATGTATTAACAAGAGATGCCAGCCTTCTAGGCTGGGGTGCAGCCCTGGAAGAAGATTCTGTCCAGGGGACATGGTCCAGGTTAGAGGACCTTGCCTATCATCTTTTTTGGAAGTTTCAGGCAGTACATCTGGCCCTAGAATCTTGTCGGTCAGACTACGGGACTGTTCTGATAGGATTCAGTCTGACAAGGCCACGGTGGTGGCCTACATCGATCACCAAGGGGGCACGAGATGTTGTGCAGCCCAAAGAGAGGTGAATAATGTTCTAGCATTGGCAGGACACAACATCGGCAATTCTAATTTTTCAGGCGCACTACTACAACAATTATTTGGGGAGAATGATCTCTTCACTCCGACATCTTCCTAGCAATAGGGCAGATGGGGTGTTCCGGACATGGACCTTTTTGCTTCCAGATTCATTAACAGGGTCTACAACTTTGTCAAACAAGGGGTCCGCTAGCAGGTGGAACAGACACATTAGTCTTCCCATGGGATCAGTTTTCACTAATCTATGCATTTCCTCCAGTTCTGCTACTTCCGCACCTTCTCCGCAGGATTAAGCAAGAATAAAAGGAGGTGATTCTGGTGGCGGGTCCCAGAAGTTTTACTGAGATCATAAAGATGGCAGTAGGAATCCTTCAGACTCTGCCATTTTACACGGACTTTCTTGCACAAGGTCCGGTATTTCGTCCTACCTTATGGACGGAAAATTTAAAAGGTCTGACTGTTGAATCCCACTCTAAAAGGTCGTGGGTGGTCTACTTTGGTAGTGTCTACTTTGATTAATGCTAGAAAGCCGGCTTCCAGAATCCCTTATTATAGAATGTGGAAGGCATATGTTTGTTGGTGTGGATACAGGGGTTGGCACCCCAGGAAGTATGTCATAGGTAGGATTCCTGATGTCCTGCATATGGGATCTGAAATGAAGCTGGTCATGACTTCTATCAAGAGCCAGATCCCAGCCTTGTCAGAGTTTTTTTTCTATGGCCTTTTTTTGCTTCTCACTCTTGATGCATAACTTATTCAGGGGGTAACACGTTTATTCCCCCTGTCAAGGCACCTCTAAATCCTTGGGATTTAAAATTGGTCTTATCGGCTTTGCTGAATCAGCTGTTTGAATCTTTACGAGAAATTTCCTCTATTCTTTGCAAAGAAATATAATCTTTTTCTGGTTGCCGTTTCTTCTGCTTGAAGTGTATCGGAACTAGTGGCTCTGTCTTGTAAGAGCCATATTTCATCATGTATAAGGATGAGGTGGTTTTATGTCCTCATCCTGGATTCTTACCGAAAGTGATAACAGGTTTTCATTTAAGCCAAGATATTATTCTTCCTACTTTCTCCCCAGAGCCCTAATCTGGGGAAGAGAAAGCACTACGTTCTCTTGATGTAGTAAGAGCGATCAGAATCTATTTAAAGGCGACCGCTCAGGTTCGCAAAACACAGGTTTTGTTTGTACTGCCAGGGGGTCCAAGATGTGGACAAGCAGTGTCAAGATCCGCTATTTTCGAAATGGACTTGTCAAGTGGTTATTTAACCGCTTGCAGACCGGACCATTTTGCTGGTCAAAGACCAGACCACTCTTTGCGATTCGGCACTGCGTCGCTTTAACTGACAATTGCGCAGTCGTGCGACGTGGCTCCCAAACAAAATTTACGTCCTTTTTTTCCCACAAATAGAGCTTTCTTTTGGTGGTATTTGATCACCCCTGCGGTTTTTATTTTTTGCGCTATAAACAAAAATAGAGCGACAATTTTGAAAAAAACGCATTATTTTTTACTTTTTGTTATAATAAATATCCACCAAAAATATATAAAAAAACATTTTTTTCCCTCAGTTTAGGCCGATACGTATTCTTCTACATATTTTTGATAAAAATCGCAATAAGCGATTATTGATTGGTTTGCGCAAAAGTTATAGCGTTTACAAAATAGGGATAGTTTTATAGCATTTTTATTAATATTTTTTTTTTTTTTTTTTTTTTTTTTACTAGTAATGGCGGCGATCAGCGATTTTTATTGTGACTGCGACATTGTGGGGGACCCATCGGACATTTTTGACACATTTTTGGGACCATTGTCATTTATACAATAATCACTGCTATATAAATGCAGTGATTCCTGTGTAAATGACACTGGCAGTGAAGGGGTTAACCAGTGGGTGGCAGTGTAGGGGTTAAGTGTTCCTAGGGGTGTGTTACTAACTGTGGGGGGGTTGGGCTTTCATTTAGTGAACACTGATCTCTACTCCAATCACATGGAGCAGAGATCAGCGTCACCAGTTGCTAGGCAGAATGGAGAAATGCTGTTTACTCGGCATTTCATCCATTCAGCCGCTCCGTGAGACGATCGCGGGGCTGCCCGCGGCGATCGAGTCCGCGGGTCCCGCGACCGGACTCACGGGGGGTCCCGACCAGCGCGGGAGCGCGCCGCCGGCGGCGCGCTCCCAATGGCAGGGCGGCATTGAATATTGGACGTACCTGTACGCCAATATGCCTGCCCGTGCCATTCTGTCGACGTACATCGTCGTGCGCTGGTCGGGAAGTGGTTAAGCTTCAGCTTAAAGAAGAAAATTCTTCCTTCTTATATTAAAAGCACACTCATCCAGGGCGATTAGTGCCTCTTGGGTGGTGCATCATCAGGCCACTATGTCTCAGATTAGTAAGGCCGCGACTTGGTCTTCAGTTCATACGTCTTATCAGATTTTATCAAATCGATATTCAAGGTCATGAGGATATTGCCTTTGGGCACAGAATGTACTGAAGGATGCAGTATGAGTCCTCTGGCCTCCTGTTTCCTTGATTCTATCTCCCCCCCCCCCCCCCTTCAGTTGCCATTGCTATGAGACATCCCACATAGTATGGCTATGTGTCCCCTGATGTAAGAAAAGAAAATAGGATTTTTAAAACGGCTTACCTGTAAAATCCTTTTCTTTGATGTTCATCAGGGGACACAGAGGTCTCTCCTTTTTCTTCTTATACACTTGTATTGCTTGGCTACAAAACTGAGGACTCCCAGTAATGGGAGAGGTTATATGGGGGAAGTACGCGCTTTAGGGGCATGCCAGTGTCCAGCGCCTGTCGGTCCGATATATACCCCACATAGTAATTACTATGGCTCTGTGTCCCTCGATGTACATCAAAGAAAAATCAGTTAAAAATCCTATTTTTCCCCACAAAATTGCATTTGAAAGACCGCTGCACAAATAGAGTGTGACGTAAAATAATGAAACAACCGCCCCTTTTATTCTCTAGGGTCTCTGCTAAAAACATATATATATATATATATATATATATATATATATATATATATATATATATATATATATATATGCATATATATATATATATATGCATATTTGTGTGTGTGTGTGTGTATATATATATATATATGTGTATATATATATATATATATATATATATATATATATATATATATATATATATATAATTTTATATTTTTATATATCTATTAGGGATGCACCGAAATTTCGGCCGCCGAAACATATCGGCCGAAAATGCCCTTTTCGCCAATTTACCGAAAGAAAAAAAAAACGCTGATAATTGACCCGAAAACTCCGCCCCCGCCCCTGGTGCTGCCCATGATGGGGGGTGTATATCGCAGGAGAGCCGCCGCCGTCTGGTTGAATAGAGCGCCGGAAACATCACAGATTTAATTTCAATAGCTGTGTGTTCCCCGTCGCGCGCCGTCACACACAGCCCCTCCCCCTTGTCCGGGGAACTTTGATAGACAGATCACCTGTCCAGATTGGATGGGTGATCTATCTATCAAAGTTCCCCGGACAAGGGGGAGGGGCTGTGTGTGACGGCGCGCGACGGGGAACACACAGCTATTGAAATTAAAGCTGTGATGTTTCCGGCGCTCTATTCAACCAGACGGCGGCGGCTCTCCTGCGATATACACCCCCCATCATGGGCGGCACCAGGGGCGGGGGTAGAGTTTTCGGCTCAATTATCGGCCGTTTTTTCCTTTCGGTAAATTGCCGAAAATTGCATTTTCGGCCGATATGTTTCGGCGGCCGAAATTTCGGTGCATCCCATATCCATATATATATATATATATATATATATATATATATATATATATATATATATATATATATATATATATATATATATATATATATATATATATATATATATATATATAATCTCTCTCTCTCCTACCACTTTGACCTACAGGTAAGGCTTACCTGTAGGTCCAAGAAATATCTCCTAAACCTATACGGTTTAGAAGATAATTACCTGAAGACAGATATGCCGCGAGTGTCGGCTCCCGTGCGCATGCGCGGGAGTGACGTCATCCCTGCTCCGGCGAATCACAGCGCCGGAGCAGCAAGACCCACCAAGACGATGGACGCTCGGAACTACAGGGGACAGCGGTGACTTCGCTGGCTCCTGTGTCAGGTAAGTGACACATAATGGACTACTATGCGATGGTCCATTATGCTTTACCTTTGCAGGGAATCAAAGAGGAAGTAAACCCTGATGGGTTTACTTCCTCTTTAAACCGTAAACAAAAAATGTTTTTATATTTTGCAGTTTACCATTTATTTGATGTGGTGGCTGCATTAAGTTCATTTTTTCTCTCCCCCCCCCCGCCCCCGTTTTATCTGGTAATCTTTTCAGTAACACAACACCTATATTATACAGAAGTACTAGAAGAATGAAATTCACTAACAAATCGAAGCTGAACATTTATTGCTTCACCACTGATGGCAAACTTTTTTTCCTTTTGAGATGAAGGTTTTACTTAAAGGCTGATCATTTTAAGCATCCCTGTACTTGCAAGAAAGCTTTTCTATTGAAAAACAACAGACTTACTGGTGAGATGACCTGATGAAAATTGAAGTAATAAAGCCTAAAAAATGAAAACGAATGCAGCCATCACACCCCAGAAATGGAAATCTGCAATATAATGTTTGTTTTTGGGTTTAATACTGTTTTAAAGGCTTGATGTCCACTTTTCTAATCGCTCCTAGCATTGCTTTAAGAATGCAAGGCGGTGGAATCCTTGGTCTGAAGAGGTGACACCAGGAAGTAGAACTTCAAGACACTTCTAAAAACAAAAAAACTCAAGTTTTGCCTTTAGTTTCACTTTAAAGATAGCCTGTGCTCAGAGAAATGTGAAGGCTAATATTACTGGGGTTTGCTTTAGGAAATATTTATTTATTTATTTTTTTGGTGTGGCTGATTCCCTGACTTACAGTTGCAAAAAAAAGTATGTGAACCCTTTGGAATGATATGTATTTCTGCACAAATTGGTCATAAAATGTGATCTGGTCTTCATCTAAGTCACAACAAATGTAACCAACACCTCCAATCTCATCTCATTGATTGGACTCCAGTTGGCTGACACCCCCCTCAATTAGCTCTTGGAGATCTCATTAGTTTAGGGATTCACATACTTTTTCCACCTGCACTGTGAATGTTTACATGGTGTGTTTAATAAAAACATGGTAACATTTAATTATTTGTGTGTTATTAGTGTTATTAGTTTAAGCAGACTGTGATTGTCTATTGTTGTGACTTAGATGAAGATCAGATAACATTTTATTACCAATTTGTGCAGAAATGCATATCGTTCCAAAAGGGTTCACCTTCTTCTTTTTTTTTGTAAATGTAATGCAAATCAAGATGTCTGACTTGATTTGCTGCATGCTATGGTGTTTCTTGTTAAATGTTTATATAGATAGGATAATTGTATTTGGGTCATTATTCAAATTTCTGTATTTTTTCATTTCAATTTTACCAGGAAGAGGTTTTTCCATACCCAGAGATCAGTAAAGATGAGTTGGAAGAAATTAACCAGCTTGTAGGTCCAGTGGAGAAGTTCTTTAGTGAAGAAGGTGAGATTACTCAAAAATCATTGGATTTGAGCCTGGCAGATAAAAATCACGAAATAAACCCCTCACTGTATTGTTTACATTAATCAGCCCATGGCAAGACTCCTGAGGAACTGAGATTGCTGCTAAAGTATAAATGGTTTATGTCTCCCTGAGATAAATCATGATTCTGGCGTGCATAAACATATCTTTTTATGGTGGCTGTCATTGCTTAATAGCTGGTGTTTTTCAAATGGCATTCATTAACTATTGCACAATAGCTAAATGTTATACAGTGTGCTTATAACTTTACATACCTTGGCAGAAGTCATGATTTCTTGGCCGTTTTTCAGAGACTATGAATGACAACACAAAAACTTTTCTTTCACTCATGTTTAGTGTTTGACTGAAACCATTTATTATCAATCAACTGTGTTTACACTTTTTAAATCATAATAATAGAAACTAACCTGACCCTGATCAAACGTTTACATACCCCAGTTCTTAATGCCATGTAGTATTATTTTTATTATTATTATAATACACGATTGATATAGCACCAACAGTTTACGCAGCGCTTTACAATGTATAGGGGGGACAACACAATTACAGTACAGTTCAATACAAAAGGTACAGGAGGGCCCTGCTTGTAGAGCTTACATTCTAAAGGGAGGGGGTGGTACAAAGGTAATAGCTGCAGTGAATGATTTGATGGGGGTGGCTCAGGGACAGTTAGGTGGGTGCGGGATAGGCTTCCCTGAATAAATTAGTTTTCAGGGAGGTGGACAGGGTAGGGGCTGATCTGATATACTGGGGCAGGGAGTTCCAGAGGATGGGAGAGGCTCTGCATAAGTCTTGAAGGCAAGCATGGGAGGAGGTAACAAGGGAGCTACAGAGCAGGAGGTCCTGGGAGGAGAGGAGGGGACGATTTGGGCGATATCTGCAGATAAGGTTGGCGATGTAGATTGGGGCAATGTTGGGAATGGCCTTGTATGTTATGGTTGGCAGCTTGAATTTTACATGGTGGGGTAGGGGGAGCTAGTGAAGGGATTGGCATAGAGGAGCAGCAGTCATGGATCGGTTAGTGAGGTGTATTAGTCTAGTGTATTGTCCCCTTTTAACATCAATGACAGCTTGAAGTCTTTTGTGATATTTGTGGATGAGGCTCTTTATCTTCTCAGATGGTAAAGCTTCCCATTCCTCTGGGTAAAAAGCCTCCAAAGTTCCTGTAAATTCTTGGGCTATCTTGCACGAACTGTATGTTTGAGATCTCCCCAGAGGGGCTCAATGATATTGAGATCAGGAAACTGAGATGGCCACTCTAGAACCTTCACTTTATTCTGCTGTAGCCAATGACAGGTCGACTTGGCCTTGTTTTTTGGATCATTGTCATGTTGGAATGGCCAAGTATGCTCAGCTTACTGGTTGATGAATGCAAATGTTCCTCCAGTATTTTTTGATAACATACTGCATTCATCTTGCCATCAATTTTGAGCAAATTTCCTGTGCCTTTGTAGCTCACACATTCCCAAAACATCAGCAATCCACCTCCGTGTTTCACAGTAGGAATGGTATACCTTTCATCATAGGCCTTGTTGACTCTCCAAATGAAGCGATTATGGTTGTGGCCAAAAAGCTATATTTTGGTCTCGTCACTCCAAATGACTTTGTGCCAGATGGTTTGAGGCTTGTCTCTGCAGGTTGGTGTATTGTAAGTGGAATTCTCTGTGGCATTTGCATAGTAATGGCTTTCTTCTGGCAACTCATCCTTGCAGCCCATCTTTCTTCACGTGCCTCCTTATTGTTACACACCCACACCACATGTTTTCAGAGTCCTGTATTTCACCTGAAGTTATTTGTAGGTTTTTCTTTGGCAATTTTCCGGGCAGTAGTGGCTGAAATTCTAGTTGGTCTACCTGACCGTGGTTTGGTTTCAACAGAACCCCTCATTTTCCACTTCTTGATTAGAGTTTGAACACTGCTGATTGGCATTCTCAATTCCTTGGATATCTTTTTATATCCCTTTCCTGTTTTATACAGTTCAACTACGTTTTCCCGCAGATCCTTTGACCATTTTTTTGCTTTCCCAATGACTCAGAATCCAGAAACGTCAGTGCAGCACTGGATGAAAGATGCAAGGGTCTGTCAGGAGTCCAGAAACGCATTGACCTTTTATACACACACACTAATTACAAGCAATCAGATCACAGGTGAGGATGGTTACCTTTTTTAATTGCCATTCAAACCCTTTTTGTCTCAACTTGTGGGCATGTTATCAGGCCAAAATCACCAGGGTATGTAAACTTTTGATCAGGGTCATTTGGGTAGTTTCTGTTGTCATGATTTAAAAAGAATAAACACAGTTGATTTTTAATAAATGGCTTCAGGCAAACACCACGAGTGAAAGAAAAGTTTTTGTGTTCTCATTCATATTCTCTGAAAAATGGCCAAGAAATCCCAAATTCTGCCAGGATGTGTAAACTTATGAGCACAACTGTATGCACTTTTTTTGCTGAGCATTTTGGTAAGATACACTAGTTGTAACTAACGATATTTTTACAGTTGTGTTGCACACCTTCCTACAGTGCCTGTAGTGTGCTTTTTTTGTTTTTTTTTTATTTATTTTTTATATAATTTGAAAAGGAGAACAAGGGGAACGGGACTTTGTATGAAGCACAAAGTAGAAATACAATTGCTGAATATGTGGAAATTTTATTGGTAATGACAATAATACATACATGCTAGTACATAAATATAGTATTGGTGTCAAAAAATTAATATTTAAGCATAATAACATTGGTAGCTCATAATAAAATAACCATAAAATTCCAGAATTCACCATAAGCAAAATTGGGTAAAATTATTGACACTGTAAAACCTGCAGTACCTATTTCCTCCCTAGGTCTGTAAATTAAGGTAATACAGTAGTAACTTGAAACTCAGATAAATGTTGGTAGAAACACGACAGTTGGTAGCTCTACGCTTTTTGGGGTTTTTGAACCACTCATCAGCAAGGAGACCACTGCTTTTGCAAAGAATGCAGCAGGCTCATCTGTAGCTTACTATCCCAGGGATTGGATTTTATATCCCAGAGCATAAATAGAAGCCAAATTATGTGAAACATTGGCCACAACAGGTGTTTATGTTCAAATTATTTTTCCGATCCAGGTTAGAAAATGGATGGCTGGTTTTCAGATATGCAAGCATAGGGGAAATATTTAGCTTCCTCCCTAAGCAGAAGCATTACTTAGAAAAGCTAGTGAGGAAAACAAGGGTGCAAGCAGTTCCTAAAAAAAAAAAAAAAAACATTGGTCGCTCTGCATATGTATTGTGCCATACTGCAAAAAAAAACCCCAGAGAATTGTACACTCACCTTTCCGTAATTTTCCTTTCCTGTTGCATCTTCCTGGCAGCATACTTTGGGTTGTGACTCCGCCTCCACAACCTAATAGGACCACATAGCTATAAAATGGCGAGACGGCCCCCGCCCCAGTTTTCTCCATATATATGAATCGCCTCTAACGAGTGGGTCATTGTATGCTGCCGTGAGGATGCGACAGGAAAGGAAAATTAAGGAAAGGTGAGTATACAATATTCCGTTTCCTGTCACATCATGGCAGCATACACTCTGGGGAGTAACTGGGTGAGAATGCAAGAGAAAAACAAATTTATTAACAAGGAATGGAAGAGTTGGCTTGGATAACGGACTTTCCGAAATCCACTGTTGATAGGCATGCGATATCCACCTTATAATGAGATATGAAGATGTTTCTGGAGGACCAGGTGGCTGCTGTACAGATGGTCTCCGCCGAGACCCTGCAATAGGCTGCCCATGAGTTGCCACTGCACTGGTGGAATGCACCTTCAAGCCCTCAGGAATTTGTAGTGTACTCAGCAAATAGGCCTTTTTGACGGTCTTCACCAGCCATTAAGCGATGGTGCAAGCCAATGCTGCCTGGCCTTTTCTGAAGCCATATGGAATAATTAAGAGGTTTTCCGTTCTCCTGATAGGCTTGGTTGCCGAAAGGGATTTTAGGATGTTGCCCTTGACATTCAGAGGATGAGGGTCGCCTTGGTCTGTGCAAAGGGCTGGAAGGTTGATCTCTTGGTTAAAGTGAAAAGAGAAGGATACTTTAGGGATAAAGCGGTCTGAAGGCCTTAGTACTATTCTGTCCTGATAGATGACCAGGTATGGTTCTTTAGCCAGTAAGGCTTGCATCTCCAAGACCCTCTTTGCTGATTTTATAGCAATTAAGAATGAGACATTTAGTGTCAGGTCCCAGAGGAAGATGTTTTCGAGTGGGGGAAAAAAAGGATCTTTAGACAAGGTCTCCAAGACGACTGAGAGGTCCCAAACCGGGAATGAAGGTTTCTTAGGGGGTCTTAGTTTAAGGCAGGCCCTCTGAAATTGTATGACTAGAGGGTCGTGTGCTCATTTGACCCTGGTCAGAGCGGATAGGGCTGACACTTGGACCTTTAGGGTACTGGATCCAAGACCTTTCTCTAGGCCTGACTGCAAGAACTCCAGAATTTGTGACGCTGAGAGGATAAGTCCCAGCCTTGCTGTTGAGCAAAGGTGACAAACTTTTCCCTGGCCTGGAGTAATGTATCCACTACCCTCTGGGAGCAGCCCTGATCTAGATATCTAACCCTCTCAGCCTCCAGGCCGTCAGATGTAATTTCTGGCCTTGAGCTGGCAAGTCTGCTGACAGCGGGAGAGGAAGCGGGTCTGCCGTGTTCAGCTGTAGGAGGGTAGTGAACCATGGCCTCCTCGGCCAAAAGGGGATCATAGCCACTACTAGTGCTACCCACCTCTTGAGCCTCAGAAGGAATCTCGCTATGAGGGGAGTCGGAGGGAAGATGTAGTTTAGACGAATGTTTCAGGGGTGTTGGAGGCAATCTGTTCCCTCCGCTGAAGGGAAGGGGATTCTCAATAAGAATCTCTGGAACTTTGAATTTGCTGGTGTTGCAGCTAGATCTATGTCCGGTGGGCCCCAGGTCTAAGTTATGAGAGGGAAGGCTTGGGGACTCAGAGACCACTCGTTGGAAATAAAGCTTCTGCTGAGTGAGTCTGCCAGGAGATGCTCGACACCCAGAATGTAAGCCGCTCTCAAGTCCATTAGGTTCAGTTGTACCTACTCCATCACGGGGCGAACTTCCTGCATCATGGAGGAGCTTCTGGTGCCCCCCCTGCTTGCTGATGTAGGCGACGGCCACTCTGTTGTCCATTTTTAGGAAGACTTGTTTCCCCCTCAAGTGAGTTCTGAAGGCCAGGAGGGCTTGGAAGGCTGCCTTCATGTCCAGCACATTCGAGACAAAGCCCTTAGCCCTGAATGACCAGCGGCCCTGAATGGCCAGCGGCCCTGGGCCGCATGATGTTGATAGTGCACCCCCCCCATCCCTCCAAGCTGGCCTCCTCTGGTTGCAGGATCAAGTCCACCATCGTAATGATTGTTTGACCTCCTCCGAGATGTAGATCGGTTGGGACATGGACGTGCCGTCCCATTGGTGCAGGAAAGAAGTTTGGAGGGGTCTCAAGTTCCACTGCGCCCGTTGGACCATTGGGATGGTTGCTGAAAGAGAGCCTAGGAGACTGATGCATGCTGTGGCTGGTAGGGATGTGGCTAAAATCGCTTTCCTCGCCCTCTGGATCAAGAGGGAAATCTTCTCTGGTAGCAGCTCTACTGTATTTGTCCGGGTATCCAGTTCGGCTCCCAGGAAGACCATCCTCTGCCTGGGCTGAGCATTGCTCTTTTCCCAGTTTATTAGCCAGCTGAGTCCCTGCAGCATGGAGTCTAGGATTTCTCGATGCTGAATAAGGGACTCCTGACTGTTTGAGAGGAGGAGGATGTTGTCCAGGTAGTGGTGCACTCTCAATCCTTTCTCCCTCAAGGACCCGATCACTGGTAATATAGGACCTTGGTGAATTTTCTGGGGGCAGTAGAGATCCCGAACTGAAGACTTTGGAACTGGAAGTGACCCCGAGTTACAGAGAACCGAAGGAACTTCTGGAATGCAGCATGGATTGGAATATGCAGGTAGGCGTCCTGGAGGTCTGTGGAAAGCATCCAGGCTCCCAGATTTATAGCTTGGAGGATCGACTGCAGACTTTCCATTTTGAACAACTCTACTCGGATGTAGCGGTTGAGATTTTTTTAGGTCCAGGACCGGATGCAAATCCCCTGATTTCTTCTTGACCAGGAATAACGGGGAGTAGAACCCCTAGCCTCTTTGTGATAGAGGTACTTCCACTATCGCCCTCTTTTGGAGAAGTTCTTGGATGTATTTGGTTAGCAACATCCTTTTCTTCCCGGATGGTGGAAGGCTGGTCGGGCAAAAATGATCCCCTGGGGGATGTCCCCTGAATGACCATCTGTGCCCGAAGTGGACGGTGGCCACCGTCCATGGATCTTCTATCACTTCCGCCCAGGCCAGCTTGAACTTTGAGAGCCTGGCCCCCACTACTGCTGGCTGGGCAGGCGCACCTTCAAAAGGACTTCTGGTCACTGGACGGCGGGAGTCTTGGGTTTCTGAAACTTCATGAAAGACGCTTGAAGGTTTTTCCAACTCCTTCTATATTATTTTTCAGGCCTGTAGGCTTTTGCATCTCTGTATCTGTCTGGGAGATTACGCCTAAAGGGAGGAGGCCTCTGTTGCTTCGGCCTTTTGTCTGAGGGGATAAGTCCCGACTTTCCACCAGTCACCTTCGAGATCACTGAGTCCAACTTTGCCACAAAAAAGGTTTTTACCATCATATGGGATGCGCCACCAGTTGGACTTAGAGGCAGGGTCAGGGCTTCAACGACAGTGCCCGTCTGGCCATTACGGAAGCCAACACGGCCCTTGATGCAGATTTTATTGCATCAACAGAGGCCTCTGCCACAAAGTCCCCTGCGTGGCTCAGCTCCTGCAGAGCTTTTACTATGCTTTCCTGGTCTGCGCCTTCTGAAACAAGTTTTTCGGTGTTCGCCGACCAGCTGGAGATGGCACTGCCGATCTGCAAGCGCCTCCTGCCGCTAGGTAGGCCGTTTTTAAGATCTATGTCCATATTCCTGTCAAGGATGTCTCTGAATGTTACAGCGTCCTCAATAGGAAGTGTCACATGCCTGGCTAGACGCATGAGGGATGTGTCTACTATAGGAGGGGAAGCCAGAGCGTTTACTTTAGGTTCATTGAGAGGATACAGTTTGACAGGTCTGTTTAACCACTTCAATACAGGGCACTTTCGCCCCCTTCCTTCCCAGCCCAATTTTCAGCTTTCATCGCTCTCGCGCTTTCAGTGACAATTGCGCGGTCGTGCTACACTGTACCCAAATTAAATTTTTATCATTTTGTTCGCACAAATAGAGCTTTATTTTGGTGGTATTTATTCACGACTCCGTTTTTTATTTTTTGCGATATAAGCGCAAAAAAAGCGTAAATTTGGAAAAAAAACAATATTTTCTTTTTTCTATTTTAAAAGAAATCCAATAAAATAGAATTTTGTCATAAATTTAAGCCAAAATGTATTCTGCTACATGTTTTTGGTAAAAAAAATTGTTAAGTGTATAATAATTGGTTTGTGTGAACACGGACATATGTACGCAAATGATCATGTACATATGTGTGCAGGTGACCACGTACATAAGTGTGCAGATAATCATTGAGAGATGTGATTTTAGTGGGACATATGTTTTTATTATTAGGGACATGTGTTTTTATTATTTGGGGACATGTGTGTTTTAGGGACATATGTGGGGACTGTGTTTATACTGTGTGGTGTGATGTGTGGTTACACTATGCTGGTGATCAGTGAGTAAAAAGCTGTAAAAAACAGCTCATACTCACTGATCATCAGCCAGCTGCAGCGATCTGCTCTCCTCTCCTCAGCGATGACTTCTGTGTGAGGAGAGGAGGAGCCGATTGCCTAGCAACCGGCTGTTTGTTTACATCACATGACGGCCGTGATTGGACACGGCCGTCATGTGATCAGGAGGGCCAATCACAGAGCCCTCCTGCCGATCTGAGATGTGCCGTGTCCGGGTGACACGAGCACATCGGGATCGCGCCGCCACTGCCGCGCGATACCGCTCCTTCTGAAGGACGTTCCTGAACGTCCTATCAGAAGTAGACGGCTCCCACCCGGCCGTATATATGCATTGGCCGGGTGGGAAGTGGTTAAACTCGATTTTTTTTTTTTTTTTCTCAGGTCTCTGCCATTCCTCTTTGATTAGTTTGTCCAGTTCCTCAATGAATGGAAATGCCTCTGGGTCCCTTTTAAGGTTCAGAAAGTATTTCTTCAGTTTCTGCTGGGCCTCCTGGTGTTCCTCCCAGTTTATCGCCTCTTTAATTGACTTAATGAATGGCTCTATTAGTGAAAAGTCAAAGCCAGCTGATGTTTCCAACCCCTCATTGTCAGACGGGGAATCCTGCTCTCTCAATGTACTCAGAGGAGTGTGTGAGGCACTTAAAATTGACAACTCTGTATCTGGAGTTAGGTCTTGTGGAGCCGCAGGCTCTCTGGGCTCTTGTTCTTTCTCTTTGGTGGCTTCATCGAAGCACCTGCGACAAGCCAGTTTGTCAGGAAGGGCTAGGACCCTGCATATCCAGCAGGCGTTTACGGAAGGTCGAGAATGGTGCACTGGCGACTGATGTCTGCGCACAGGAGATCTTCTGCGATAGGAGTGGCTATGTCTCTATTATGATTTGGAGCGACTTTTCCTGCGATTCCCCCTGTGGCCTGAGCGACTTCCTCCGGGACTTGAGCGGTTCTGCCTGTGGCCAGAACGGCTTCTCCTGTGTGAGGTCTCTCTGTGCCTTGAGTTGGACGACCTTGAGGACCTGGTGGGGCTAACCATTTAGGCAGCGTTAGGGTATCCTGCTCTCTTTTTTTCGATCTTCGCTACTTACCAAGGTAAATCCTCCCATCTTTTATCTATTAGGCTGACGGTGATCTGCTGGGGCAGTGGTCTTCATAGAGAAGAGAGTAGAAGTAGCCTAGGGAATATAAAGGAATGAGTGATGCAAAGTGTTAAAAACAGCAACACTTACACAGTACCACCCAGGGGTGGTTCTACTGGCTGTAACCCCTCACACTGGATCCAGCAGCTCAGTTTTTTCTACGTAGTGTAGGAGAAAGACCTGGCTCCGGGTGGGACCATTGGTCCTGGGAATTTTTTTCTTTTTTCTGCATTTTTGACTCCTGTGATCTACAATCAACAGCCGGGCTGGGTAACAGGCTGGATAATATAGATCTTTGTAGTCTCCCCAGCCTGGCCATCGATCGTGAGCAGGCCCTAGCTACGCACTGAGTCAGCCATGACATACCCTGTCTGATTCAGGGGCGCCTGGTGAGCTATATGCTCCGGGCACACATATGACCAGGCTACTGCTGTCTGTGTCACAGTGTACCGTGGCCGGCAGCCACCCTGTACTGCTCGGGTGATGGGTCTGTCTGTGGATTGCGTCCAACAGTCCCTGCAGGAGGTGTAAATATGGTTCCACCTGTCTTAGCAGGATGGAGTAGCTGGGCATTCCCTGGGAGTTCGACTAGGGGGTCTCTCACTTTTTTCTGGGTCTCTCACTCACCCTGTCCCTTCCCTCCTCCCCATGTGTAACTGGGCACATGGCGGTATGGTGCATGTACCTGGCCGGGGGGTCTCTGGGTTCTGGCAAGGGGCTGCACTGGGTGTTGGGGGTCCGCTCGTCCTCTTCCCTGTTTCAGGGCCAGGGTGAGGTGTTTGTGCTGTGTATGCTGTGACTATTTTCCTGGGGCCGTGGGCATTTTTTTGTAGCCACCGACAGTTTTTGCCTTTCAGCCAATTTCTCTGCACCCTCAGACGTTTTGCTGAGGTGGCCGGCGGCCCCTTTCTAGTAGCCTCAGGTAGGTTTGCCTCTAGCGCTGGGTGCTTGTTTCCTTCTAGAACAGCTCGCTTTTCACACATACACCTCATGGATGACACAGGGGAGAGTTGACAGCAGCAGCACAGCACCTGGGTCAGGGTGGTGAGTCCTACGGGGGGCTCCTCAGTCTGGCAGCTAGGAGGGTGGTCATTTTGTGTGACTTGCCTTCGGTCCCTAAGTGGTGACAGGCGAATGTAGGTCAGCATGGCGTCCGGAAGCTGTCGCTTCTTCCCCAGACATCACTGTTATTGCAACTGGTTCCCCTGCATCTGCAGTGCCTATGGATGCTCTGTCGGCGGTCCTGAAGGCCTTTGTTGCCAGGGTGGAAGCGGCGTGCGGGCGCAAGGGGTTAAATAGTTCCCCCCCATTGTCTGTCTTCTGAGGAAAGCTCTGATTTAGACTCTGCTGTGACAGGTTACTATTGTGATGTATCAGAGGATGTGGACCTGGACCGTTCGGACAGTGAGGATGACTGTGTCCGGGTCAGCGCAGGAAAAGGTGCTTGTAGGAGCACTTATTACAGCGGTGCGGGATACCCTAAAAATGGAGGGCAGAGGCATCTACAGAGGTGTCGGTCGATTTCTGGGTTCCACAAGCCGATCCGCACGGCTAAGGAGTTTCCTTACCCAACTTATTTTGATAAGTTTATTTACAAGGAGTGGGGAAAACCGCAGCAGACCTTTTCAGTCCTGAAACGCATGGCGGTGCGTTACCCCTTTGAGGAGAGTTTCCTGAAGAAATGGACATTGCCTCCGATTGTTGACCCCCGATATCCAGGTTAAATAAAGTAACCACGATTCTGGTGGAAGGGACTCCTGCTTTCAAAGACCCTGCCGACAGAAGGGCCGAGGCGGTTGCCCGGTCCATGTTTACGGTGGTGGGGTCAGCATTGCGGCCGGTGTTGGTCACGGCCCTGGTGTCACAGACGCTTACTGAATGAGCAAAATTGTTACACTGTGAGTTGGACAAACAACAAGCTTCCCCAATCTGTGTGGAGCTGGTGGACCAGTTGGTGCAGGGCCTTAAGTATGTCTGTGATGCAGCCTTAGATATGGCCTCCTTGCTCTCTAGAGCCTCTGTATCAGCAGTAGTGCTACGTCGCCTGATTTGGCTGAAATGCTGGTCTGCAGATCAGGCATCTAAGAAAGCACTGGCGGACTTGCCCTTCCAGGGAAAGAGGCTATTTGGTGCCTCGCTAGATGATGATATTAAGAATGTTACTGGGGGTAAAAGTACGTTGCTCCCACAGCCCAGAAAAGGGAAGGAGCCACGCCATAGGCAAGGGCCCTCCTTTTCCACTCAGTAGCGGATTTTACGTCCGACCGGGTAGGCAGGCAAGCATTCCCAGTCCGACAAGGTGCCTGCTGAGGGACCAAAGCGTCCCTAGTTTCGCAAGCCAAACAGGCCTGCAAGTAAATCTGTTACCGCATGAAGGTTTGCCCCTGCCCGACTTTCGTGTGGAGGGTCGTCTTCGGGAGTTCGCAGCCCGGTGGACCTCCCTACTTTCCGACCAGTGGGTCTGTGAACTGGTTTCATCAGGATACAAGGTTGAGATTCTTTCTTGTCCCCCAAACATATATTTTCCCTCCTAACTTTAATCTTCCAGCTTGTTGGGAGGCCCTGTTTAGGGCAGTACAGGACCTGCTGCTGCACCGGGTGATAGTACCTGTACTGACGCCGGAAAGGTTTCAGGGATTCTACTCCAAACTGTTTGTAGTCCCAAAGAAGGAAGGGGTCCATCCGCTCCTGTACCTCAAGGCCCTCAACAGCTTTGTGAAAGTACGAAGGTTCAGGATGGAATCGGTTCGCTCAGTGGTCGCTGCACTTCATCTGGGATTTTCTGGCATCCCTGGACATCAGGGACGCATACTTGCATGTCCCCATATGCATCAAGCATCAGAGGTTTCTGCGATTTGCGGTCGGGGACGAGCACTACCAATTAAAAGCTCTCCCTTTTGGCCTGCCATCAGCACCGAGGGTCTTTACTAAGGTGCTAGCCCCAATTTTTGCTTTGCTAAGGCAGCGAGGGATTGCAATCGTGGGTTACCTGGACGACCACCTCCTGAGAGCAGCTTCTCCCTCAGAATTAAGGGAGGATGTGGCAATCACTATGCTAACTCTTCTGATTGTGTACTGATGTCTGTGTTTGTGCCGACTCAACACCTGGAGTACCTGGGCCTGCTTCTGGACTCCTCAGAGGCGAGAGTCTTTCTCCCTTCGGACAAGTTGCAGACTCTTCAAGCTGCAGTGAAGTTGTTGGTGTCCCGCAGGTAGTTGACGCTGCATTTATGCATGCGAGTCCTCGGTCTCATGGTAGCCACTTACAAGGTGGTACTGTATGCTCAATTCCACACTCAAGTCTTGTAAAAGGAGATCCTATCAAAATGGGACAAATCTCTATTGTGCCTGGATTGTCAAATTTGGGTGAGCCATCTAGTCAGGGATTCCCTGCTCCGGTGGCTGAGGTCATCGACCCTTCGGTCCGGGAAGTCGTTCCTTCCTCTTCATTGGACGGTGATCACAACGGATGCCAGCCTGACTGGTTGGGGGGGGGAGTTTGGGGCGTACAGTCAGCCCAGGGTCGCTGGACCCAGGAAGAATCACGCCTGCCGATCAATGTGTTGGAACTTCGGGCATTCAGGAGGTGCCTATCCACATGGTCTCAGAGGCTGCAGGGGCGTTAGGTCAGGATCCAGTCGGACAACACCACGGCGGTGGCGTATGTCAACCATCAAGGAGCTTGGCTGCATCACTGGAGGTCGCTCACATCCTGCGGTGGGCAGAGCGGTGCATGCCGACTTTTTTGGCCCTGTACATTCCGGATGTAGAAAACTGGCAAGCGGACTACCTAAGTCAGATGCAGGACCAAGGGGAATGGTTGCTACATCCTTATGTATTTCGACTCCTATGCCTAAGGTGGGGCACGCCAGATTTGCATCTCCTGGCTTCTTGACTCAATCGGAAGGTACAGAGGTTTGTGACCAGGTCAAAGGATCCCTGGGCAGACGTGGCAGATGCGTTGGTGGCTCCATGGGGGCATTATCGCCTGATTTATGCTTTTTCCCCCCACTCAAAATTCTACCACTTCTGCTTCGCAGAGTGGAGGCCGAGGGGATTCCGGTAATTCTGATTGCCCCAGATGGGCCTTGGCGTCCGTGGTACACCGAATGGTGGCGGATGTTCCTTGGTGACTGATGCGAGAGGACCTTCTGCTGCAAGGTCCAATACTTCATCCTGCTTTACCGTCACTAGCTTTAACGGCATGGCTGTTGAAAGCCAGGTCCTAGGGGACCGAGGTCTTTCGGATTCGGTAATATCCACTATGCTGAGGGCATGGAAGTCATCTTCTCTGAAGATTTATCATTGTATGTGGAAGGCCTACATCTCCATGTGTGAGGAGATGGAGTGGCGTCCGCGCACATACTCGATTTCCAGGATCCTGCTGTTTTTTTGCAGTGAGGAGTGGATCAGAAACTTGCCTTAAGCACCATCAAGGGGCAGATGTCAGCTTTGGCTGTCTTTTTTTCAGCGACCCTTGGCGATTCATTCATTAGCGAGTGCGCTTGTTCAGGGGGTTCAACATGTGACCCCCTCCAGTTCGACCACCGCTACCTCCGTGGGATTTGAATCTGGTGCTCTCGGTGCTTCAGAAACCGCCATTTGAAAACATTAGGGAGATCCTTTTTGACACTCTCTCAGAAAGTAGTCTTTCTAGTGGTGATTAGATCTGCCAGGAGGGTTTCTGAGTTGGCAGCCTTGTCTTGCAAGTCTCCCTACTTGATCCTCCACAAGGATAAAGCGGTGCTGCGTCCACAGCCTTAGTTTCTACCAAAGGTTGTTTTGGCCTTTAATCTAAATGAGGACATTGTGCTTCCGTCCTTATGTCCTCGGCTGTCACTCCCCAAAGAGGTGGCTTTGCATTCCTAGGATGTGGTTCGGGCTCTGCGGGTGTATCTGCTATGGCTCCTTTTCGGAGGTGGGACTCGTTTATATCGGTGGCTGGTCCGAAGAAGGGACTGGCAGTCTAATCGGCCACCATTTCTTGGTGGGTCAGACAGATTGTGGTTCAGCCATAAGGGGACGGGTGCCCCCCTTTCCTGTCACATTTTACCAGGGCAATTGGTGCCTCTTGGGCTTTCCGACGTTAAGCGTCCACTTCCCAGGTGTGTAAGGCGGCGACCTGGTCGTCCATTCACACTTTTACAAAATTTTACAAGGTTGATGTGAGAGCATCTTCGGATGCTTGCTTCAGCTTCAAGGTCTTGCAGGCGGCTGTTTAACCACTTTCAGACCGGACCATTTTGCTGGTAAATGACCAGAGGTCTTTTTACACTTTGGCACTGCGCTGCTTTAACTGGTAATTGCGCGGTCATGCAATGTTGTACCCAAACAAAATTTGCGTCCTTTTCTTCCCACAAATAGAGCTTTCTTTTGATGGTATTTGATTGCCTCTGCGATTTTTATTTTTTGCGATATAAACGTAAAAAGACCGCAAATTTTGAAAAAAAATGATATTTTCTACTTTTTGTTATTAGAAAAATCCAATAAACTCAATTTTAGTCATACATTTAGGCCAAAATGTATTCAGCCACATGTCTTTGGTAAAAAAAAAGTCAATAATTGTATATTTATTGGTTTGCGCAAAAGTTGTCACATCTACAAACTAAGGTACGTTTTCTGGAATTTACGCAGCTTTTAGTTTACGACTGCCTATCTCATTTCTTGAGGTGCTAAAATGGCAGGGCAGTACAAAACCCCCCCAAATGACCCCATTTTGGAAAGTAGACCCCCTAAGGAAATTGATAAGAGGCATGTTGAGCCCATTGAATATTTTATTTTTTTGCCTCAAGCGATTGAATAATGACAAAAAAAAAAATTTTTTTTTTTTTTTACACAAAGTTGTCACTAAATGATATATTGCTCACACATGCTATGGGCGTATGTGAAATGACACCCCAAAATAAATTCTGCTGCTTCTCCTGAGTATGGGGATACCACATATGTGGGACTTTTTGGGAGCCTAGCCGCGTACGGGGCCCCGAAAACCAAGCACCGCCTTCAGGCTTTCTAAGGGCGTAAATTTTTGAGTTCACTTCTCACTACCTATTACAGTTTTGAAGGCCATAAAATGCCAAGATGGCACAAAACCCCCACAAATGACCCCATTTTAGAAAGTAGACACCCCAAGCTATTTGCTGAGAGGCATGTTGAGTTCATGGAATATTTTATATTTTGCCACAAGTTGCGGGAAAATTACAAACTTTTTTTTTTTTTTTTTTTTTTTAACAAAGTTGTCACTAAATGATATATTGCTCATGCATGCCATGGGCATATGTGAAATGACACCCCAAAATAAATTCTGCTGCTTCTCCTGAGTACGGGGATACCACATATGTGGGACTTTTTGGGAGCCTAGCCGCGTACGGGGCCCCGAAAACCAAGCACCGCCTTCAGGCTTTCTAAGGGCGTAATTTTTTGATTTCACTCCTCACTACCTATTACAGTTTTGAAGGCCATAAAATGCCAAGATGGCACAAAACCCCCACAAATGACCCCATTTTAGAAAGTAGACACCCCAAGCTATTTGCTGAGAGGCATGTTGAGTCCATGGAATATTTTATATTTTGCCACAAGTTGCGGGAAAATTACAAACTTTTTTTTTTTTTTTTTTTTTTTCACAAAGTTGTCACTAAATGATATATTGCTCACGCATGCCATGGGCATATGTGAAATGACACCCCAAAATAAATTCTGCTGCTTCTCCTGAGTATGGGGATACCACATATGTGGGACTTTTTGGGAGCCTAGCCGCGTACGGGGCCCCGAAAACCAAGCACCGCCTTCAGGCTTTCTAAGGGCGTTACAGTTTTGAAGGCCATAAAATGCCAAGATGGCACAAACCCCCCCCAAATGACCCCATTTTGGAAAGTAGACACCCCTAAATTTAGGGGTACACTAGTGAGACTAGGTAATAAATGGCGGGTGCCCTGAAACTATAAAAAAATAACTAACCAACCAGCGTCACCTGTAACAGTTATATGGTGATCACTGGTGAAAGGGTTAACTAGGGGGCAATCAGGGGGCTTTATGCGGTAGTATATGGGGGTCCCTGGCGCTATAAAAAGCTGCAGCGAACCTAAATACCTACCTGCCTAACTAGCGTCACCTGTGACACTAATACAGCGATCAGAAAAACGATCGCTTATTAGGCTGGGTTCACACTGGAGCGATGCGGGAACGCCACGAATGCGCGGCGGGTTCCCGCATCGCATGCCTCCCGGCGGCAGTTCACACTGCCCTATGCGAACTGCTGGGAGTGTCAGTGAAATGTTACTGACACCCCCAGATCAGTTCGCATATCGCAGTGCGATCTGCAAACTCGGATCGCATGGTGTGAACACCCATGCGATCCGATTCTGCTGCGGGCCAAAAAAAGGGTCCCGTGCGAATTTGCGGCGGGTGCGGCGGGTGCGGCGAATGGCTGAACTCGAATCGCACAGAGATCGGATGTGATTTGCACTGCAGTGCGGTGCGAATCACATCCGTTCTCATAAACCGCTGCAATGTGAACCCAGCCTTAGTGACACTGGCGACGGGGGGTGATCACGGGGTTAAACCTTTATTGGGGGGGTTAGGGGGGTACCTTAGAACTAAAGGGGGCTAACCCTAACTGCCCTAACAGTTATTAGTCACAAATGACACCCGCCGGGTGATCAGGGGGTTAAACCTTTATTAGGTAATAAATGGCGGGTGCCCTGAAACTATAAAAAAATAACTAACCAACCAGCGTCACCTGTAACAGTTATATGGTGATCACTGGTGAAAGGGTTAACTAGGGGGCAATCAGGGGGCTTTATGCGGTAGTATATGGGGGTCCCTGGCGCTATAAAAAGCTGCGGCGAACCTAAATACCTACCTGCCTAACTAGCGTCACCTGTGACACTAATACGGCGATCAGAAAAATGATCGCTTATTAGGCTGGGTTCACACTGGAGCGATGCGGAAACGCCGCGAATCCGCGGCGGGTTCCCGCATCGCATGCCTCCCGGCGGCAGTTCACACTGCCCTATGCGAACTGCTGGGAGTGTCAGTGAAATGTTACTGACACCCCCAGATCAGTTCGCATATCGCAGTGCGATCTGCAAACTCGGATCGCATGGTGTGAACACCCATGCGATCCGATTCTGCTGCGGGCCAAAAAAAGGGTCCCGTGCGAATTTGCGGCGGGTGCGGCGGGTGTGGCGGGTGCGGCGGGTGCGGCGAATGGCTGAACTCGAATCGCACAGAGATCGGATGTGATTTGCACTGCAGTGCGGTGCGAATCACATTCGTTCTCATAAACCGCTGCAATGTGAACCCAGCCTTAGTGACACTGGCGACGGGGGGTGATCACGGGGTTAAACCTTTATTGGGGGGGTTAGGGGGGTACATTAGAACTAAAGGGGGCTAACTCTAACTGCCCTAACAGTTATTACAGTCACAAATGACACCAATGCAAAAAAAAAAAAAAAAAAAATGACATTGGTGTCACTGTGACTGGGGGGCAGGGGTAATTGGGGGGGTGATCGGGGGGTAAAGGGGGGGTGTGAGTGTGCCTGGCATGTTCTACTGTGTGTGTGAGTGTTGGTGCAACTTACTGATCCGCTCTCCTCCGTGTCGGAACGGAAAATACCGACACGGAGGAGAGAATACATCACTTCCTCTCCTGTGTTTACATTACAGGAGAGGAAGTGATGTCACCGGGGATTTCTATTCGTCGGGAGCGATCGCGAGGGGGTGGCCATGAATGAATGGCCGTCCCCTCGTCCGGGATCGCTCCCGTACGAATTCCGACCGCCGCAGGCACCGGGCGGGGGCCCGATCGGGCCCCCGACCCGCGGGAGGCAAGGGACGTACATGTATGTCCTTATGCCTGCCCGTGCCATTGTACCGACGTACATCGGCGTGCGGCGGTCGGCAACTGGTTAAGGTTGCTACTCCTCCGTTGAGGAGCTCTGGTTGTTATGGGTGGAGTTATTTTCTTGATGTTCCCACCCTCGTTTCTGCTTGGGGACATCCTTAAGGTCAAGATGAAGATGCTGTGTCTGGCAATGAATGACAGAGAAAATAGGATTTTTGCACTGCACTTTACCGTAAAATACTTCTCTAAAGTTCATTGACGGACACCGCACCCACCCCTCCTATTTATGTTTGTACTGCTTTTGACGAACTGAGCTGCTGGATACAGTGTGAGGGGTTATAGCCAGTTGGACTGCCCTCTGGGAGGTACTGTGCAAGTGTTGCTGTTTTTAACACTTTCTGTCTAGTCCTCTCCTAAAGGGGCGATATAACCCTAAGGTCAAGATGAGCTGCTGTGTCTGTCAATGAACTTCAGAGAAAAGGATTTTACGGTGAGTACAAAAATCCTATTTTTGTTTATAGATGGAGCCAGAGCCAAACAGACCGTTGACCCCTATTCCCAACCCTGTTCTGTAGAACTTGGGAGTTTTTTGGGTATTGCTGTTGACCTTTTGTGTGTTCCAACAACTCCTACTGCATTTTCTCTAATATAAAGTAAATGTAAATTCCAGCAGGAAAAGTGGGAACCTTTCATAATGGGCACAATTGGTATGTAGTCCCAGAACGCAGTAAAGAGATCTCACCCAAAGATTCCACAAACAATTTAAGAAACTGTAGTGATTTAACTTTCTTCTGCCAAGACTGATACACCAGTTTAAATTTGCATATCGGGTAGAATTCCAAGCTAAACCTAGTTGTACTGAAGTTGAATTCAGTACAACCATCATGCTCATACAGTACCTTAGTACCATAGTGATTATACCCCTTGAAATTTTCCACATTTTGTCACGTTACAACCAAAAATGTAAATGTATTTTATTGGCATTTTATTTGATAGACTAACACATAATGGCACATAAGAAAATGATAAATGGTTTTCAAACTTTTTTTACAGATATCTGAAACGTGTGACATGCATTTGTATTCAGCCCTTTTTACTCTGATACCCCTAACTGAAATCTAGTTGATTCAATTGCCTTCAGAAGTCACCTAATTGGTAAATAAAGTCCACCTGTGTTTAATTTAATCTCCTTATGAATACTGCTGTTCTGCGAAGCCCTCAAAGGTTTGTTAAGAGAACCTTGGTGAACAAACAGCATCATGAAGGCCAAGGAACACACTAGACAGGTCAGAGATGAAGTTGTGGAGAAGTTTTAAGCAGATTTAGGTTGTGAAAAAATTATCCCAAGCTTTGAACACCTCACAGAGCACTGTTAAATACATCATCCGAAAATATAAAGAGTATGACACAACTGCAAACCTACCAAGATATGGCTGGCCACCTTAATTAACAGGCCGGACAAGGGGAGCATTAATCAGAAGCATGGTAATGGAGGAGCAGCAGAGATCTACAGCTGAGGTGGGAGAATCTATTAGTCGTGCACTCCACAAATCTGGCCTTTATGGAAGAGTGGCAAACAAAAAGCCATTGTTGAAAGGAAGATGGAACGCCATAATAAGTCCCAGTTTCAGTTTGCGAAAAGCCATGTGGGGGACACAGCAAATATGTGGAAGAAAGGTGCTCTGGTCAGATGACACCAAAATGTAACTTTTTGGCCTAAAATCAAAACGTTATGTGTGGCAGAAAACTAAAACTGCACATCACCCTTAACACAGGATCATGTTGTGGGGATGCTTTTTTTCAGCAGGGTCAGGGAAGCTGGTCTGAGTTGATGGATGGAGCCAAGTAAAGGGCAATAGAAGAAAACCCGTTGGTCTGCAAAAGACTTGTGACTGGGGATGGAGGTTCACCTTCCAGCAGGACAAGGACCCTAAGTACACAGCCAGAGCTACAATGCAATGGTTTAGATCAAAGCATATTCATGTGTTTGAATAGCCTAGTCAAAGTCCAGACGTAAATCCAATTGAGAATCTGTGGCAATACTTGAAATTTGCTGTTAATGGATGCTCTCCATCAAGTCTGACAGAGCTTGAGCTATTTTGCAAAGAAGAATGGGCAAAAATGTCTCTCTAGATGTGCAAAGCTAATAGACATACCCAAAAAGACTTGCAGCTGTAATTGCAGCGAAAGGTGGTTCTGCAAAGTATTGACTCAGGGGGGCTGAATACAAATGCACCCCACGCTTTTCACATTTTTATTTGTAAACAATTTGGAAAACCATTTATCATTTTCTTTCCACATCACAGTTATGTGCCACTTTGTCTTTGTTGTTTTACATAAAATCCCAATAAAATAAATTTTATGTTTTTGGTTGTACCATGACAAAATGTGGAAAATTTCAAGTGGTATGAGCACTTTTTTTTTCAAGGCACTCGAGGTGGACAGAAATTTGGTCGGTTCCTACTGAACTGGCCAAATTTTGATGCCTCTATAGCCAGCTTAACCACTTTGACCACTGGGCACTTAAACACCCTTAATAACCAGACCAATTTTCAGCTTTCGGTGCTCTCGCATTTTGAATGACAATTACTCAGTCATGCAACACTGGACCTATATGAAATTTTTGTCCTTTTTTTCACACAAATAGAGCTTTCTTTTGGTGTTATTTAATCACCGCTCGTTTTTTTTTGTGCTATAAAAGAAAAAAGACCGAAAATTCTGTCAAAAAAATGAATTTTTCTTCGTTTCTGTTATAAAATTTAGCAGATTAGTAATTTTTTTTCATAAATTTTGGCCAAAATTTATACTACTACATATCTTTGGTAAAAATAAGTACAAATTGGTGGATATTTGGTCTTTGTGAAAGTTAGAGTCCACAAGCTATGGTGCCAATATCTGAAAATTGATCACACCTGAAGTACTGACAGCCTATTTCAATTCTTGAGACCCTAACATGCCAGAAAAGTAAAAATACCCCCCAAATGACCCCTTTTTTGGAAAGAAGACATTCCAAGGTATTTAGTAAGAGGCATGATGAGTTTTTTGAAGTTGTCATTTTTTCCCACAATTCTTTGCAAAATCAAGATTTTTTTTTCTTCACAAAATTGTCATATTATCAGTTTATTTCTCACACACAGCATATGCATACCACAAATTACACCCCAAAACACATTCTGCTATTACTCCCGAGTACGGCAATACCACATACAGAGGCCCAACATGCAGGGAGCACCATCAGGCGTTCTGGAGCACCCAGGACAATTCTGACATTTCTCTCCTACATGTAAAAATCATAATTTATTTTCTAGAAAATGACATAGAATCCCAAAACATTATATATGTTTTTTTAGCAAACACCCTGGAGAATACATTGGTGGTTGTTGCAACTTTTTATCTCGCATGGTATTTGCGCAGCAATTTTTCGAATGCTTTTTTTTGGAAAAAAAATAATTTTGTGCTTAAAAAAACAAAAAAAAAACAAACACAGTAAAGTTAGCCCAATTTTTGCATAATGTGAAAGATGAAGTTACGCTGAGTAAATAGATACCTAACATGTCACTCTTCAAAATTGCACACGCTCGTGGAATGGCACCAAACGTCGCTACTTAAAAATCCCCATGGGCGACGCTTAAATTTATTTTACTGGTTACATGTTTTGAGTTACAGAGGAGGTCTAGGGCTAGAATTATTGCTCTCGCTCTAACGTTCGCAGCGATACCTCACATGTGTGGTTTGAACACCGTTTTCATATGTGGGCGGGACTTGCGTATGCGTTCGCTTCTGCATGCGAGCACATGGGGACAGGGGCGCTTTAAATTTATTTTTTCCTTACTGTTCATTTTACTTTATTTTAGTTTGACATTTTTTCCCCCAAAAATCAATTTTTTGATCACTTTTATTCCTATTACAAGGAATGTAAACATCCCTTGTAATAGGAATATGGCATGACAGATCCTCTTTACAGTGAGATATGGGGTCAATAAGACCCCACATCTCACCTCTAAGCTGGGAAGCCTGAAATAAAAAATAAAAAAAAAATATATATTCTGGCTTTGATTGTATTGACGAGTCGGTAGAAGCACCGCAGGGTGGCAGGAGGGGGGGGGGGATGTCTATGGCTGGGTATCTCCGGGTATGGCAATTTATGGCAGGGTACTGCAGAGTATTGGCTGGAATTGCACTGCAGAGTATTGGCGGGCACTGCAGAGTATTGGCGGGGGAATTGAGGGGTTCATTTTCGGTGAGCAGCGATGTGGGCACTGCAGATGTAGCCCACAGCGCTGCTGACACCGATCTCTTCCCCCTCCTCTGTACCGATCGGTACAGAGAGGGGAGGGAGGAACCGGCCTCATAACATGAAGCCGGTTTGTTTACAAGTGATCACTCCGTCATTTGACGGAGCGATCACTTGGTAAACGGCCGCGACAAGGGGCCGTTTACCGTGAGGACCCGGCGGTCACGGATGCTCTCCAGTGCGTGCCCCATGGGGCACGTGAGAGCGGAATTCTGGGAGGACGTCATATGACGGCCTCCCAGAGTTAAACAACCGCCCTGTAGCCGTCATTCGGCTATGGAGCGGTTGTTAAGTGGTTAACCTATGTAAGAGATTTATATACTTCCTATTTTAAGCCTGAATGAATGATTTGTATAGCGCTGCAAATGCGAAATGAATCGCCTCAAGGAGCTTGGTCCGTCCTGTGTTGTCCTGCTTCTTAGAAGAGGTGGGTCTTGAGTTTTTTTTTTTTCTGAAGGCCCGATGGTTTTCTTCCATGCGGATGTTCGTGGGTAGAGCGTTCCGTAGCTGTGGTCCTTGGACTGCGAATCTTCGTTCTCCCTTTGATTTGTAGCGGGACATGGAGATGAGGCGGTTTTGGTTAGTTGATCGGAGGTTGCGATTGGGTGTGTAGTGTTCCGGTCATGTGGTCTCTTGTGTCAGCCAGTGACGGCTGCAGGAGTGAGATTACTCGCCAATGGCTGGAAATGAATGAGACCGGTGATGTCACCCAATGGCTCCTTTGGCCATCCATTGTTGGTGCTCCCTCCTCTCTTCTGCAACTGCTGCTGATTGACCCAGTGGTTAGCCTGATCACCTGACTGGACTAGATCAGACTGTGAACTGATCGCGATTCTTTCCCCCTGGCAATCTTGACAAAGCATTTTGCCAATTCTATGCAGAGTTCTCTGCTCAAGCTGATAGCAAAAAACAGAACAAAAAAAAGGCAGTCTGCCAAGTTTCACGACATTACTCAGCTGCTGCGCTAACAATAAACATCGTAAGGTTTTGTTCTTTAGATCAGAAAAATGAATTTCGGTCTGTAAATGAAGGAAGTTTAACCACTTAAATACTAAACCTTTTTCTGACACTTGCTGGTTTCAAGTTAAAATCATTATTTTTTGCTAGAATGTTACTTAGAACCCCCAAACATTTATATATATATATATATATATATATATATATATATATATATATATAATGTATGTTATTTTAAAAAAAATTTTTAGCAGAGACCCTAAAGAATAAAATGGATTGCAATATTTTATCTCGCACTGTATTTGCGCAGCGATCTTTCAAATGCAATTTTTTGGGAAAATAACTGGAGTTAGTACTCACCGGTAACTCCTTTTCCAGTGGTCTTCCAGGATAGCCCCTGAGAGATGGAGTCCCTCCCATCTTTACCGGAAACACATTGCCAATCAGTTCAAAAGGCGGACCTTCAGGTCCCTGGTCAGTCATTTACCAAGAACCGAAGGATGGAACTGTAAGAAACAACAACATAACCACAACAAACAATATCATTGTTGTATTAAGCTTGTGAAAATAATAAAGGGTGGGATCGTGCTGTCCTGGAAGACCACTGGAAAAGGAGTTACCGGTGAGTACTAACTCCAGTTTTCCCCAGTTGTCTTCCAGGACAGCCCCTGAGAGGATCCCCAAGTACTCACCAGATTAGGGTGGGACCACGGCCTGGAGGACTTTTCTCTCAAAAGCCTGATCCTGACTGGACATTAGATCCAGTCGATAATGTTTTGTAAAGGTGGAAAAGCTTGACCACGTGGCCGCCTTACAAATTTGCTCCGGGGTAGCACCAGCCCTTTCTGCCCAGGAAGCCGCCAATGCCCTTGTAGAATGGGCCCTAACACCCCCAGGAGGGTCTTTGTTCATTGCTCTATAACCCTCTGTAATAGCTAACCTGATCCAACTAGCTATGGTGGCTTTTGAGGCCTTCTGTCCTTTGCGTTGACCTGAAAAAAGGACGAAGAGGGAATCTGAGATTCTAAACTGACTTGCTACCTTAAGGTATTCTAAAATACAACGCTTAACATCCAAAAAATGAAAAGTTTCCTCCTTCTTATTTGACGCATTCTGACAGAAAGAAGGAAGGACGATGTCCTGCGACCTGTGAAATTTAGATGCCACTTTTGGCAAGAACCCAGGGTCTGTTTTTAGAATCACTCTATCTTCCAAGATCTGTAGGAACAGTTCTCTTATAGAAAAAGCTTGCATCTCATTAACCCTGCGGGCTGAAGTGATTGCTACCAACAGGACTGTCTTGAACGTGACCAATCTTAGAGAGGACTCTGATATAGGTTCGAAAGGAGATCCTAAGAACGCTTTCAGAACGACAGCTAAATCCCAGGAAGGAGTTTGGTTGACTCTGACTGGCTTACGTCTAGAGATTGCTTTACAAAATCTAGAAAGGAAAGGATCCTCCTGCAACTGTCTTTCTAAGTACACACTTGAGGCAGCTATCTGAACCTTGATAGTACTAGGGGTTAACCCCTTGTCTACCCCCTCTTGCAAGAACTGAAGGATATCAGCTGTGTGCATGTCCTTCCTCCCACAGTTGTTCAACCAACTATTGAATTTTCTCCAGACTTTCCTATATATAGCCCTGATAGTTGGTTTTCTACTCTGTAACAGGGTCTGGATCACCTTATCCGTCAGACCCTTCCTTCTCAAGATTTCCTCCTCAGTAACCACGCCGAGAGGCTCAACAAGGTTACCTGAGGGTGAAAAAGAGGTCCCTGCGACAGGAGATCTCGTCTGCAGGGAAGTCTCAGTGGAGGCTGGTCCGACAGCTGTAGCAGCGTTGTAAACCATGGCCTTTTGGGCCAATATGGTGCCAAAAGGATTAAGCAAGTCTCCTCCGCAAGGAACTTTGCTAGAACCCTTGGGATAAGGTGTAGAGGTAGAAACGCATATGCCAGGCTGAAAGACCATGGAGTTTGTAAAGCATCTACTGCCAAGGGGCGATCCCCTGGGCATAGAGAGCAAAAATTTTGGACTTTTGCATTCGACCTGTTTGCAAAAAGATCCACTACTGGCCTTCCCCAGTGAGTTACTATCAGATTGAAAACTTCTGGATGTAGCGACCATTCTTGATTCAAAACTTGTTGTCGACTCAAGAAGTCAGCAGTGCAGTTCATCTCCCCCTTCAAACGAATCACAGAAATGGATTTTAGATTGGACTCTGCCCACTGAAAAATGTGTCTGGCCACTGATATCAAACGAGGACTTCTGGTACCTCCTTGTTTGTTTAGATATGCTACAGCCGTCATATTGTCTGAGCGGACCTGTAGATGATGACCCTGTAG
Source organism: Lithobates pipiens (assembly GCF_037356315.1). Lineage (NCBI taxonomy): Eukaryota > Metazoa > Chordata > Amphibia > Anura > Ranidae > Lithobates > Lithobates pipiens. Next base: position 108,659,622 of record NW_027507785.1, on the reverse strand, counting down.
CAAGGTCTGGAATGCCAACATAGCCCTGAGGATTGCCGCTAACTCCTTCCAGTTGGAGGAGAGGAGCCTCTCCTCCTGAGTCCACTGGCCCTGGGCCCAGTCTGAGTTGAGATGAGCTCCCCAACCCCAACTGCTCGCATCTGTGGTCAGAGTAGAGGTGATAGGCAAGACCCGGAGAACCCCCTTGTTTAGGTTCCCTGCGTCCTTCCACCACCAGAGGGACTGCTTTATTCTTCTGGGAATTGATACCTCTTCCTCCAACTCCTTGCCCTTCAAGTGATCTAGCAAGAAACCCTGGAGGTCTCTTTGATGGAACCTGCCCCATTGCACAGCTGGAATGGCTGCCGTCATGAGGCCTAGCGCTGACATGATCTCTCTTACTGTGCACTTGGAAGAGGTTTGGAGAAAAGAGATTCTGCGCCACAGGTTCAAAATCTTTTCCTCCGGCAGTACTATCGTTTGCTCCACTGAGCTGACTTTTTGGCCTAGGTATAGAATTTTCTGAGTAGGAACAGTCTTGGACTTTTCCTGATTGATAATCCATCCCAGCTGTCCTAGACTGAGCTGTGTTAAGTCCTGAGAGAGCTTTTTCTCTGAGTGGGCCGTCAGCAGTAAGTCGTCTAGATATGGAATGATCGAGACCGACTGAAGCCTTAACGGAACTAGTGCCTCCCCGAGAACTTTGGTAAAGATTCTCGGGGAGGCTGACAGTCCGAACGCAAGAGCTCTGCACTGAAAATGATAAATCTTTGCATCTATCTGAATAGCCATGCAAAGAAATTTATGGCATTCCTTCCTTAACTGGTATATGCAGATAGGCGTCCCTTAAATCTTTATTGAATAGATCGACTCCATCCGAAACTTCTTGTACCGGATGGAGAGATTCAGAGGTTCATAATCAGTCTTAACTTCCCGGACGGCTTTTTTTTACCACAAATATATGAGAGTAAAAAACGTCCCCCTGCTCCTGAATGGGGACTGGTGTCAATACCTCTTGATCCACCATTTCCCCTAACAACAAAGGTAAAGCCCTGGCCTTCTCTGAATGGCTTGGGAGCTTTGTTACAAGAAATTTTGAGGGTGGGCAGCTGTGAAACTCTAGCGCATACCCTCTCTTTATTATGTTTAAAACAAACTTGTTTGAGGTTATCTTCTCCCATTGTGGAAGAAAGCTCGATAACCTTCCCCCCACAGGGAGCCTGATGTCACTGGGGCTTAGGGGCCTGACTGGGGCGGCTAAAAAGTAAGCCCCCTTTTCCCTTCCCTTTTTGACCTGTCCAGTGCTTTTTAGGCTTGAACTCCTCCCTTTTGGCGGGTTTGAAAAAAATTTCTTGAAAAATCTTTCTTTTTGATGGGAAGTCTTCTTCCTGTCTGCCGTCCTTTCTAAGGCGGTATCCAATTCAGGACCAAAAACCAAATCCCCTGTAAAAGGGACACTACACAAGCGAGATTTGGACGCCGTGTCACCACCCCATGTCTTCATCCATACCACTCTTCTAGCTGCCACTGAAAGTGCGGCCGTTTTAGCCGTAAATTTCACTGAATCAGTGGAAGCGTCAGAGATAAAACTTGTGGCCTTAAAGAGCATAGGAAAGGTCTTTAATAGCTCAGCCCTAGGAGTGCCTGTTTTTAGATGCTCTTGCAGCTGCGATAGCCGGAACTCCAAATTTCTAGCCACACAAGATGTGGCTAGAGACGGTTTTAACCCGGCCATGAAGGCATCCCAGGCCCTCTTTAGGACCGCATCTGTTCTTCTATCCATTGGATCCTTTAGGTGACCCATGTCTTCGAAGGCTAAGTCAGATTGCTTTGAGACTTTGGAAAGATGTGCGTCTAGTTTTGGATTTTTATTCCAGACCGCCTCTGGGCTCTCGTCAAAAGGGAATCTTCTTTTTAAGGAATTTGGAAAGAAGACTTTTTTTTGTTTGGTTCAGACCACTCCTTAAGGACCAGATCAGAAAGTACTTTGTGTATGGGAAAAACCTTTGCCTTCCTCTTCCCCAGAGCCTCATACATTAAATCATGCCTGGATAATTGATTCTCTTTTTCATGAATTTCCAGCGTATCATAAATGGCGCTCAAAAGCTCCTCTACCTCCTCAAGAGAAAGCTTATACTTTGCACCTTTGTTAGCTACAGCCTGATCCTCATCCTGATCCGAATCAACGTCGGAGGATTCAGGACTAACTAACGCGGGGCTATGCTCCCTGACTATACGGGGCTCCCCGGAACTAGGTGTCGTAAGGCATGGTGAGGAGGAGATTGTGGTTGCCTTAGTAGTGGAAACAGCTGTACCTACGTCCGTAATCAAATCGTGAAGGGATTTAAAAGTTGAAGCCATTTCCTCTTTAAAGGAGCCAAGAAACTTAGCCAGGGGAGAATCTGCCTCTGTTTTAAGAATGCCTGCAATACACTGTTGCATAAGGCTTTACCAGAACCCGAAGATAACCTATTTCCACAGTTTGGACATTTTTTGCGGCCAGATTTATCTTCCCTTGGGGCTTCCTTAGTCTGAAACAAAAAAGAGGGCATCCTTAGTAATTAGACTTAATACGCTAGGGAACACCTGTGCTGCACCACCACCAGACACAATCACCCGACCGGTAAAGTGAACACCGCCCTGCTGTACTACAAGTCCCAGCCTTAACACTACCACCAACCACCAGTGTAATGACGTGCCCAGCAGCCTACCTGGTTTTGACTGGTGCCTGCCTCCACCGGAGCGTTCTGGGGATTAGCCTCCATGGTCCCCCTTGAGATCCGGATCCCGCCGCTAGTCCGGTGCAGCTGGACGCTGGCAGGATCGTACAGGCACAGCGTGGGCTTTCCTCTTCCTCCCTGTGCCTTCAGAGAACCGGAAGTCTCGGCACACAGGGATGACGCCGTTCCGCCGGAAATGACGCAACGGCGTCACCGACCCCCACCGCTATCAGCGCAGAGAGCAGAGGAGGACACAGGCTGCCGCACTGCTCTCAGGGGGGAACTAACCTCATCCTGACGCTGGCCACCTCGGCACTGGAGAGAGGAAGGGAGCGGGTCGGCTCCTACAATGCTGGACGGTACCCGAGCCCTAAAAAAGAAAAAATGGACTAGCAGAGAACCTGCAGGACAGGACCCAGTCCCCCAGCGCAGATTCACCCTCTTCAGGCAGCCCCTGAGAGATGTAGTCCTCCTGGTTCCTGGCAACATGTTCCTCCGACGGAGGAAACACAAATGACTGACCAGGGACCTGAAGGTCTGCCTTTTGAACTGATTGGCAATGTGTTTCCGGTAACGATGGGAGGGACTCCATCTCTCATGGGCTGTCCTGCAAGACAACTGGGGAAAATACTTTAACCGCTTCCCGACTGCCTCTCGCAGATATACTGCAGCAGAAGGGCACGTACAGGCACATTAACGTACCTGTACGTGGCCCTTTAAGAGGCAGCTTGCGGGTGCGCACGCCCCGCCGGGAGCTCCGTGACCAAGGTCGGCGGGGATACCCGCGATCGTCTCACGGTGAGGAAGAACGGGGAGATGCTAATGTAAACAATCATCTCCCCATTCTGTCTAATGACACTGTCACTAATCACAGCTCTCTGTAATCGGGAGCGATGATCAGTGTAGTGTCGCACACAGCCCCCCCATTTAGAATCACTCCCTAGGACACACTTAACCCCTACAGCGCCACCTAGTGGTTAACCCCTTTACTGCCAGTCACATTTACACAGTAATCAATGCATTTTTAATTGCACTAGTCGCTGTATAAATGTGACTGGTCCCAAAATCTCACCAGAAGTGTCTGCCGTAATGTCTGTCACGATAAAAATCGCTGATTGCCGCCATTACTAGTTAAAAAAAAAAAAAAAAAAATCAATAAAAATGCCATAAAACTATCCCCTATTTTGTAAATGCTATAACTTTTGCGCAAACCAATCAATAAACGCTTATTGCGATTTTTATTTTATTTTTTACCAAAAATATGTAGAATACGTCTCGGCCTAAACTGAGGGAAAAAAAAATATTTTTAATATATTTTTGGGGATATTTATTATAGTAAACAGTAAAAAAAGAATGCGTTTTTTTTTTTTTTTTTTTTTTTTTTTATTGTGGCTTTTTTTTTTGTTACCATCAAAAGAAAGCTCTATTTGTGGGAAAAAAAAGGACGTCAATTTTGTTTGGGAGCCACGGCCGTGCAATTGTCAGTTAAAGCAACCCAGTGCCGAATCGCAAAAAGTGCTCTGGTTTTTGGCCAGCCAAATGGTCCGGGGTTTAAGTGGTTAATAAAAACAAACAAAAAACTAAACCATAAAGTTAGCCCAATTTTTATGTATAATGTGAAAGATGATGTTAAGCAGCGAGAATCGTGGTCTTTATTCTAAGCAAAAAAATTGTGACTCTAGTTTTTTTTTTTTGCTTAAGCAAAATTACGTTTTTTTTTTTTTTTTTGTTTTTGAGGATAGCTGCTTCTTCCCATAGATTTCTATGAGGTCCTGTGGTTTTGCTCACCACTCCTGCGTGTGTTGTATCTTTGGCGTGCTTTCTTTAACCACACTAAAACTGCGTGACCTCCTAGAAGTCTATTGGTAAACGCAACTAACTCGCACAAATCCTGCGGGTTTCCCGTGCTTTGGCCGGAGTGCAACGGGACCGTACTAGGGCAATGTCAAGCTACCCTGATTGGTTGCTGTTGGCAACAATCCAGCTTCCCGCTTGCTCCAGTATTTATGCACATGCGCCTTTCCCAAAATATGGTAATGTTGCATTTTTCGATGAGTAGTTTACAGTGTTAATAGTTTTAGACTTTGATCAGAGTAAACTGGAAGCTTCAGACCTGTTTCAGCTTTCTTGCTGCAAGAAATGATTGCTGTGTGAATGTGAGAGTCCTTGCCCAGACTTTGCACTGAGTTACAGGTCAGATAATTGTGTGTCGTATTATCCACTGCCACTCAGGATTATCCATCTGTTCCTGATGGCTTCATCTCTCTCTTGCTGATTGCCTGCCTGCTATCTTGAGAGCAACAAAATAGAGGAAAACTAATGTATACAATAAAGTTGTTTCCTCGTACATTGTACTGTCACAAGATCACACTATCACCTGCCTGTGCTGATGTGTTTTGGCAGGACTTCACTTCTGACTAGATATGGAAGCTGTTTATCCCAGTGTTTTATGGCTTTTTTAAAAAAAAATACAGGAAACTAAAAGTATTGTAAAATGAAAAATTTAAAATCATTAGCCTTATTCCTTTAGTCACTTTCTTCTGTAGAAAAATATAGACTGTGGGTGGCTAATACGAAGCCTCCATAAGAGGATTAAGTATGAGCAGGAAATTCCACATGGACTGTATGGCAGCAATACTTTTCAGAAAGAGGTGAGCAAGATGTTACAATCTAAAGGGAAGCTGAATGTTTTTTGGTCAGTGTATAATAATTTTGGAATGTTTTTAAAAGGCAATCAACTGACCCTATATATTATTGTCCTCTTAAAGACATACTCTAGTACTTCCCATGCAGGTTAAAGTGACAGCTTTTCCGTAAAGCCCCCCCCCCCCCCCCGATCCACGTATGTTTACCTTTCTTGTGCTCAGCTTTCTGATAGTTTCAAATATCCAGCGCTTTTGGGTATAGTGAAGCAAGTTACGCCCCTAAGATGGCGCCCAGCCCTAGTGGCCAATTGCTAGGCACAAACACTGTCAGATGACTGGTGAAGTGATGTAACCATTCCCCTGGGCCATTCAGCTCTTCTGAGAAGGAGGAAGTAGCTGCAAAGGAGCACTTGTAAGGGGAGTATATGGGGCTCTGGGGATGCCCTTTGCAGACACTGTCACAATGCCCTGCATGGGCAAAGTGACAGGGTCTTTTTAACGTCTTTATTTTATAAAAACATATATTACAGGGATCATCTATTAGGCTTGGTTCATATAAACAGAATTGCACCCGCATTGAAAATACACTGCTCTGCGTAAACGCGTGGGGCTGTCATTCATTCTGAATGGCACCACCCACGCATGTAAAAGTGCAGGTGCGAGAACCACAGGGAAATCGCATGGTCAAAAAGACTGATTTCCCTGCGGTTGCATATTTAAAAAGATGTATGCACTTTTTTTCTTTTTTGCTGAAATGCAGATACAGTAGGTGACCGCGATATTGTGTCAATCTCGCCGCTTTTATTGGCGAGATTGACACCCAGCGAGGTCTGGTATGGATTTTAAGGGGAGCCCCCAAAATCCATACCAGACCCCTATCCAAGCACGCAGCCCGGCTGATCAGGAAAGGGGGTAGGGACAAGCGAGTGACCCCCCTCCTGAGCCCTACCAGGCCGCATTGCCCTCAAGATGGGGGGGTGGGTGCTTTGGGGAAGGGGGGCACCCTACGGCCTCCCACTCCAAAGCACCTTGTCCCCATGTTGAACACAAGGTCCTCTTCCCAACAATCCTGGCCGTTGATTGTCAGGGTCTGTGGGCGGGGGGCTAATCGGAATCCGGGGGGCCACAGATCCCGGCCCCCCACCCTATGTGAATGAGTATGGGGTACATTGTACCGCTACCCATTCACCTGGGGAAAAAAGTGTCAATAAAAAAACGCACACAACACAGGTTTTCAAAGTAATTTATTAGGCAGCTCCGGGGGTCTTCTTCCGACTTCTCCGTGCTCTCTGGTTCTTCTCCGCGCTCTCCAGCGTCTTCTCCTGCTCTTCGGTTCTCCTGCCGGCTCCTCCGCTATCTTCTTACAGCACTTTTGCTAGCGGGGGCCCAGTCTTCTGCATCCTTCTTCCCTCTTCTCTGCACGATCACGTATAAAGGCTTGGGGTGTGGTCACGGGTGATGTCACACGGTGGCCCTGCCCCTTATGACGTCACAGTCCCAGCATGCCCTGAGACTTGACTTCATGTGTGACATCACCCGTGACCACGCCCCATGCCTATATAAGTGATCGCGCAGCACTCGCACGGCATTACATTGGGCAAGAGCGTCGTGTCAACATCGGAAAAAGAGAAGAGGAAGGACGCAGAAGACTGGGCCACCGCTAGGAAAAGAGCTGGAAGAAGATAGCGGAGGAGCCGGGAGAAGAGGCGAGAGAGCGTGGAGAAGAACCGGAGAGCATGAAGAAGTCGGAAGAAGACCCCGGAGCTGCCTAATAAATTACTTTGAAAACCTGTGTTGTGTGTTTTAAAAAATAAAATTAAAATTATTGACACTTTTTTCCCCAGGTGAATGGGTAGGGGTACGATGCACCCCATACTCATTCACATAGGGTGGGGGGGTCCGGGATCTGGGGGCCTCCTTATTAAAGGGGGCTCCCGGATTCTGATAAGCCCCCCGACAACCAGCCAGGGTTGTCGGGAAGAGGCCCTTGTCTTCATTAACATGGGGACAAAGCACCCACCCCCCATGTTGAGGGCATGCAGCCTGGTACGGCGCGGGGGGCGCTCGCATGTCTCCACCCCCTTTCCTGACTGGATGGGCTGCATGCTCGGATAGGGGTCTGGTATAGATTTTGGGGGGATTCATATGCCGTTTTTTCGACGTAGGGGGGTTCCCCTTAAAATCCATACCAGACCTAAGGGCCTGGTATGTCCTTGGAGGGGAAGCCATGCCAAATCTATTAGAGAGGCGACATTGTCGCTTCTCTCTCGCGCTCACTGCAATAGAAAAATGTGGCATTTTCCTATTGCAGCCAGCAGCATGTAAAGTGCCCTGTCGCCGAGAATCAGCGTGATGAGATCGAGCTGGAAACGCAATCTCGCAGTCAGGTACTGTATGGCAGCTCATTTATTTGGATGGGCTGGCACGCCTACCCAAATGCATAGGTGTGAACCTTGCATTAGGGTGGCCATACACACTACAATCTGACTGTACAATCTTATTTACTTTTACCAAAACTGTAATACAATGACAAATCACAGTCAGTCCAGTCAGTTTCTCTATCCTCCAGTTTCCTTCCACACTCCAAAGACATGCTGGTAGGTTAATTGGTTTCTTTCTAAATTGTCCTTGGGATGAGTATGTATAAATGTGAGTTAGGGACCTTAGATTGTAAGCTCCATGAAGTCAGGGACTGATGTGAATATACAATATATATGTAAAGCACTGTGTTGGTTATTGGCGCTGTGAAATATTGGGAAAAAATAGTACAGCTTTCACACATAAGTATTATACCATAACTTATAGCAACATGCACATAAAAAAACGCAGCGCCAATATAATTCAGAAACAGTAAAGTGAGTAAATCTTAGTCCATATATCGGCATAAATGAGTAATCCATAAAACTTGTGTATTTCATAAAAAGTCCAGAAAATGAAAAATCTATGTATGTTGCGCAAAAATCCACTACAAAGAAAAATTTATAGAAAGTTTCGAAGCCTCCCCACATGAAGAAACAATCCTTCCACTAGAGTGTTCAATGGTCAGCCATGGCCTTCCCATAGAATCAACACTCACCTTTACAGCAGCGTTCACGTCTGTGTCCTTTGGACAAATATCCAACTGCAGGCAAACAGATCCCACTCGGTATCCACTTCAGAAAAGAACTCCTCGATGGGTCAAAGCTGAATGATAAATAAAGCTCACCAGGCGCCAAAGAGATGCTGTTGTCACTCAGTCCCCTGAGTGCAGTCACATTAGTCTTCTCGGTGGTGCTTCAGGCTGGAGCCGGAAGCGCCTTAATAAGTCTCTATCACACGGGGGGCTTACATGCGTGATCCTTACAGGGCCTTGTTTTGTTGTTTCAGGGATGCACGCCTATCCAACTCCATTGCTGTCTATTTGGATGCAGCAGCTGCATGGACACAGCTGCTGTGTGCCAATATGACATCTGTGTGGGTGTGTTTTAGGGCCTTGCACTCAAACTTGAATGGATGTCATATTAGGAGCAGTGTCTGTGTCCATGCAGCCATGGCCACATCCCTAAAAACAGCAATGGGACTGCCGCCACAAGGATCCACGAAACACCTGTACATCCCTGTCTGGGTAAACAGGGCCCTGCATGGGGCATACATATTGCCCTGTGTGAACAAGGCCGAATTATCTAATTAAAGGCATGCTGAGGAAGTTTTTTGTGTAACATCTGCACAGAAATGACCTTAATTTGAATTATTATCCACAGTACAGTTGGCGTAGAGGGTGATTAAGTGTTTTTGTAGCATTGCCTAGCCTTCAGACCTGAGCAAAAGCGTTGGCCAGGAGCATTGCAATTTTCACAGTGCTGCTCAGCATTTGTTGGTGAGGCTTTTATGAGCTCAAAGACCTTGTATTCTCGAAGCCTGAGAACACTTAGTATTCCTGTTTTTAGTGGAAGCTAGAGAGACTTACTGTAACTGTCAATGCAGCCAGGTGCAGAGAATGAATATCAGAGCCAAACAAGTGAGTACATGGTGTCAATTCAGTGTTTTAAAATGTTTGTTTGGCTAAAGACTGCCATAAAGTATGGAGTATATTTGCTAAATATTTTTTTAAATCTTTTTACAGTTGATTCTAAAGCAATTGATCAGAATGCTAAAATCCCACCTGAGACGCTGGAAGGGCTGAAGGAGCTTGGCCTTTTTGGCATTCAGATTCCTGAAGAATATGGTGAGTGTTTAGACTAAATATTGTCATTAAACTCGCAGATAGTAGATTGATGCGGTTAAGGTATTTTCAAATGCATCTTGTCTAAGTACCTAATTTGTCTGATCTAATGAATAAGACCACACAAATATATTGTGGGGTTTGCTCACATTTTTTTTTTTTTGCTAGAAATTACTGTACTTTAAATCCCCAAACCAATATATATTTCTGAAAACAGAGACACTGGAGAATAAATAATTGGCAGTTGCAATTATTTATTTTAACCACTTCAATACAGGGCACGCGTTTCAGTGGGTGGCCTTCTTCAAATCATCTTGAAAGCGTATATACGACAACAGCCACACACTTCCCCCTTCTCTCCTCGGCTTGCACTCCATCCACCACCCTGTGTTCCAAGCCTCGCATCCATGTTCCCTGAGCATATGACGTCGCCCTCGGGCGCTTCCACCTGCCGGTCCCTGCTAGCAGTTTTTCCAGCTGTCCATAGGCTCCTCTCCTCCATGGCCATCCTGCCACTTACCACCAGAGCTTTGGTTTGATGCATTTGACCCTCCATCCAGCTCTGCATATACCCGTTCTCCCTTTACATTGGAGTAGGCTTGGCACATGAGGAGCTTAGTTTACCACCACAGCATTGCTCCTTACAGCTGGTCCACACTTCACCGCCTAATAAGGTATGGTCACAGTGGTAATTATGTTGCATAGCTGTTCCATCTATGCGATGAGATTTTAACTGTTGGCATTCATCAACCTTACAGCTTTCGAAGGAGACGCTTTACAGGTTGTGAGTTTAGAGTAAACTTTACATTATGGCAATAGAATTATTGCTCTCACTCTAATGGTAACAGCGATACCTGTGGCACATTTTGTTTATATATACAGTGCCTTGCGAAAGTATTCGGCCCCCTTGAACTTTTCAACCTTTTGCCACATTTCAGGCTTCAAACATAAAGATATAAAATTTTAATTTTTTGTGAAGAATCACCAACAAGTGGGGCGTGCAAAATTATTCAGCCCCCTTGCGTTAATACTTTGTAGAGCCACCTTTTGCTGCGATTACAGCTGCAAGTCGCTTGGGGTATGTCTCTATCAGTTTTGCACATCGAGAGACTGAAATTCTTGCCCATTCTTCCTTGCAAAACAGTTCGAGCTCAGTGAGGTTGGATGGAGAGCGTTTGTGAACAGCAGTTTTCAGCTCTTTACACAGATTCTCGATTGGATTCAGGTCTGGAGTTTGACTTGGCCATTCTAACACCTGGATACGTTTATTTGTGAACCATTCCTTTGTAGATTTTGCTGTATGTTTGGGATCATTGTCTTGTTGGAAGATAAATCTCCGTCCCAGTTTCAGGTCTTTGGCAGACTCCAACAGGTTTTCATCCAGAATGGTCCTGTATTTGGCTGCATCCATCTTCCCCTCAATTTTAACCATCTTCCCTGTCCCTGCTGAAGAAAAGCAGGCCCAAACCATGATGCTGCCACCACCATGTTTGACAGTGGAGATGGTGTGTTGAGGGTGATGAGCTGTGTTGCTTTTACGCCAAACATATCGTTTTGCATTGTGGGCAAAAAGTTCGATTTTGGTTTCATCTGACCAGAGCACCTTCTTCCACATGTTTGGTATGTCTCCCAGGTGGCTTGTGGCAAACTTTAGACGAGACTTTTTATGGATATCTTTGAGAAATAACTTTCTTCTTGCCACTCTTCCATAAAGGCCAGATTTGTGCAGTGTATGACTGATTGTTGTCCTATGGACAGACTCTCCCACCTCAGCTGTAGTTCTCTGCAGTTCATCCAGAGTGATCATGGGCCTCTTGGCTGCATCTCTGATCAGTCTTCTCCTTGTCTGAGCTGAAAGTTTAGAGGGACGGCCAGGTCTTGGTAGATTTGCAGTGGTCTGATACTCCTTCCATTTCAAAATGATCACTTGCACAGTGCTCCTTGGGATGTTTAAAGCTTGGGAAATCTTTTTGTATCCAAATCCGGCTTTAAACTTCTCCACAACAGTATTACGGACCTGCCTGGTGTGTTCCTTGGTCTTCATGATGCTCTCTGCGCTTTCAACAGAGCCCTGAGACCATCACAGAGCAGGTGCATTTATACAGAGACTTGATTACACACAGGTGGATTCTATTTATCACCATCACTCATTTAGGACAACATTGGATCATTCAGAGATCCTCACTGAACTTCTGGAGTGAGTTTGCTGCACTGAAAGTAAAGGGGCCGAATAATTTTGCACGAACCACTTTTCAGTTTTTTATTTGCTAAAAAAGTTTAAAATATCCAATAGATTTCGTTCCACTTCACAATTGTGTCCCACTTGTTGGTGATTCTTCACAAAAAATTAAAATTTTATATCTTTATGTTTGAAGCCTAAAATGTGGCAAAAAGTTGAAAAGTTCAAGGGGACCGAATACTTTCGCAAGGCACTGTACATGTGCATGCTCTATGTTATCTGTTTGCATTGGGGTGTTTACAATAGCTGTCCAAAATACGAAGCCATTGACTCTGATTTAAAGCACCTGTGCAAGATAAAGGAAAACCTGCAAACCTACATACCCATGATCGTCTCACGGGGAGGCTGAACGGAGAGATGTCGTTGTAAACAGCATCTCACCGTTCTGGCTAGCAACTAGTGACGCTGATCTGTGCTCCATGTGATTGGAGCGGAGATCAGTGTTCACTAAATGAAAGCCCAGCCCCCAACAGTTAGTAACACACCCCTAGGAACACTTAACCCCTACACTGCTACCCACTGGTTAACCCCTTCACTACCAGTGCCATTTACACAGGAATCGCTGCATTTATATAGCAGTGATTGCCATAATGTCGCAGTCACAATAAAAATTGCTGATCGCCGCCATTACTAGTAAAAAAAATAAAATAAATAATAATAAAAATGCCATAAAACTATCCCCTATTTTGTAAACGCTATAACTTTTGCGCAAACCAATCAATCACTTATTACTATTTTTTTTTTTTTTTACCAAGAATATGTAGAATATGTATCAGCCTAAACTGAGGGGGAAAAAAGTTTTTTTTATATATTTTTGGGGGATATTTATTATAACAAAAAGTAAAAAATAATGCATTTTTTTTCAAAATTGTTGCTCTATTTTTGTTTATAGCGCAAAAAATAAAAACCGCAGGGGTGATCAAATGCCACCAAAAGAAAGCTCTATTTGTTGGGAAAAAAAGGATGTCAATTTTGTTTGGGAGCCACTTCGCATGACCGCGCAATTGCCAGTTAAAGCGACGCAGTGCCGAATGGCAAAAAGTGGTCTGATCTTTGACCAACAAAATGGTCCGGGGCTGAAGTGGTTAAAGCTGCCATTGGCATTCTCAAAGGGGATGTCGGCAATGACAGTCTACATACTTTTCTCATGACAGAGTCACTTTAATTTCTATAAATATACTTCTTGCAGCACAGGTAAAATAATATAAAACTTCATAAACCCAAAGGAAAAAATAACTAACATTACTGGTGCAAAAGAGCTGACACATTCAAATCCTTTAAAAGTTTGTTTTTCTATATTATTGTTACTCTTTCAAAAATATGAATAAAAACAAGATATTTTGCAATGGTTTAAAATTATTCTCTCAAATTTTACAATAAAGAATTTCTAACATATCCATAAATCACACAAGTTGTAGTGTATCTTTGACAGCAACAGGGTCTGCATTTCTCATATATAGTTTCTTCGGGACCATATCTTGGGATCCAAAAGGAGAGTTTAATCTGGCTGAATGGAAGCATAAATCGCCATATTGAAATTACATTCTAATACATATATCACTATTTACATATGTCTTCACCTACCAAAATTGCAACACTGCAAATGCAGGATGTGAGGAGGGGCAAAAGACACTCCTGATGTGGACACTGGGACAAGAAAGCCCAATAACAAAAAACAAATGCACTATATAAATATACAAGCAGGCATAGCCAACTAAAATATACATCATCCCAATTACCTATTCAATGCAGGGGACTTACAAAGAGGTGTATCCAGACTATGCTTGATTATAATACTTAAAGGGGCACCATTAATATATCCAGTCTCTGTGAAAACAATCACAGTTTTGCTCAAAAATTTGCATACCCTTGTAGAAATCTTCATGTTTTGGCATTGATATGAAAATATTTAATTTAAGGATAGTGGTCTTTTTAAGTTATGTATGTTATCACATGGTTCTTTGGCTCCTTTTTTAACTCATAATAACAGAAATCACCCAAATGGCCCTTATCAAAAGTTTACATGCCCTGGTCTGTTTGGCCTTGGAACAGATACACAAGGTGTCACACACAGTTTCAAATGGCAATTAAAGGTTAATTTCCCACATCTGTATGGCTTTTTAAATTGCAATTACTGTCTGTATATAAATAGTCGTTGAATTTGTTAGCTCTCACATGGATGCTCTGAGCAGACTAAATACTGAGCCATGTGGAGCAGAAAAGACTGTCAAAAGACCTGTGTAACAAGGTAATGAAACTTTTTATAATGATGGAAAAGGATATAAAAGATATCCAAAGCCTTGAAAATGCCAGTCAGTACTGATCAATCACTTATTAATAAGTGCAAAATTGGTGAATTTCTTGATAACAACCCAAGGTCAAGTAGATAAAGATTGCAACCACATCTGCCATCAGAATTGTTGTGCATATAAAGAAAAACCCACAGGTAACCTCACGAGAAATTCTGTCTGCTCTGGAAAAATACGCTGTGGTTGTTTCAAGGAGCACAATATGATGAGACTTGAACAAAAATGAGCGGCATGGTCGAGTTGCCAGAAAGAAGCCTTTACTGCGCCGATGCTACAAAAAAAGCCCAGTGGCAATATGCCTGACAACACTTTGACACGCCTCACAGCTTCTGGCACACCATAATCTGGAGTGATGAGCCCAAAATAGAGCTTTATGGTCAAAACCATAAGCGCTATGTTTGGAGACAGTAAACAGCGACAAGAATACCATCCCCACTATGAAACATGGTGGTGGCTCACTAATGTTTAGGGGTGATGTGAGCTCTAAAGGCATGGGAAAACAATGTTGCCAAAATGAATGCAGCATATTATAAGAAAATACTGGCAGACAATTTGCATTCTTCTGCAAGAAAGGTGAGCATGGAATGCTCTTGGACTTTCCAGCACGACAGTGACCCTAGGCACAAGGCAAAGTTGACCCTCCAGTGGTTACAACAGAAAAAGGTGAAGGTTCTGGAGTGACCATCACAATCTCCTGTCCTTAACCAATTGTCTACTGGGCACTTAAACCCCCTTCCTGCCCAGGCCAATTTTCAGCTTTCACCACTGTCGTTGTGTTTTTTAGAGCATTCTTTTGGTGGCATTTAATCACTTCTGGGTTTTTTATTTTTTTCTGAAAAAACAAAACAAAAAAAGACCATACATTTTCAAAACCCCCCCCCCCTCCCCCCCCAAAAAAAAACTGTTTTTAGATTTTGTTATAATATTTTGGAAACGGGTAATTATTTCTCCTTCATTGATGTGCGCTGATGGGGCTGCACTGATAGCACTGAAGGGCACTGGTAAGTGACACTGATGGGCATTGGTAGGTGACACTGCTAGGCAGCACTAATGAAGTACTGATGGCCATTTATTGGTGGCACTAAGTGGCACTGGTAGTTACTGAAAGGTGGTACTGGCGGGCACAGACGAGGTAGCAGCTCTGTGTGAGGGACCCTTGTCCCTCTGACAGAAGCCACTGACCAGCCATTTTTTCCCCTCACGCCATCAGTTTACATCACGTGATCAGCTGTCATTGGCTGACAACTGATCACGTGGTAAGGGGCGGGGATCCACAGTCTGGTAACCACTAGTTGCGCCCATCAATGACTCACAATGCAGAGTATATCCCTTTTGTGGTATCTTACAAGTGTGCTAACTAGCTTCCCTCTTCACATGGCCGCTCAATGCACGAGGTCCAAATTGGCTCCCTTTTATATGTCCTCTCCGGCCAAGGACGGCGTGGCCGCACTCAGATGTGCAGCCAATGACGTCCTAATCTGGCACGGACGCCACCCGCCATGCAGGTGCATTAGGCACATTGCTGCGCCATGCGGGAACACAGGAAGATTGAACTAGTCCCCATGTACAGGTCAGAAAGATTGCGGCTTGAGAGTAACGCACAAGTGCACACCACAAAGGAGAGGAGACAACCCCAAAACATCTTCCCCCAGTTTAACCCCGCAGACCTGCAAAGCAGTGGAGACAGACTACATGCGACATAAACCAAACAATACATTAACCAAATAAACAATACATAAACCAAATTAAACACAAATAAATATCGCAAACATGAAAGACATGGGGAACCACTGCGCCGAAAAATTGGCGTGGGGGCCCCCCCCCCAGGTCCATATCAGACCCTTATCCGAGCACGCTACCCGCTCGGCCAGGAAAGGGGATGGGGACGAGCGAGCGCCACGTGCCCTCAACATGGGGGGGGGGTGCTGGGACTGTGACATCATAATGGGCGGGGACATCATCCGGTGATGTCCCTATATAAGTCGCTGCGCGCCGCGTCCCTACCGTTGTGACCGGAGACCGCGAAGAGGCAACATCTCCAGAAGAGAACAACAGAAGGCAGCGGCGACAGAAGACCGGGCCACCACCTGTAAAAGAGCTAGAAGAAGGCGCGGTGGCCTGGCAAGAAGAACCGAAGACCCCGAATTGGGAAGAAGAGGGCGGCGGCGAAGAAGAAACCCAGGCTCCTCTGCTAGTGAAAGAGCTAGCAAAAGAGCAGATAGCGGAGGAGTCCGGCGAGAAGACCCCCACAGGTGAATGGGTAGGGGTACATCGTACCCCATACTCATTCACATAGGGTGGGGGGGCCGGGATCCGGGGGCCCCCTTATTAAAGGAGGCTCCCGGATTCCGATAAGCCCCCCGCAGACCCTGACAACCAACGGCCAGAGTCGGGAAGATGCCCTTGTCCTCATCAACATGGGGACAAGGTGATTTGGGGTGGGGGGGGGCACGCGGCCCCCCTTCCCCAAGG
This sequence comes from Lithobates pipiens, assembly GCF_037356315.1. Taxonomy (NCBI): domain Eukaryota; kingdom Metazoa; phylum Chordata; class Amphibia; order Anura; family Ranidae; genus Lithobates; species Lithobates pipiens. Next base: position 108,643,057 of record NW_027507785.1, on the reverse strand, counting down.
CACCCCCCCATGTTGAGGGCACGCGGCCTGGTACGGCTCAGGAGGAGGGGTGGCGCTCGCTCGTCCCCACCCCCTTTCCTGGCTGGCCGGGTAGCGTGCTCGGATAAGGGTCTGATATGGACCTGGGGGGGACCCCCACGCCTATTTTTCGGCATAGGGGTTCCCCTTTAAGCTGGCCCCGGCTACCTGGAGACGTGGCATTAGTGTAGCAGATCCCTGTTCATTGCTCAGGACCCTCATACTGAGGAACAAGGGGCGAGAGATCATAAAGTTCTCTCAAAAGATCAGGAAGAGGATGATTACTCCTCTTCTGAAGATCCTAATATGGAGGGATCGGCCTCACAGGAGAGACTGTTGGTACACTCCCTCAATAAATTGGTTTGCTCAACTTTTTTGCTGCCTGTAAAGCAGTCAATCGATGAACCCACCTCTGGTTTGGGATCACTAAAGCCTCCCCAATCCGTTGATACCTTTCCTATCCATTCATGGCTAAAAAAGCTTATGTTTTCTGAGTGGGAGCACCCAGATAAAGTTTTTTTTTTCTCCGAAAAAGTTTTCTATACTTTATCCTATGGAGGAGGAATTCAATAAGAAATGGGACATTCCAGCAATTGATGCTGCTATATCCTCTGTAAGCAAGAACCTGACTTGTCCTGTAGACAATGCGCAAATGTTGAAGGATCCAACAGATAAAAAGTTGGAATTTCTTTTAAAAAACATTATTTCTCTTGCAGGTTCAGGCATTCAGCTGGTATTAGCAGCAATTGGAGTATCTCAGTCCATAAAGGACCAGTTTGTAGAGGTACGCAAAATTATTCATGATCAGCAGGCCCAGCAGATGGCTGGCATATCAAAAGTACTGTGTTTCACAGTGGATGCTATGAAAGATTCTATTATTCAAGCCTTATGCTAGGGGCTTGTACATATGCGTAGCATCCTATGGTTGAAAAACTGGTCAGCGGAAGTGCCATGTAAAAAGCTCTTGGCCAGTTTCCCATTTCATGGTGAACGATTGTTTGGAGACGATCTGCATAAGTATAGCCAAAGAATTTCTAATGGGAAAAGTTCTCTTTTAACGGTAAATAAGACGTTTAAACATTTTTCCCTTAAACGAGCATCTGCCTCCAGGCAGTCACGACAGCCTCCACCAAAAGGTTCAATAGGAAGACCTCAAGGGCAGTCCCAGGGCCAAAAGAGGACTTGGGGCAGGAAACCCGGAAGCAAAATACTAAAGCCTCCTTATGAAAAGGAAGTCTCTTTCTGACTCTGGATCATCTCTGGTCTCAAAAAGTGATATCAGAGGTTCCCACAGAATAGCAAGGATCAGGGTTTTATTCAAACCTCTTCATGGTACCGAAACCAAACAGGTAAGACACATTTAAGATCTTAAGGATCTAAACTGGCACTTGAATATCCGTTCCTTTCGCATGGAGTCAATCCGATCCGTTGTCTGCATTTTACAAGGTGAAGAATTTTTGGCCTCAATCGACATCAAGGATGCCTATCTCCATGTGCCAGTTTTTCCCGCTCATCAGAAATTTCTGCGCTTCGAGGTAGAAAATCGTCATTTTCAGTTTGTGGCTCTGATTTTCGGTCTAGCCACTGCACCTCGAGCATTCACAAAGATCCTAGCGCCTCCTTTAGCCAGCTTAAGGGCTCAAGGTATAACAATTCTAGCCTACTTAGATGATCTGCTCTTAGTAGATCAGTCAGTTACCTGTCTAAACCAAAGTATAGTCTCAGCTGTGAGTTGCCTAGGATTCCTAGGCTGGATTCTCAACCTAGACAAATGTTCCTTAAAAGCATCAAGGAGATTGCAGTACTTGGGACTGATCATAGATACAGTTCAAAAGAAAGTATTCTTACCCCAGGGAAGGATCCGTTCCAAATAATTAACTGATTCGGCTTATCAAAATATAGAAATATCCTTCAATACTGCTCACTGTGCCCACAAATACTGCTCACTGTGCCCATAAATATAGCCTCACTGCGCCTATCGTCAATACAGACTCAAAATGGTGTGTGTCATGGAGCTGGGTCTGTGTTCGGCAGCGATGTTTCAAGGTGCCGCCCCCCCTAGACTGACTCGTGATAGGCGGAACACTGATTTAATCTATCACACGAGCCAGTCTAGGGGGGTGGGACCTTGCTACGGCACGGCTGAACACAGACCCGGTGTAATGGCATATTCCGCCATCCATTTTGCTACGGAAGTGACGTTCCGTTGTCGCCATCTTGCTACACCCCACACTCGTCCACAGTAAGGATACACTAACAAGGGGGAAAGCGGACATCTTGTTACACCCACCGGAGTTTTGCATTTTAGACCTATTTATAGGAGTTTATATAGTGAAATACAGTACTTAGAACTCCGTCTGACTTCTTAGATGTTGAATTTTAAAAGCAGTCAACTTCTGTCAAATTGGCAAACCTGTGAGATGAGCAGGGTTGCCGCTGCTTTTAAAATTCAAGATCTAAGTAGTCAGACGGAGTTGTAAAGTACTTCACTATATAATCTGACTTTACTGTTATAAATGCTTGTAAAATGCAAAACTCCAGTGGTTGTAACAAGGTGTCTGCTTTCCTCCTTCTTAGTGTATCCTTACTGTGGACGAGTGTGGGGTGTAGCAAGATGGCTATGGAACGTCGCTTCCGTAGCAAACTGCGATGGGTCGCCGAATAGGTCGTTACACCGACTCTGTAACACAGCGTGCATCTCCATGACACACAAGAGGAGGAGAGAGGGAGGGGAGTGCTGCAGCCTCCGCTCAATGCGGCCCCAGTTCAGTCCGGTCCTGCCGCTCTGTGTCCTCCAGCTGATAGCTTCTGGCAGAAGCGGTGCAGGCTTTTTTTTACAGGACATCAGAGTGGCGGGGGGAGGGTCATTGTATCCCACCTCCAGGCCGCTCTAATGTCCTGTAAAAAATCCTGCACCGCTTCTGTCAGAAGCGATCAGCCAGAAAGCTGTTAGCTTGGTCCAGGATACACGCTCAGTGAAGTTGGTCTGTGAATGCCACTCACCTTCAATGCTGCAGGCTCTGCCACATAAACACTAAAGGGGGAATCCCATGCAGTCCTCCGATGGTCTCCTTTTCTCCCCCCTCGCCCTGGCCACCGCCATAATGGTCCTATGTGCACACGCGCACTTTTACAGCCGGGTCGGCAGGGATGGAGGGGGCCTTGGTTGCGGTGGCGTGCCAGTGGGCATGTGCAAAGCAGCCATTTTTAAAAGCCCAAAGTGCCACAGCTCCTGTAAGCGGTGGGACACAGAGCTGTTGGCTTAGTAAGCATCCCAGTGGATCAGATCCTGGCAAACCTAAGACACCTAGTCGGCATCAGATTGTGCAGTTTATAGCTAATGTTTATATTATAAGACTATAGCACATCAGTGATGGACTTTACACTAGTACCTCTGCTTATCTCAGCTTAGGACTATGTCTCCCCATAAGAGCACTTCAGGGGCAGGTAAAAATCACGCCTTGATCTAAAGGAGGAGTCTCAAACTGGTGGCCCTCCAGCTGTTGCGAAACTACAAGTCCCATCATGCCTCTGCCTGTGGGAGTCATGCTTGTAACTTTCAGCCTTGCAATGCCTCATGGGACTTGTAGTTTCAAAACAGCTGGAGGGTTGCCAGTTTGAGACCCCTGATCTAAAGGTTCTATCCCCCTGAAAGACTGGAGGCATCTGCACAGCATAAGCCATTTCCCCTGGCAGGCTTGCAGCCTCTCCCAACATTGCAGCCCTGCACGGGTCTTTCAAAGCCCCTGTACACACGGTCGGAGATTTCCACAACCAAATCCGTCAGATTTTGTCCGTCGGATTGTGTCCGAAACTGTTGCATACACACGGTCAAACTAAGTTGTCGAAAAATCTGATTATTCAGAACGTGATGACGTAATTTCGTTACGATGGGACTACGTTCAGGCTAGTAGCCAATAGCTTTGATGTAGGAATTTGATCTGAGCATGCATGGCACTTGGTCCAATCAAAATTCTCTACACATGATCGGAGTATGTCCGATCAAACCAGTTGGTCGGGAAATATTTCCAACAAGTTGGAAAATTGGGTCCGACGGGTATTCCGACGGAATCAGTCCGATGCATACCACACACAGTCGGATTATCCGACAACACGGTCCAATAGGACACATTCCGACGGATTCTCCGACTGTGTGTACAAGGGCTTAGCCCTTGTACACACGGTCGGAGAATCTGTCGGAATGAGTCTTATCGGACCGTGTCGTCAGATAATCCGACTGTGTGTGGTATGCATCGGACTGATTCCGTCCGAATCTCCGTCGGACCAAATTTTCCAACATGTTGGAAATATTTCCCGACCAACTGGGCCGGACGGACCTAATCCGATCATGTGTAGAGCATTTTCATCGGACCAAGTGCCACGCATGCTCAGATCAAATTCCTACATCAAAGCTATTGGCTACTAGCCTGAATGTAGTCCCATCATAACGAAATTACGTCATCACGTTCTGAAAGATCGTATTTTTTGCCAACTTGGCCCGACCGTGTGTATGCAACAGTTCCGGACACAATCCGCCGGACTAAATCCGACGGGCAAAATCTGACGGATTTGGTTGGCATAATCTCCGATCGTGTGTACGTGAGCTAAGACTGATTGCATTGCAGTGTGTGTGTGTGGTGTACTTGAGAAGTTAAAACTTTAATCACAGCATCCTCTCAAGAGGGAAAAAGATTGGGATAATTCCCCTTTCCCTGCCCTAAATCCTCAATCAAGAGGATCTACAATCTGATGATAAAAGATCACCATCAGGAAACAGGTGCAATCTGACGAAGCGGAGGTATCCGAGGCCTCGCAGGCTCGGGAGTTGTAGTTGCAATCTTTTAAAGATTCAGTCTGCGTATAATTTACTCTAAGCCTAGACGGCCAGAGCCTCTGCCTCCTGTGTGGGTTTTTTTTCTTAAAATCCCCATAAAGCTTCTTTAAACCTGTCCGAGTCCATCATCACTACAAGGTGTGGGACCTCGAAAAAATCCTCATGCAGGTGCTTGCTTAAAAAATAGCCAAACGCACAACTGCTGAGATGCCTACGGCCACATCACCCTGAGATAGCCCGATCTCATCTGATCTCAGAAGCTAAGTAGGGGCAGGCCTGGTTAAAACCTGTATGGGAGATCATCTGGGAATACCAGGTGCTGTATGTGGTTCTGTGCACATTGTTGCTAGCACAAAATTAGTGCGGGAACACACGTCAAGCAGAGGACAAACTTTCTTTTTATCAGTTCATATTGCATGAATTACCTGAGTATGGGAATATATAAAATGCATGTGGCAGAACATGTAATATGTAACACATAGAGATAAATTTTTTTTGCTTTTTGTGGTGGACTTGCATAGTCACATAGTCGCATGAGAATGTGCTTAAAAATCGCATGAATGCCTAAAATCGCATAATTGTCTAAAAAAGCACACATACACACATGCATACCTGTTTGCGTAAGGATATGGAGTCGCACAAGAGTCCTTGTTTGCCTGGGGATACCTGCTTGCGCAGAAAGGCTTTTTGTTTTCACAGAAATGCCTAAATCACATAAGAATACTTGGGTACATAATGTTGCGGGGTCACACCAGGGTGTTTGACCTCTCTGAAGTCCTTAATTAACCAAGGATACTTGATCACCCAGAGAGGCTTGTTTTACAGAATTGCCTAAAAAAACACTTTGATATGCTTGATTGCATAAAGATGCTGGATCGCACAGTGGTGCTTGATTTAGCAAGAGTCCTTGATTACTCAAAGATACTTGGTCACGCGGAGAAGCAAATTTTTTTTTACAAAAGATGCTTAAATCGCATAAGGATGCTTGAGTGCATAAAGACGCTGGATCGCCCAAGGGTGCTTGATCACACGAGGATCCTTGCTCTCACAAAGGTACTTGTCTGCACAGTAGTGCTTATAATGCGCAGAATGTTTGGCCACATAAAATATGCTGAATCGCATAAGAATGTATGATTGCCTGAGGTTGTCACCTAGATTTGGCATAGTTGGTTGCATAGCGAGGCATGTTTGTTATGTTTTTTTTTTTTTTTCTCCTTTTGATTATACAGGATTCCACCCTTCAGGGGGAAGAATTCTGGGCATCAATAGACATCAAAGATGCTTATTTGCATGTTCCAATATTTCTCACTCACCAAAGTTTTCTAAGGTTTGTGGTGGATCAGCGCCACTTTCAATTTGTGTCCCTACCTTTTCGGTCTTGCTACAGCCCCTCGGGTGTTCACAAAGGTTCTAGCTCCACCCTTGGCAAATCTAAGGGCTCAGGGCATAACAGTGACAGCTTATCTGGACAATTTGCTACTCATAGAGCAATCCGTAGCATACCTAAGCCTCAATGTGCTCAGCACGGTAAGATACTTGAATACCTAGGTTGGGTTCTCAACCTAGAAAAATCTTCCTTGCAACCTCTAAGAAGGTTGCAATATTTGGGCATGATCATAGACCGCTCAAAGCAAGGTGTTTACCTGGATCAAAGGCCGAAGCTATAAAGGTTCTGGTCCAGCTAGTCATAGCAAAGATGAATCCCTCCATTCGGCTATGTATGAGACTACTTCGAGAGACTGGATAGCTCAGTCAGTAGAGCATCAGACTTTTAATCCGAGGGTCCAGGGTTCAGGTCCCTGTTCGGGAGGTGCCTTTCACCTACCTCTGAGGCCCTTGAGCTACCGATAGGGCAATCTTTAAGTCTTTCAAGGCCGTTCCTTATGCCCAGTTTCACTCAAGGCCTTTGCAAAGAAGCACCCTATCTGCATAGAACAGGAGGTTTCAGGCCTTGGATCTTCCAATGTGCCTATCCCCAGGGGTACGCTAGAGCCTCAATTGGTTACTGAACCAGAATCTTCTAAAGAGAAAAACCTTTGTTCCAGTTACTTGGAAACTCGTAACCACAGATGCCTCTGCTTCTACCCAGGGAAGATGGTCCATAGCCGAACAACTCCTGCCCATCAATATTCTGGAAATTTGGACAAATAGTTTTGCCCTCAGGGTCTGGACTCGCAGACTACAGGGTCATCCTGGTCAGATACAGTCCAATAATGCCATGGCTGTGGCTTATATCATTCATCGGGGAGGCACCAGGAGCCTGGATGCCCAAAAGGAAGTGAATCACACTTTTTTTCTCTGAGCAGAAAGGCATGTTCCTTGACTATCTGCGGTCTTTATTCCAGGGGTAGAAAATTGACAGGCAGATTTTCGAAGCTGCCAGCAGCTGTGTCCAGGAGAATGGTTCCTACACCCTGATATATTTCAGCCCATATGTCAAAATTGGGGTACCCCGAATGTAGATCTTTTTGCGTCCAGGTTCAACAAAAAACTGGAAAGCTTTGTATCAAGGACAAAGGATCTGCTAGCACAAGGATCAGTACACACTGATCTATGCCTTCCCTCTAATTCCACTTCCTTTGCGCCCCTTAGGAGGGTCAAAAGGGAAACAAAGTTAGTCATTCTGGTGGCTCCAACTTGGCCCAGGCAACCTTGGTATGCAGAGATCGTAAAGATGGAAGTGGGGAGGTCTTGGGTTCTTCCGCTGCGTCCAGATCTACTCTCACGAGGTCCAATATTCCATCCTACTTTACAAAATATAAATTTGAACGTTTTGCTGCTGAGACCCACATTCTAAAGGGCAGTGGACTCTCTGAATCAGTCCTTTCCACTCTGGTTAATGCTAGGAAGCCGGCCTCCAGTCTCATCTACAACAGAATATGGAATGCATATGTTTCATGGTTTGAACCCAGGGGATGGCACCCTAGAAAGTATGCCATTAGCAGGATTCATGCCTTTCTTCAATTAGGCATTGAAATGGGATTGGCTTTGATCACAATCATGGTCCAGATCTTGGCCTTATCAGTATTCTTTCCAAAGCCAATTGCCTCACATTCCCTGGTCCGGGTCTTTGTTCAGGGGGCACTTTTCTTGAATCCGCCAGTCAAACCTCCTGTGTGCCCATGGGATCTGAATTTGTTTTTTTCTGTTTTGCAAGAACAACCCCTTGAACCATTACACCATGCTTCTTTAATTCTTCTGACAAAAAAGCTGGTATTTTTTTTTTTTAGTCGTTCCTCGGCTAGAAGGGTATCAGAATTAGGGACTCTTTCTTGTAAAGAGCCATACTTGATTATTCACAAAGACAGGGTGGTGTTGTGTCCTCACCCGACTTTTCCTACCTAAGGTAGTGTCAGGATTCCATCTAAATCAAGATGTGGTCCTACTGTTCTTTTTTCCAGGTCCACGGAAGAGGAGTTGTTACTGACTGCTCTTACAACATTGAGAGAGTGTATCTATCTGCAGGCATACGCTCGGATATGAAAGTCTGATTGTCCATTTTTTCTGCCAGAAGGCCCCAGAAAGGGCCAGGCAGCATCAAAATCCACTATTTCTAGATGGATTCGGCAGGTTATTATTCAGGCCTATGGTATAAAAAAGAAGATTCCTCCTTTTCAGGTTAAAGCGCACTCAACTAGAGCAGTTAGTGCTTCATGGACAGTGCATCACCAGGCCTTCTTGGCTGGGATCTGCAAGGCTGCAACTTGGTCTTCAGTCCATACAGTCACTGGATTCTATCAGGTGGATGTAAGAGGGCATGAGGATGCTGCCTTCGGGTGCAGTGTGCTGCAGGCAGCAGTTTAGATCCTCTTGTCCATTGCCGGTCTTGTATTTTCTGATTTGTGTCTCCCTGCCCTCAATTTGACATTGCTTTAGGACAGGGATGCCCAACCTTTTAAAGAGCGAGGGCCACTTAAGCGACTTGGTAACCAGTCGCGGGCCGCAATGAGTAAAGCGGGCGGATGACAATTCCATGTCCACCCTGCATATGCAGAATGGACATGGACATGGCTAGCTCTACTCTATGGGCCTTCCAATCTGATCTGGCATGATGGAATGGGACAGATCTGACAGATCTTTTGGGACCATTGAACATTGACATTTATACATGTGTAAATGTCACTGGCAGGAAAGTGGTTAACACTAGGGGGCGATTAAGGGGTTAAATGTGTTCCCTAGGTGTGTTCTAACTGTAGGGGGATGGGCTTAATGGAACTTGACCGAGATCATGTTCCCGATCACTGGGAACAGTAGATCCCTGTCATGTCACCTGTGAGAACGGGGAATTGCCTTGTTTAGGCAGTTCCCCATTCTGCCTCTGTAAAAGGTGATAACGGGCCGCCGGCGGACCCATGGGCATGCTCCCACAGCGTGCAGCAGGCACGAACGCCTGCCCGCTCCACCATACAGCTATGGCAATTTGCGCAGGAGAGCCAAGTTGCCACTGTATAACAGCGGCTGGTCGGCAATCGGTTAAATTGCATGAATTAACTTAACCACTTCACGCCGGGAGGACGTCCTCGGCTTCGTGGTGGTATATCTGAATGATGCCTGCAGCTGCAGACATCATTCAGATATTGCCGTTTTCAGCCGGTGATTCCTTACACCATAAGAGTGATTGTAGCGCCTTATCCGCTGCTTGATCGTTCTTACGGGCGGTGGGAGGGGACTCCTGCCACCCTCCAGTGCTTTCGGATCTGCCGACCCCGGATGTCGACCATATAAATTTCCGGCGGACCAGATGGTCGCTGGAGTTTCTGATCGTTTGGAGGCTGGGTGCAATGTTACGACGTCACGCCCGGCCTCTGCAATAAAATATGGCGCCGCCTCGGCTGGGCGTTCGTGATCGTGTTTTTTTTTTATTATTTGATTTTAGGCTTCCCAGCTTAGAGGTGAGGAGATATGGGGTCTTATTGACCCCACATCTCACTGTAAAAAGAACAGATCATGCCATGTTCCTATTACAAGGGACGTTTACATTCTTGTAATAGGAATAAAAGTGATCACATTATTTATTTTTAATATATTTATATATTATAAGTGTCAAAGTAAAAAAATGTCAAATTAACAATAATAAAAAAAAAATGTAATGTGCCCCTGTCCCCGTGAGCTTGCACACAGAAGTGAACGCATACGTAAGTCCAGCCCACATATGAAAACGGTGTTCAAACCACACGTGAGGTATCACCGCGAACATTGGAGCAATTCTAGCCCTCTGTAACGCAAAACGTGTGTAACCAGTAAAAAAATTTAAAGCGTCGCCTATAAGGATTTTTAAGTACCAAAGTTTGGCGCCATTCCACGAGCGAGTGCAGTTTTGAAGTGTGACATGTTAGGTATCCATTTACTTGCTGTAACTTCATCTTTCACATTATGCAAAAAATTTGGCTAAGTTTAATTTTCTTTTTTTTTTAAATGTTCGAAATGTTGCAGCGCAAATACCGTGCGAGATAAAAAGTTGCAACAACTGCCATTGTATTCTCTAGGGTCGTTGCTAAAAAAACATATATAATGTTTGGGGGTTCTATTTAATTTTCTAGCAAAAAAATGATAAATTTTACATGTAGGAGAGAAATGTCAGAAATGGCCTGGGTGCGAAGTGGTTAATGAACAAAGCCTAATGGGTTTTACTAAAACTGGAGTATGCAAAATATAGTGCAGCTCTGCATAGAAACCAATCGGCTTCCAGGTTTTATTGTCAAAGTTTAATTTGACAAGCTGATATTCCCTTTTTTTTTTTTTTTTCTTTTTTAGAGTTTCCAAGCTTTATTGAGACGTTTTTAGAGGATACATTTGATCAGCACGTGTGAACATCTAACCCCAAGAATTCTCATTTAGCAGCATGAACAAACACAGAGCACAATTTAAGCATTTTTGCCGTTCTAATGTATAGTATATTCATGCTAGACCATTGCATCCCCAAACCATAAGAACAAACGGGAGACAACAACAAGCTGTAGTTAGATGCGGCCAGTCACCATGCACAGCTGCGTCAGATTTTGAATGCACCAGTTTTTGTAAATTGCCCCGAAGATGCTATAACAGATACAACTAATCATTTTTTATGTAGTTGTTACTCTTGGTTGTGATTTATGCTGCATCGTGTATTACATAATATGTAACATGCATAGATAGCTCACATTTGACTACAGACTTGGACAAACTTTGAAGTATATTCTGGCTGGGTTTTAAGTACATTAAAATATTGTAAAGGTACCTACATCTCCTGTGTATACAATTTTTTTCAGTACTAGATAGTTACATGTATGTGATTCTTAGTAATGATGACTAGTTTGAAATGTTTTCTTGCAGGAGGACTTGGGTTATCCAACACTATGTATGCCCGACTGGGAGAGATCACCTCACTGGATGGTGCAATTGCTGTGACTTTGGCTGCTCACCAGGCTATAGGACTAAAGGTACCGATTTCTGTATCATGGAATTCCCCACTCCACTGTGACATCTATAGATAGAAGAGCAGAAAACTTGTGGCAGTCACATGGGCAGACTTTGATTATTTTGATGAATGATAGGAGCTTGGAAATCCACCAGCAGCAGTGTTTTCTTTCTAATATTGATGAAAATCCCACTGACCTCTTGTTCACACACTGACTAGAAGAGATCACTTCATTGGACAGTGCAATACCTAAACAGCAGCTTCATCTAATTAGAGGGGACTGCAGCCTCTTATCACTTATTTTTGTCATGTGCAGGCTCCATTCAATCACATATGTTGCTGTTTTTTGTGGCCATTTTTAATGTTAAGGTATAGGAGCAGATGAGTACATTTCCAGTTAAGTAAATTTGTAGGTCACTGTCTGAATGCCCAAATTCCATCTGCTTTTTTGTGAGTAAATATTTAGTAAATGTTAGTAGAAGACACTATTAAACAAAATAAAGCCTCCAGTCAGGGGCCATAAAAGACCTACTTACTGCTAAGTAAGCTATAAGTGGTCAGATGGTGATATGACCGTTTGAATGACTGAGCCTTTATTTTGAGGGAAGCACATTAGGTGATTTGGAAAAGTCCAGTCCTATTGGATAGTTTCATGGAGAATAGTCGACAAGAAATGTTTCCACGACCAATAGATGTGATCGATGGGGATGGTTGTCTTAAGTCTTGTGAGTACTTTCTGCTTTATGTTTACAATGATTATTTTTAACAAAAGTGAAGTAGTAGTAAACTGACTGCATTTTTTAGCTTACTACATTAAGCACAAAAAAAGAAAAAAAAAATCCCCAGGGAACTATTTATTAAAATTCTTATCCCACCCTTGCAGTTTACAACTTTCAATGTTGCTCGCTTCTGCTCTGTGCTGCTTCCCTGAACTTCTGATCTTCACAGGAATGAGTCAAAAGTGTATAGTACAGTCTGTTTGAAGGGAGGGGGGAAGAGGAGGAAGAAGCAGAGGAGTGCATTGAAATCCAAGCCTACAGGCTATTGATGCACAACTCTAGTCCCTTCAGAACAGGAATACATGGGAAATCTTTCAATGGGGACACTAGTTCTTGCGACAACCAGGGATTTAATTCCTGTTTTGGCTATGGGACAGAAAGTGAATGAAAATCTCCACATTGAGACACAGAAGACAAAAATAAAAACTGCCACAGGTTATACCACACTTACTCTATCCAAAATGAAGTTCACCTTTAGCTCAACTTTAAATCTGCTGCTAAAAGTGCTTAAAAACAGGGTTTAATATCACATTAATTGTCCTCTAGAATGTATTTCTTCATAACATGGGCACCTGGTTTTATTATGCCACATAAACCAGACTTTAATATTGGGGAACTTTTTAGACCTTCCATTTTTGTTTTATTTTTCAGGGAATATTGATTGCTGGTAATGATGAGCAGAAAGAAAAGTACCTGCCTAAGCTGGCATCCGGGGAACATATTGCAGCTTTTTGCCTTACAGAGCCTGGAAGGTAAAGTAGATTAACTACCAATATAAAATGGAGTGAATATGGCATGATGTGTTTGTTTTCAAAAGCAGCTAGACTTAAAATAGATTACTTTGTGTTAAGTGGACTGGGGCAAACTGCAATTCTCATTTCAGCTGTTTATATGGGTTTATGGACCCTTGATGTGACTACATTTGGATCTCCAATGCAAAAGAAAAGAAGTGCATTTGGGACATAAGATGAGGCACGTGAAAAATACTGCAAAATTGGTGAAAAAATTGTATTTATTTAACATATGCACATGTCATATAGTACATCAAACATGAACAATAAGTAAAAAATGTCATCTATATACAGTGGGGCAAAAAAGTATTTAGTCGGCCACCAATTGTGGATGTTCTCCCACTTAAAGTGGTGTTGCCACCAAAAATTAAAAAATAGCTTAAAATTCCTAAAAAAATAAATAAAAAATAAAATTGAAAAAAAAAAAGATTTTTTTACTCAACCCTAAATGCCTGTTGCTAGGGGGTCCCTCGTAGTCTGCCTTCTTCAATGCCCGGGCTGGTGACATCACTTTCCCTCACGCCGCACAGTCATCTGGGACCTGTCACGTGTCCCAGATGACTGTGCTGCGTATCACAGCGACCTGTGCCGCTCGCGGAGGTCGTGCCCAAAGTAAGAACGCCGGCGCCACGAGCAGAGTGGGGAAAGGGGGGGGGGCTTTGTTCCCCCGCATCACTGGACCCTGGGGCAGGTAAGTGTCTGATTATTACAAGTCAGCAGCTGCAGTATTTGTAGCTGCTGACTTTTAATTATTTTTTTTTTTTTAGGGGGCACCCCACTTTAAAAAGATGAGGGGCCTGTAATTGTCATCATAGGTATACCTCTTCTATGAAAGACAAAATGTGGAAACAAATCCAGACAATCACATTGTCTGATTTTGAAAGAATTTTTATTTTCTTACTTCAGGGGACACAGAGCCATATTAATTACTATGTGGGTTATATATTGAACCAACAGGTGCTGGACACTGGCACGCCCCTAAGGAGTGTACTTCCCCCCCATATAACCCAGTTTTTTCGCCAGTGTCTAAGGTGTTGGGCACGAGTAAAGATGTGCTGTGCTGAGCTCCACGGGCAGTAATCCTTAATGAGAGCCAGCCATGCTGACTGGATCCGTTCTGATGTCTTTTTCATGGGATAAATGAATAGTACCCGGGCCTCGCGATCTGAAGAAACAAGGTTTTGCTTGCGAATGCTTCTCTTTGAGAGCTGGGCCCTGGGATCCAGTACTTTTTGGTACTGAGGCCATAAAGTTTTAGTGGATGGGTGCTGTTGCAGGTCCAGGATTGTGGGTTAACCTGAGAGTTCTCCGGTTCCTGAAGGTTTCCTTTAAGGTCTCAGAGCCTACCGTGAAGGGTGAAGATTGGGTTTTTATCTCTGATAAAACCCTGCTGCGAGGATAAGGTAAGGGAAATTTTCTCAGGAATTTCTCCTTCTATGTATAGTGTTTATCTACTCCCTTACTTAACCCTTTTGTTACCTGCAGCACAGGCTCTTAGGGTATCTACCTCTAATAAGGTTCATTGGAACCTCCCCCACCTGGGGATGTTTTTTCCTATTCATGCATAGCTTATGTATTCTGAATGGGAACATTTCTATGAATAAATGGGGGGTTTCTGCAAATGATGCTGCAATCACCTCAGTGAGCAGAGTCTAACATCAGTGAATTTTCCACTGGACATGTGAAAGGATCCAGCAAATTAAAGTTGTAACTTCCTTTTAAAGACAAGATGTCTTTTGCAGTCCTTTAACCCTTTAACGTCTGCTCCACCATTTTGGTGGAGCACATTTTGAGTCACGCTAACTCATTGAAAAATGTGGACTTCAAGGGGTTAAGGAACAGTTTGTGGAGATACCCGAGATTCTGCCTGATCAGCAGGCCCGGCAATGGGCTGGTGTATCAGACGCATGTCTAACAGTATGGCTTTTGCTTGGACTAGTGCATTCTCGCAGAGTCCTATGGCTGAAATAATAATCAGCCGAAGCACCATGTGAAAGCTCTTAGCCAGTTTGTGTCCCTTCCTGGGGTATGGATATTTAGAGTGGATAAGTACATCCAAAAGTTAAAGCTCTCTTTACCAGTAAAAGGAAGTTCAAACATTTCTCCTTTTATCATGCTGCCACTCCTATGCCTGGGCCATCTGCCTCTAGGCAGCCTCGACGGTCTCAATCGTCAGGTTCAAGGGAAAGTCCCAAAGGGCAGCACCAGAATCTTGGGGGCAGAAAGCCCACAAATCAGAATGCTAAAGCCTTCTCATGAAGGAGTACCCCCACTCATTTGGGTAAGGTCCTACGATTCTCAAGATCTGGCACAAACAATGTCAAGAGCAGAGAGATTTCTGCAATTTTTTCTGTATTCCCAGATTGCTCAGTTGGCTTTTGATCTGAGGGTCTGGGGTTCGGGTCCCTGTTTGGGTGCTGCCTGTGGGGTCCTTGGGCTGCTGATGGGGCAGTCTTTATGCAAGAGTTTCTGTCTCCTCTGAGAATGTTCCTAAGGATCCAGAGAAAAAAGAAGTCTCTCTTCCTGGCCTCTGGATCAGCTGTTATCCCAGTCGGTGATATCAGAGATTCCCTTAGTGTTCTGAAAGATTCTGGCATCTCCTTTAGCCAGGTTAAGGGCTCAAGGCATAGCGGGCCTAGCCTATTAGAAGATCTACTTTTAATAGATCATTCAGTCTCTGGCCTAAAACCAGAGTGTGATCTCAGCCATAAATATCTGACATTTCTAGGAAGATTCTGATGGTGATAGATACCATACAGAAGAAGGTATTCTTACCCTAGACGAGAATCAGTTCCATTGTAGGACTAATTCAACTTATCAAAACAAAGGAAAGTTCCTTCATTCGGCTGTGCAGGAGATTTTTAGGGGAAATGGTGGCCTCCTTCAAGGCCGTCCCTTACACGCAGTTTTACTCAAAGACTGCTTCAAGACACCATCCTGTCGGTCCAGAATAAAAATTCAGGCCTTGTTTGTTTCCAATACGCTTGGCTCCTGACATAGAGCCTAAATTGGTGGTGGTTATCCAGAAAAAGGGAAAATCTTTATCCTGGAAGGTGTTAACAACAGATGCCAGGCTTCTAGGCTGGGAGCAGCCCTGGAAGAAGATTTAGTCCAGGTTAGAGGAACTTGCCTATCAACTTTTTTTTTTCTTTTGGAAGTTTCAGGCAGTACCTCTGGCCCTAGAATCTTGGCGGTTAGACTACGCGACTGTCCTGACATTCAGTCTGACAAGGCCACGGCAGTGGATTACATCGATCACCAGGGGGGCACGAGAGGTCGTGCAGCCCAAAAAGAGGTGAATAATGTTCTAGCTTGGGCAGAACACAACATTCCTTGCCTATCGGCAATTCTAATTTTACAGGCTTACTACTTGAGTCCCCAACAATTATTTCTAAGAGACTGATCTCTTCACCCCGACATCTTCCTAGCGATATGTCAGAAGATGGGGTATTCCGGACATGGACCTATTCACGTCCAGATTCATTAACAAGGTTGACAACTTTGTCGAACAAGGGTCCGCTAGCAGGCTGAACAGATGCATTAGTCTTCCCATGGGATCAGTTTTCACTGATCTATGCATTTCCTCCAGTTCTGCTACTTCCGCGCCTTCTCCGCAGGATTAAGCAAGAACAAAAGGAGGTGATTCTGGTGGCCCCAGTGGGTCCCACAAGATTTACTGAGATCATAAAGATGGCATTAGGAGTCCTTCGGACTCTGCCATTATAGACAGACCTTCTTGCACAAGGTCCGGTATTTCATCCTACCTTACGGACGAAAAATATAACAGGTCTGACTGTTGAATCCCACTCTATAAAAGATCGTGGGTGATCTCCTTTGGTAGTATCTACTTTGATTAATGCCAGGAAGCCACCTTCCAGAATCACTTGCTATAGAGTCTGGAAGGCATATGTTTCTTGGTGTAGATCCAGGGTTGGCGTCCCAGGATGTTTGTCATAGGCAGGATTCCTGATGACCTGCATATGGGATCTGAAATGAAGCTGGCCTTAACTTCTTCTATCAAGAACCAGATCCCGGCCTTGTCATTATTTTTTCCTATGGCCTTTCTTCCCAATCTGGATGCATAACTTATTCAGGGGATAACATGGTTTATTCCCCCTATCAAGGCACCTCTAAATCCTTGGGATTTAAAATTGGTCTTATCGGCTTTGCTGAATCAGCCTTTTGAATCTTTATGAGAAATTTCCTTGGTTCTTTAACAGGAAAGATCATCTTTTCTGGTTGCCATTTGTTCTGCTAGAAGAGTATTGGAACTAGCGGTTCTGTCTTGTAAGAGTCATGTTTCTTCATGCATAAAGATGAGGTGGTTTTATGTCCTCATCCTGAATTCCAACCAAAAGTGGTAACCGGTTTTTCATTTAAACCAATATATTCTTCCTCCTTTCTCCCCAAAGCCTTAATCTAGGGAAGAGAAGGTGCTATGTTCTCTTGATGTAGTTAGAGCGATCAGAGTCTACTTAAAGGCGATCGTTCAGGTTCGTAAAACAGTTTTTTTTTTGTACTGCCAGAGGGTCCAAGATGTAGGCAGGCAGAGTCAAGATCCACTATTTTCCAAATGGATTTGTCAAGTGATTATTCAAGCTTCAGCTTAAAGAAGAAAATTCTTTTCTTCTCATGTTGGAGCACACTCATCCAGGGCGATTAGTGCCTCTTGGGTGGTGCATCATCAGGTCTCTATGGCTCAGATCTGTAAGACCACAACTTGGACTTCGGTTCATACGTTTATCAGATTTTATCAAATCGATATTAAAGGTCATGAGGATATTGCCTTTGGACACAGTATACTGCAGGTTGCAGTATGAGTCCGCTGGCCTCCTGTTTCAGTTGCCCCCCTTCAGCTGCTATTGATATAGGACATCCCACATAGTAATTATTATGGCTCTGTGTCCCCTGATGTAAGAAAAGAAAATAAGATTTTTAAAACAGCTTACCTGTAAAATCCTTTTCTTTGCACATGAGGGGACACAGACGTCTCTCCCTTCTTATTATACACTTGTATTGCTTGGCTACAAAACTGAGAACTCCCAGTAATGGAAGGGGTTATATGGGGGAAAGTACACACCTTAGGGGTGTGCCAGTGTCCAGCACCTGTCGGTCCGATATATAACCCACATAGTAATTATTATGGCTCTGTGTCCCATGATGTACATCAAAGAAAAGGATTTTACAGGTAAGCTGTTATAAAAAATCCTATTATTTGCAAATTATCGTGGAAAATAAGTATTTGGTCAGCTACAAACAAGCAAGATTTCTGGCTCTCACAGACCTTCTTCTTTAAGAGGCTCCTCTGTCCGCCACTCATTACCTGAATTAATGTCACCTGTTTGAACTTATCAGTATAAAAGACACCTGTCCACAACCTCAAATAGTCACTATGGTGAAGACCAAAGAGCTGTCGAAGGACACCAGAAACAAAATTGTAGACCTGCACCAGGCTGGGAAGATGGAATCTGCAATAGGCAAGCAGCTTGGTGTGAAGAAATCAACTGTGGGAGCAATAATTAGAAAATGGAAGACATACAAGACCACTTATCTCCCTCGATCTGGGGCTCCACGCAAGATCTCACCCCCTGGGGTCAAAATTATCACAATAACGGTGAGCAAAATTCTCAGAACCACACAGGGGTACCTAGTGAATGAACTGCAGAGAGCTGGGACCAACGTAACAAAGGCTACTATCAGTAACACAATACGCCGCCAGGAACTCAGATCCTGCAGTTCCAGACGTGTCTCCCTGCTTAAGCCAGTACATGTCCGGGCCCATCTGAGGTTTGCTAGAGAGCATTTGGATGATCCAGAATAGGATTAGGAGAATGTCATATGGTCAGATGAAACCAAAGTAGAACTGTTTGGTAGAAACACAACTTGTCTTATTTGAAGGAGACAGAATGCTGAGTTGCAACCAAAGAACACCATACCTACTCTGAAGCATGGGGATGGCAACATCATGCTTTGGGGCTGTTTCTCTGCAAAGGGAACAGGATGACTGATCCATGTACATGAAAGAATGAATGGGGCCATGTATTGTAGAGATGTATCGTGAGATTTTGAGTGCAGACCTCCCATCAGCAAGAGCATTGGACATGAAACGTGGCTGGGTCTTTCAGCATGACAATGATCCAAAACACACCGCCCAGGCAACGAAGGAGTGGCTTCGTAAGAAGCATTTCAAGGTCCTGGAGTGGCCTAGCCAGTCTCCAGTTCTCAACCCCATAGAAAACCATTGGAGGGAGTTGAATGTCCGTGTTGCCCAGCGACAGGCCCAAAACATCACTGCTCTAGCGGAGATCTGGATGGAGGAATGGGCCAACATACCAGCAACAGTGTGTGACAACCTTGTGAAGACTTACAGAAAATGTTTGACCTCTGTCATTGCCAACAAAGGATATATAAAAAAGTATTGAGATGAACTTTTGATATTGACAGCATACTTATTTTCCACCACAATTTGCAAATTTATTTAAAAAAACAGACAATGTGATTGTCTGGATTTGTTTACATTTTGTCTCTCATAGTTGAGGTATACCTATGATGACAATTACAGGCCTCTCTCATCTTATTAAGGGGAGAACTTGCACAATTGGTGGCTGGCTAAATACTTTTTTGCCACACTGTACACACCCATGTCACCTTAAAATTTATTTATCTATTCTACATGGATATTGTTGTAACATTTATATGGTATACGATGTAAACCAGTATTCTTCCATATGATGCGAACATTATAAAACAAAACTGCGTGGTATAAAAGGCTCGACAAATTTTGTGGATTGGCTCACTGTCCAGAATCGCGATACTGTCAACTGAGGGCTGTCTAAAATGTCTATCCCGGGAGCTGCGGTGGTAAGGACCCATGGAATAGACCGGGCAAACACACAAAAACTCTAACCATCACGCCAGCATGACGCTGGGGGAGGATCCTGGGCTATGCCGGGTGTATATAACACCCCCACTTGGATGTGATAGCCCTGTTAGTTGCAGTTCCTCCTGCACATTATTCTGGACCAGGACCTCTTGTGGCAACACAGGACACCTCTGGAGTCACTGTTATGTACCACTTAGCGATTGTTACATGGACACGCTAAACCTTATGGGGCTTTATGTGTGTTTGCCTGGTCTTTTCCGTGGGTTCTTACCACCACAGCTCCCGGGATAGACATTCCAGACGGTCCATGATTCTGGACTGTGAACCAATATATACATTTTATGCATTCACTCCTGAGGAAGTGGAATTAATCCACGAAATGCCTCAAGTCTTTTAGATGCATATATATTTCCAATATACAATGTTTTTTTTTATACCATATAACTTTGTTTTCAAATGCTCCCATCATATGGTGTAATACCTGCTCCCATCATATACTGCCTACATGTTTTGGCAATATCCATGTAGATAGATGAATTTAAGGCAACATAATTGTGTATATAGATTAAATAATTTTGACTTGTATATGTACATGTTTTGATGTGCTATAACATGTGCATATGCTAAATACATTTTTATTTTTTTTACCAATTTCCCAATATTTTTCACGTGCCACATCTAAAGCCCCAAATACAATTCTTTTCTATTGCTTGAGTTAGGGATGAAGGCACCTACTTAGGTGCTTCATTTAAAGTGCCAAACACTATAGTTTGGATCTCCAATAAACAGGTCACCTTTATAATGCCTCAATGTGATACGTGCACAGTGATAGCACTGTTTCATTCTCCTATTTTAAAGAGAACTAGTAAGGGTAGAAATATCATAGATGAGGATAGAGTGGAAAAAGGGTAGAGTTGCTGTCAGGACTGGAAATGATAATACAAACACATCCTCATATTAGGTGGTATGAGAAAAGGTTTGTTTTCTCTGCCTCCCTGTCCCCTTGACAGGCGATCATCCTTTTTCTTGTACAGGTGTTGCAGGGACAGGAAGCGATGAAAAATCTCATCAGGAACACAGACAAATTTTGAAAAACTACAGATTTTTTTTTACTACTTTTGCATGCTGTCGTAAACAAAGGCTTTAAAGCATATCCATGGTCAGAATGTAAGATCGTACAGTGCCTTGCGAAAGTATTCGGCCCCCTTGAACTTTTCAACCTTTTGCCACATTTCAGGCTTCAAACATAAAGATATAAAATTGTAATTTTTTGTGAAGAATCACCAACAAGTGGGACACAATTGTGAAGTGGAACGAAATCTATTGGATATTTTAAACTTTTTTAGCAAATAAAAAACTGAAAAGTGGTGCGTGCAAAATTATTCGGCCCCTTTACTTTCAGTGCAGCAAATTCACTCCAGAAGTTCAGCGAGGATCTCTGAATGATCCAATGTTGTCCTAAATGACTGATGGTGATAAATAGAATCCACCTGTGTGTAATCAAGTCTCTGTATAAATGCACCTGCTCTGTGATAGTCTCAGGGTTCTGTTGAAAGCGCAGAGAGCATCATGAAGACCAAGGAACACACCAGGCAGGTCCGTAATACTGTTGTGGAGAAGTTTAAAGCCGGATTTGGAAACAAAAAGATTTCCCAAGCTTTAAACATCCCAAGGAGCACTGTGCAAGCGATCATTTTGAAATGGAAGGAGTATCAGACCACTGCAAATCTACCAAGACCTGGCCGTCCCTCTAAGCTTTCAGCGCAGACAAGGAGAAGACTGATCAGAGATGCAGCCAAGAGGCCCATGATCACTCTGGATGAACTGCAGAGAACTACAGCTAAGGTGGGAGAGTCTGTCCATAGGACAACAATCAGTCGTACACTGCACAAATCTGGCCTTTATGGAAGAGTGGCGAGAAGAAAGCCATTTCTCAAAGATATCCATAAAAAGTCTCGTCTAAAGTTTGCCACAAGCCACCTGGGGGAGACACCAAACATGTGGAAGAAGGTGCTCTGGTCAGATGAAACCAGAATCAAACTTTTTGCCCACAATGCAAAACGATATGTTTGGCGTAAAAGCAACACAGCTCTTCACCCTCAACACACCATCCCCACTGTCAAACATGGTGGTGGCAGCATCATGGTTTGGGCCTGCTTTTCTTCAGCAGGGACAGGGAAGATGGTTAAAATTGAGGGGAAGATGGATGCAGCCAAATACAGGACCATTCTGGGTGAAAACCTGTTGGAGTCTGCAAAAGACCTGAAACTGGGACGGAGATTTATCTTCCAACAAGACAATGATCCCAAACATACAGCAAAATCTACAAAGGAATGGTTCAGAAATAAACGTATCCAGGTGTTAGAATGGCCAAGTCAAAGTCCAGACCTGAATCCAATCGAGAATCTGTGGAAAGAGCTGAAAACTGCTGTTCAGAAACGCTCTCCATCCAACCTCACTGAGCTCGAGCTGTTTTGCAAGGAAGAATGGGCAAGAATTTCAGTCTCTCGATGTGCAAAACTGATAGAGACATACCCCAAGCAAAAGGTGGCTCTACAAAGTATTAACGCAAGAGGGCCGAATAATTTTGCACGCCCCACTTTTCATTTTTTTATTTGTTAAAAAAGTTTCAAAAATCCAATAGATTTCGTTCCACTTCACAATTGTGTCCCACTTGTTGGTGATTCTTCACAAAAAATAAAAATGTCATATCTTTATGTTTGAAGCCTGAAATGTGGCAGAAGGTTGAAAAGTTCAAGGGGGCCAAATACTTTCGCAAGGCACTGTATATTTATTTCCACACTGCATTTCAATTATTTCAAGCCTACTCCTATTATTTTTTGAAACATTCAAAGTTTGTTAAAGCAGGTAACATGTATAGATATCACAGACATAGTGAGGTAATTCAGCTGCTGGCTGTTGTAACTTGCGGTGTTTTTCTGATATATATCAGCCTAGTGTGGCAGCGGGCTACTGTACAATCTTTGGATAGACCTGGTGGCCAGGTGGGCATAGTATTAAATCATGGTAATCAAACATTTTGACTATTTGCTGATGTAGTCGTTCGGATATACTTGAGAGTTTCTATACAGACAGAACTAAAGGTAGGGGGCTCAACTGAAACATGAGAAAGAGGGGGTGGGGCAGGGGAAAGAGTAGGGTAGTTACAGGGGGGAGTTTTGGATCAGTTAACAGCCTGATTTCAGTTCTTGGTATCTACCGTATTTATCGGTGTATAACACGCACTGGCGTATAACACGCACCCCAAGTTTAGGAGGGAATTTTAAGGAAAAAAACTTACATTAAAATGCCCATCAATGCAGCCTTGTCAGTGTCCATCTGCAGCCTTGTCCATCATTGTAGCCTTGCCCAGTGTCCATCTGCAGCATTGCCCAGTACCTTTGCAGCCTTGCCCAGTGCGTTTACAGCCTTGCCAGTCTCTTTGCAGCATTTCCCTGTGTTAAATTGGGCGCCGATGGAGAGAAGCGAGCGGAGCCAGGATACAGAAAGCCGAGCGTACTTCGGCTTTACTCGGCTCCTCTCTCAGTCCCGCCCACCACCACTGATTGCGAGAAGAGCGAGCGCCGCTGACCTACAGAAAGCCAAGTGTACTTCGGGTAGACTTGGCTCTGCTCACAGTCAGGGGTGGGACTGCGAGAGGAGCTGAGACTATCCAAACTACATTCGGCTTTCTGTATGTCAGCATCGCTCGCTCCTCCCGCAAACAGTAAAGCCGAGCGTACTTCGGCTTTACTCGGCTCCTCTCTCAGTCCCGCCCACCACCACTGATTGCGAGAAGAGCGAGCGCCGCTGACCTACAGAAAGCCAAGTGTACTTCGGGTAGACTTGGCTCTGCTCACAGTCAGGGGTGGGACTGCGAGAGGAGCTGAGACTATCCAAACTACATTCGGCTTTCTGTATGTCAGCGGCGCTCGCTCCTCCCGCAATCAGTGGAGGTGGGCGGGACTGCGAGAAGAGCAGAGTAAAGCCGAGTATACTTCAGCTTTGTGTATCTTGGTTCTGCTTGCTCGTTTCCTTACAATCAGCGGGAGATCGGCGTTTAACACACACCCATGATTTTCCCCTGATTTTAAAGGGGAAAAAGTGCGTGTTATACTCCGATAAATAGAGTGTATAAGAATCGGAAGGCAAACCAAGGTGACCAGGTTTTGTGGAATCTATCCACTTTGTCTGTGGCTTGTGCTGGTGTGTCTTCCATTTCACATAATTCAATAAAACGTGTTGTTGGCTAGTCTGATATAGAAGGTACTCGAGTGGTTCTCCGGAGAGTAGGTATCAGCTCCTTGGCTGCTTTAAGCAGGTGTTTGGTTATGGAGTTTTTATATCTCTTGAGTGTGAATTTTGAGATGTGGAGTAGACAACAGGCAGCGTTGAGTTCCATCTTGGTCTCTGTAATATGCTTGATCAGTTCTCTGACTTGAGTCCAGTAGGAAACCAAGGGAGGACAATTCCATCAGATGTGTACAAGAGTGCCTGTGTCTTTTCCACATCTCCAACATGTGGAATGGAAGATTAAGTCCTCTGTCTTTTTTCAGTGTCCTATAATCTTTGAGTGTCCCTTCATGGAAGCACTCACCTGTAAGTAGGGGTTTGTTGGGTGGCAAAGTAGGCGATTTTTGGATCCCGGGGGAAAGTCTGGGTTACCATCAAGCGGTGTTAGAGGGCTAAGTGTGGAGGTTACCTCAGGGAGTTTTGCTGCTTCTCTACAAACTTCCAGAGTTGTTTTTGTGATTGGGTGTAGTTGTATCAACTGTTTGAGTCTGAGGCCCAGATTCCACGGTGAGAGAAGTAGTTTAGAGGAGTTCAAGCCCAATTCCAAGGGTACCAAGTCCTTGAAGTCTCCATGGCAGTGCCAGTCTACTAACCTTCTTGTGCAGCCAGATGGTATTTCTTAAAGTGAGGAAGACCCATGCCCCCCAATTCGTTAGTCCTGGTCAGGAGAGCAAACTTAATCCTGGGTCTTTTGTGTGACCACAGGAATTGTAAAAGGATTGAGTGTAGTTTTTTTAAAAACCTTTGGGGAATTGGTGTCGGTAATGTGCGTAATAGGTAACGCAGCCTGGGTAGAATGACCATTTTTAGAATGGCCGCTCTCCCAAACCAGGAGAAATATCCGACATTCCATATTTTTAAGTCTTTTTCTATCACCTGGAGCAGAGTTGGGAAATTTGAGTCATAGATCAATAAGATCTTAGGGGTCAGCAATATCCCCAGGTATTTTAGAGCGGTCTTTTCCCACTTAAAGGGGCAGTTTTCCCGAGTCCTGGCCAGGTTTGTAGGGGACAGATGGATATTCATAGCCTCCGACTTGGTTAGATTTATCTTGAGGTTGGAGATAAATCCATAGTGAGCAAAAGATTTTAAAATATTGGATAGTGTAGTGTGCGGCTCGGTTACAAAGAAAAGATCATCCACATATGCTGCGGTTTTGTATGTTTTTGTTAAGGAGTGGGATACCCTTCACCGAACTGTCACCATTGATTGATTGTTCTAATCAAGGGTTCCAGGGATAGGATGAAAAGCAAGGGAGACAATGGGCAGCCCTGTCTTGTGCCGTTTTTAGGATGTCTTTTCTCTGTGAGTGTGCCATTGATCTTTATTCTAGCTGAGGGTTTCTGATAGAGTGCATCAATCCAAGCTATCATGTGGGGGTTCAATCCTATGTGTCTGCATGTTGCAAACATGAAGTCCCAAGCGACTCTATCAAAGCCTTCTCTACCTCTGTGGATAGGAGAAGGCTCTCAACGATTTGGGTCCGGTTGGTGTGTGTGTGTGTTAAGAGGAGAGCCTTGATGATGATGTCCCTTGCCTCCCTGCCTGGCATGAAGCCAACTTGTTCAGGGCCTATGATGCTGTCTAGGTGTGGTCTAAGCCTTTTTGCCTGGATTTTGGCCAACAGCTTTAGGTATGTGTTTAAAAGTCAGATAGGCCTGTAGCTGGCACAGTCTGTGATGCCTGTGTTGGGTTTTGGTATAACTGTGATGTGTGCGGCAAGGAAGTCGGGCGGTATTGGGTGGGGGCCATTGAGTTAAAGGCTTTCCTAAGTGGTTCTGTCGGTGTATCTATAAAGGTTTTGTAATAGATGGATGTATAGCCATCTGGGCCTGGGCTTTTCCCTGGTTTTAAGGTGTTGATCGCTTGTTGGATCTCTATGGCAGAGATCTAGTCTTCTAATATAGTTATGTCAGCTTCCACTAATTTCGAGAGTCTGCTATGATCTAGATAGTCTTGTATTGCCGTGGATAAATTGGGGGGGGGGGTGTCGTCTATGTTGTGAGGTTAGGTTATATAGTTTGGAATAGTAGGTTTGGAAGTGTGCCTCCATAGCCTCCGTTCTTATCATGTGTCCTGTCTGTGCGTTTAATTCCCAAGATGTTCTTGGAGGTATTAGGTTCTCGTAAAGCTCTGGCAAGTAATCTATCTGATTTTGTCACCAGCCTCATAGTAGATCTTCTTTTTGAAGAGTAGGCATTTTGTTTTTGGTTTCTAGTGTGTGTTGCAGTTCTTTCCTTTCCAGCAATGCTATGGCTGATTGTTCGGTCAGGGATTGTTTGTTTCATCTCTAATTGGGGAATTGTGGTAGTTGTCTGGTTGTGGCTTCTTGTTGTCTTTTACGCTAAGCTCCTAGTTTCATCAGTTCCCAATCATAGTGCACTTGTGTGCTTCCCACACTACCATTGGGTCTGCCTCTGGGGTTTCGTTAAGGGCAAAAAATTATTTGAGTGATGTTGTGAGTTTGGGCACAAGGTTACAGTCTATCAGGAGTGATGCTTTCTGTTTCTATGTGGGGGCGTTGGTTCTGGGCGTTATGGGAATTATCGTCAGATATGGGTGCATGGTCCGAGATTGTCTGTATGCCTATCTCGGTGCTAGTCACCTTGGTTGGGTCTCTGTGCGATATAAACAGCTAGTCTATGCGTCAGTAACGGTTGTGGGGTATAGAGTAGAAGGTGAAGTCCCTACCGTCCGGGTGTAGCAATCGCCAGGTGTCAAACGGTTGTACAGAGTGTAGGAGAGTTTTAATTATTTTCCTGAGTTTGTATCCACTAAGGGGTTAAGAGGTATATTGAAATCCCCTCCCAAAATGAGGCAGCCCTTCGTAAACCCCTGGAGTGCCATTTTTTTCTGGCAAAAGGTTATGTGTGTCGTGTTGGAAGTATACATTAGCTAGGCTAATAGGTGTACCTCCATAAGTACCCTTAACAAAAATGTATCTGCTCTCTGCGCCTTTCGATTTGGCCGAGTTGTTAGTGGCATGGTATGCTTCAGTTAAAAATTTGTCAGTTTTGATGTCTGGTCTTAACCACTTAAGGACCGCCTCACGCCGATGTACGTCGGCAGAATGGCACGGCTGGGCACAAGCCGGTCCTGAGCTCCATGACCATGGCTGTGGGACCAGCAGACCGGATCGATGCTGGTGTCCTGCGATCAGGTCACAGAGCTGAAGAACGAGGAGAGGTCTGTGTAAACAAACCTCTCCCCGTGCTTCCCTGGGTGGCTGTCACGATCGTCTGTTCCCTTTTATAGGGAAGGACGATCAGTGACGTCACATGCCAGGCCACTCCCCCCTACAATAAAAAAAAACACATAACGTCATAACGCCTACACTGCCCCCTAGTGGTTAACTCCTTCACTGCCAGTGTCATTTACACAGGAATCAGTGCATTTAAATAGCACTGATTGCTGCATAAATTACAATGGTTCCAAAAACGTGTCAAAAATGTCCAATGTGTCTGCCATAATGTCGCAGTCGCAATAAAAATCTCTGATCGCTGCCATTACTAGTAAAAAAAAAAATATTAATAAAAATGCTATAAAACTATCCCCTATTTGTTAAACGCTATAACTTTTGCGCAAACCAATCAATACTCGCTAATTGCGATTTTTTTATTTTTCTTTATTTTACCAAAAATATGTAGAAGAATATGTATCGGCCTAAACTGAGGGGGATATTTATTATAGCAAAAAGTAAAATATATTGCTTTTTTTTTTTTCAAAATTGTCGCTCTATTTTTGTTTATAGCAAAAAAAAAAAAACGCAGAGGTGATCAAATACCACCAAAAGAAAGCTCTATTTGTGGGGAAAAAAGGATGCCAAATTTTGTTTGGGAGCCACGTCGCATGACCTCGCAATTGTCGGTTAAAGCGACGCAGTGGCGAATCGTAAAAAGGGGCTTGGTCCTTTGGCTGCAAATTGGACCGGGGCTTAAGTGGTTAAAGTGGGTTTGCTGCAAGAAAGCGAAATGCGGCCTGCCTTTTTTGAGCTCCCTCAGAAGTGTTAACCTTTTTTCTGGCACATTCAGCCCTGTTACATTGTGCGATATAATAGTGGGGCTACACCCCAGCGATGAGTAGGCCATTGGGAGAACCCTCAAGTGTGCTGCTCTGATCCATGCCTGGAAAAAAACAGAACTGAGGGCCTTGTAACGGTCCGCCCGTCAGGGAGGGTGTAGGGGGGTGGGAAAGAGGAGGAGGAATGGGAAATAGAGAGGTAAAGCGATAGAGATGAGAGTTACTAGAACACTTTAGTAAGACTTGCAAAACCAAAATAAATAATTAGTGGGCCCGGGGCAAAAAATCCAGTCCCAGGTCCACTTTGTGGTACATGGGATAGGAACCCCGTCTCCAAATGGATTTGGAGTCGCTATGCTCTGATATCCCGTGTGGTCAAGTAAAAAGCCCAAAAAAAAAGAGGATAAATTGTATACCATGGGCATATAGTGATATAGTGGAAGAAACCCAGCCTGTACCTATGGTCCCATTAACCTGAAACATAGTAAAACAACTGGGCTGTAAATTCATTAACCTTTTCTATCTTAAGGAAAAAAGATAAATGTTCAATAACATTATAACAATTGATCTAGAAATGGGATATCATGTTGGATATAAGCATTCCTCGAGTCCCTAGAGGCAGGAGAGACGATTCTGTGATGCTATTAAGCTGCGTGTAACTTCCTCATGAGACTCTAAAAGTTTATGTATCTCTGCTTAGATTTTGGGGTTAGGCCACAGGCTTGGGTGACCTTAGGCTGAAGTTAATGGTGTTAGCCGGTCGTTGTGATGGATGTCCCAGCAAACGTGAGCGGTTCCATGACTATATGTGCCTTTGCTTAGGATAACCTCCGCCCGTTAACCACGCAAATAAAAGGCGCTTAGCATTAAAGAATATGCTTTCTACCTGGGAGTTGTGGAATTTTAAGCAGCTGTTCTAAAAGGTATTAAATCAATAAAACCACTAAAAAACATTAAACAAAAATCTGCAAGGTGGATGGATAAATCAATTCACCCGTAGAAAAAACAGCGCATAATACTCAATAGAAAAAAAGAAAATTATATGCAAATTGTGCTAGTGCAACCTATTGTTCTATGGAAAGAATATTTCTATCTTCCCAAATGTAGCCATACAATCACAATATTGTCCATGAACACTGTCCATATATCTAAATTGTACTGAGTACGTAGGATAGTTACAGGGAACAAGTTGAAACAGGATATCTATTTCAGTCCATCAACAGACCATAAAATTGAAGGCTAAAACTAAAACAAAATGTCCTGGTATAAATCAAGAGGAGTGTACGATGCAATCCTTCCTTAACATGAAAAAACAGTGATCCCGAATTTGCTGGGGTACAATCTCAAGACTGAAGTGACCCCCCCTTAGTAATGCTCTTACCAGATATGCCTGGTTACATAGGCTCTTCGAAAATAATCCTCATCCGCTCGATTTCATCCGGTTCATCTGTGCTAGGTAATACACGGTCGGATGTGCTTGGTTACACGGGCTCTCAGATGTTACTCATCAGCTGGAGCTACATTTGGGAAGATAGAAATATTCTTTCCATAGAACAATAGGTTGCACTAGCACAATTTGCATATAATTTTCTTTTTTTCTATTGAGTATTATGCGCTGTTTTTTCTACGGGTGAATTGATTTATCCATCCACCTTGCAGATTTTTGTTTAAGGTTCCATGACTATGTGTGGTAAGGTCCGTGGGCCACAAGAGCCAAGTGTCATGTGGGGTGCCCTGGAGTGTCCCATACTGTAAGTCAAGTGGGGATTGCTGTTAGCCACACGGTGGAGTTGTTTTTCAGTGGCTTGAGTTGGCTAGTATTAGGCGATAGGGTAATTCAGAGCTGTCCAGAGAGCCCTTAAAGGCGGAGTGAATGTTTCCGCATGACAAATTGCTGCAAGTTGCTTCCTAGCATTTATGGGATGGCCAGGTGTGATATGCTTTAGCAGGGGTTAGGTCATCCACCACTGTGGCTTCTGGCATAGCCAGTGATAAGAGTTGCAGGGGTCACAGGTGTGCCCATGTACCGTCGTGTGGCCATGCATTATTTGTCCTGGGAGCCAGTTATCCTTCTCTCTGTATGGGTACAGTAGTCGGGGCTGTAAGCATTATGTGCCAAAGATTGTTCAGGGTGTACTCCTATTATTTTAATGTTCCTGAAGTTTGTAAATCTATTTTGTGAAGATCCCCACACATTTTTGTTCTTGAATTCTGTGTCATGTATTCACTATGCCCTGCGAGTTGGTACTGCTGTATTACAGAATTCCCAGATCCTCCCTTTTGAACTGCAGAGGTGCTGAGAGAAGGAGTTTTAGGAGACAGAGTACCTACAAGAGTCTCGGCTTGCAGGTAGCAAGGTACCATGGTTTATGTAGTCCTTAGAAACTGAAAATAAACCGCAGGGGGGTAGCTGCAACATGTGCAGGGAATTCAGGTAGTTGTGGAAAGAGATGGCCAGCAAACAGGCAGCACTCACAACATGAAATTAGATTTTTCAAGTACATTTTATATTGGATTGCCAAAAATAACAATTGTTTGTATTGCTATTACAATGCCTAAGTTATACAATGAAAGTATATGTTCTGGCCATACATCTCCTTTAAATACATTTTTATGAATAGCTTTCTGTTACAAGTAAGTTGTAATAAAACCTAGTAGAAGCTGTCACTGGCTTAGTGCAGTCCCTTTTCTCATTCTTTCTTCTAACTTGTGTAAACGACTATTGAGGTATCAGCCTTGTAAGAAGTACGGTACATTGTTTTAAGGAGGTAGCTGACTCCTAGATTTGAATTGTGAAAAGAAGCACTAAAGCACAAACGTTGCCACACTACAAAGCAGGAAACAGGGCCTGTGTATGTAATGAGTGACCATGGCTGCTCCTAAGTGCATATGTAATAAAATGTATACAAAGAAGCAAAGATCTTTAAAATATTGGCACGTTTTTACAGTATAAGATTGTATATGCTACATTGATCTGTTTTACTTGGGTTAAAATGTCCCTTAACCACTTAAGGACCGCCTCCTGCACATATATACGTTGGCAGAATGAGCTCCGTGACCATGGCTGCGGGACCAGCGGACCCGATCGCCGCTGGTGTCCCACGATTGGGTCACAGAGCTGAAGAACGAGGAGAGGTCTGTGTAAACAAACCTCTCCCCGTGCTTCCTACTTTTGGCTGTCACCGATCGTCTGTTCCCTGTTATATATATATATAAATCGCTGATCGCTGCCATTACTAGTAAAAAAATTTTTTAATAAAAATGCTATAAAACTATCCCCTATTTGGTAAATGCTATAACTTTTGCGCAAACCAATCAAAAATCGCTAATTACGTTTTTTTTTTAAACAAAAATATGTAGAATACGTATCGGCCTAAACTGAAGGGAAAAAAAGTTTTTTTTTTTTTATATATATTTTTTGGGAATATTTATTATTATTATTTTATATAAACTATTTTTTGTTTTTATAGCGCAAAAAAAAACGCAAAGGTGATCAAATACCACCAAAAGAAAGCTCTATTTGTGGGGAAAAAAGGACGCCAATTTTGTTTGGGAGCCATGTCGCATGACCGCGCAATTGTCAGTTAAAGCCACGCAGTGCCGAATCGCAAAAAGGGGCTTGGTCCTTTTGCTGCAAATTGGTCCAGGGCTTAAGTGGTTAATGTGTATTTGTGGTTTGGAGCCTTTTATGTGGAGTCTCTGCTACTTTCAGGGTCGCTCTTATTGAATCTATTGTTTTGTTTTATAGATGGTATTTTTTATTTTTTTTATGTTGTTGCTTTTATTTGTCGCTTAAAAAAAATACTATTTTATTTTTAGTAAATGTGGTGGGGAAAACGATTGCTGTGCTCTGCTTGAATATAGGTTGTGTTTCCGGGTTGTAATTGACTAAATGACATGTATGGAAACTAAAGAGTAGGTAAAAATTTATTGTAGAGTTTGTCAGCCATGCACTCTGCCAGACATGTCTAATGCTGCACAATTTATAGCTGTAGATCCAGATTGCCAAAGCCTACTTTAATAGAATGTACATGGTGAAGTGATGCTTTTATGAAGAGTCTTATTTTTTTCCCCCCATTCTAGTGGGAGTGATGCTGCTTCAATCAAATCTAGAGCCACCTTGAGTGCTGATGGAAAGCACTATATTCTGAATGGTTCAAAGGTATAATATTTCTATTATTCATTATTCTATAGCACCAGTACATTCCAGGGAGCTTTACAGAGTACCTAAAGCTATTCACAGAAGTTCTGCCTGCGTGAAGTGTGCCGTCTGATGCTGATATATTTGAACAAACACATACTGTAAAGGCTCTGTTGTTTAGGGAAACACTAACCTATTACTACTGTAGGTTTTTAGATTGTGTAAGGTGACAGAAACACACAGAAGAATGTCACAGAAACTAGGTGAAGTTATACAGGCGTTATGCAAATGATAACTAGTAAAGCACTTAAGATTGCTTGTGATACTTTTTTTTTGCTAATAAGACATGGAAGACATTTGAAATATCAATATCCCACTAAACGGTTATCACAGTGTTTCATCTGAACAGCTTAGAAATATAACTTTTTTTTTTCTTTTCTGAAATGTGCCTTTTGACTTTTTACAACATTCGGAAACCCCACTCAGGAAATTTTCATTCCACCTGGCAGCTGCACCTGGTTTGGTAAGCAGGGTTGATGTATGGCCCCTGCTGGATTTTCAATAGAAATAGATAAAGAATGTAACCTGAGCTGTTAAAATACATTATTTGTATTGAAACTGAGCAATTTAGCTGTGGGTCATAATTAAGGATGGGCTCAGGTGTGTTCGCAACTCCACATACCCGCCAGGCGGCTGCACAGATTGGGAAATGTCTCACTACCTGTGATTAGCGCTGTGCAGTGTCAGCTTCCTGACGCTGCATGTAGAGTTGTGAACACGCCTGAACCCATCCTTAGTCATAAACATGATTATGTGGGGCATTTCCTCACTGAAGTCACTAAAGCAGTCAGACAGTGGAACCTACTAGACTAGAGGCATTGCAAAATATTTATTAAACCTCATATCGGACATCATATATAATGCATCATGTGCTAAATTCATTTCTAGATTTGGATATCCAATGGAGGTCTGGCAGAAATATTCACAGTGTTTGCAAGGACTGATGTTGTTGATAAAGATGGTGTCACAAAGGACAAGATAACTGCCTTCATAGTGGAGCGAGCTTTTGGTGGCGTTACTCATGGGAAGCCAGAGGATAAGCTGGGAATTCGAGGATCAAACAGTAAGGATCTTTTCTTTCTCCTCATTTAGTTCCGCCGCTTATGTTGGCAATTTAAAGGGCTAATTTTCAACAATTTTTTAAGTGTTCACCAGCATTGCCATATGTAGCTGTAGTTGCTACCACATCAAACTGCTGCTTTTGCATCCTCCATTTCTTTTGGTCACACATCCCCTTTCTCTTGCAGGTGGGTCTCAGCCCCACCTTACTACAGGCTAGAATCAAATACTACTCTACTCCAAAATGGCCTCCTTAGCATTTGTAGCATAAGCGCTGCATAAACTGTTGGCACTATATAAGGCACTATATAAATCAATAATAATAATTTGTAAGTGGATACTTCTTTCATTCAGCAGTTTGAGTCTGTATGCCCCCTCTAGTGTATGTTAGCATGGCACCAGAGGATGAATACTTATTATCCATATGGCTCTCCGGGTACTAAACAGATTGACAGTGATCTGGAGTGTCTGTTTCTGTTTGCTCCACCGACTGTTTATCTTGAGCTAATCTTCGTACTACCTGCAGTATGGATATGTACTTCCATAAATATGTGACTCTAAATTTGGGAAATGCTGGTATAACTGATGTCTTTGGAGGTGCTTGTTAGTGAGAATAAATCTTCAGTCTTATAGTGCATTTTGAATAAAAACTAGAAAGGGAGGAAGGGAAGATATTGCCATCTTTTAAAGAATAATTCTGGAAAACAAGTAAAACCAGTCCGTGAGAGACCAATAGGCTAAAGTCAAAAAGTCCACCCATTTCAGTTTAAAGGAATGTGAATATATGGACTACCATTGCTTAACTCTCCTTTTGAAAATGCTATTCATCTCAGGTTGGTGTCAGTCCAAAGGCTTCAATGATTTGAGCCACTGATTCCAAACGGCTATGCAGATTATTCTGATATTCCTCTTTACTAGCTGTATGCTTGTTCAGGGTTAGTGAGACCAGAGACAGACAGCTAGCAGTTCAAAAGGAAGTCAGCAGTGTCAGACTTTTTACTACTCTTGGTAGAGATTTCCTTTATTGCAGAGTTCTTTCAAATGCACTTTAGCAAGAATCCACAGAGCGCTTCACAGGTTTGTGCTGTGTAAACTTATATAGGACCTTAGATTGTAAGCTCCTTGAGGGTAGGGACTGATGTGAATGTACAATGTATATGTAAAGCGCTGCGTAAATTGATGGCGCTATATAAGTAACTGAAATAAATAAAAAATAAATATATATGTTATTATATATATTGTTTTTTTTTTCTAACACCCTAGAGAATAAAATGGCGGTCATTGCAATACTTTTTTTCACACCGTATTTGCGCAGCGGTCTTACAAGCGCACTTTTTTTTTGGAAAAAAAAATCACTTTTTTTGAATAAAAAAAAATAAGACATCAGTAAAATTAGCCCAAATTTTTTTATATTGTGAAAGATAATGTTATGCTGAGTAAATCGATACCCAACATGTCACGCTTCAAAATTGCGCCCGCTCGTTGAATGGCGTCAAATTTTTACCCTCAAAAATCTTCATAAGCAACATTTAAAAAAGTCTACAGGTTACATGTTTTGCATTATAGAGGCGGTATCTGGCTATAATTATTGTTCGCGCTCTACCGATCGCGGCGATACCTCACATGTGTGGTTTGACAACCGTTTTCATATGTGGGCGCTACTCACGTATGCGTTCGCTTCTGTGCGTGAGCTCGTCGGGACGGGGTGTTTTAAAAAAAATTATATATTTTTTTTTCTTATTTATTTTACTTGATTTTATTTATTTTTACACTGTTTAAAAAAAATAAATTGGAAAAACATCCCTTGTAATAGAAAAAAGCACGACAGGTCCTCTTAAATATGAGATCTGGGGTCAAAAAGTCCTCAGATCTCATATTTGGACTTAAATGCAATAATAAAAAAAAAAAATGTCATTTGAAAAAATGACATTGAAAAAATGTTCCTTTA
This sequence comes from Lithobates pipiens, assembly GCF_037356315.1. Taxonomy (NCBI): domain Eukaryota; kingdom Metazoa; phylum Chordata; class Amphibia; order Anura; family Ranidae; genus Lithobates; species Lithobates pipiens. The sequence continues at coordinate 108,607,834 of NW_027507785.1, read as the reverse complement.
AGAGTTATGGGCGGAAGTGACATTTTGACGTTGCTTTCGCCCTCCTATGGTATAGAGATGAGTGGGGGCCATCTTAGCCTCACTCGTCTCCATACCCAGCATAGGAGAGGACCCGACCGCCTCCGCCGCTACCGATGGCTCCGGTAAACGGCGGAGGGCGCAGGAGAGTGGCGGCAGGGGGGGTGGCACCTCTCCCTCCGCCAATAATGGTGATCTCACAGCGAACCTGCCGTAGAGACCGCCATTAGCGTACACACGACCAGCGCCTGAAGAAATGGATATCTGTTGTGGCAGCAGCTGCTGCCGTTACCAAGATATCCCTCTTCAAAAAATGGACGTACATCGTTGTTTGCCGGTCGTAAAGTGGTTAAAAACTTTCAGGGCAACCTTGAATCTGATTGGTGTACTGACATTTTTCAGTCTATGGGAATATAATGGCTAGAATCAGTTTCTGTAAACTGATTATAGCTTTACCTATGACTGTTTCCTCCATGTGGGGTCTATTCTCTGCATTTCCTATATCAACTACTTTTCCTATGAATGTTAATATTAATCTTGACATCTGCTTTAGTAATAATTGCTGGAAAGTAGGGCTGTTACTGATTAAAATTTTCGTGTTCGATTGTTTTTTTTTGTTTTTTAATCGATTAATCGACTAATTTAGATTAAATATAATGCACATACAGATCCAACTACTTTTAGCTGATCTCCTTGCGTTGCAACTCTGCATTAGTCATTAGTAAATGTGGTATACACTATATACAATCACCCGACACTAGTTAGTTTGCACAATCCATAATTTAACTTCACAGTTCACACAAATATGTTTTTAAATTCAAACTGTAGCACTGACGTAAGTAATTATTTTTTCCACAGTAGCATGACAATCCTTCCAGCTCTGGTCTAACTAATCACTCTCACCTTATGGCATGTACCCCTGTGCGAACAGGTGGTCATGCAAGCGGGTATCAAAAGGGTTAACATGGACCATAAACTTCTCTCGCGTCTCCTTAGATCTCACAAGGACGCCAGGTCATGGGTAGAAAGTGCTCACTGCTTAACCACTTGGCGCCCATACTACGTCTATTGATGTCATGGGCTTTCAGTGGTTATATCTAAATGATGCCTGAGGCCACAGACATCATTCAGATATTGCCGTTTTCAGCCGGCGATTCCCTGCACCATAAGAACAATCATAGCGGCTGTTCCGCCGCTTGATCGTTCTTATGGGCGGCGGGAGGGGACACCCCCCCCTCCCGCCGCCCTCCGGTGCTTCTACCGACTCACCGTTTCCATCGTTGAGTCGGTCACAGGATCCGCCGGCCCCAGCAAGTTACCATAGAGATTTCCGGTGGCCTTGATCGTCTCCGGAGTCTCTATGATCGTTCGGAGGCCGGGCGCGATGTTATGACACAAACACAAACTACAAACTACTCACATAAAGATGATAAAAACACAGCATGTAAAACAGACAATCGTGTTAGTTCCATAGGGCAGCAGCGGGTGACTTCATGCGTAGCTCCTCCCTCGGACACATTGCGTTCAATCAGAACTTCGGCTTCACCAGACTCCTCCCCCAAGTGCCTCCGCCTGCTAGGGAAGGGGGAGGAGTCCAGTGACGTCTATGTCCGTGACATCATCGGTTCTCCGACAGAACTCCCGGAAGTCGACAGAGAGGTGATTATTTTGATCGATCAAAAAAAATTAAGGAATTAATCTTTAATTTCCACAGCCCTACTGGAAAGCTAGCATAAACATTCTCACACACACACACACACTCATTTTCCCTGTGTTTTAGGTCCTTGTGCTAGACGCTGGGTGGCCATTTTCTTGAAGCCTGAACACACTTCAGAGTGGTTTTAGCACCATTTGCAGCTGCTTCCACCGAGACAGCACTGTTTCCTCTGCACCTGGGAGCCAACAGGGACTACAGGCACTACCTGCTGAATAGCGCAGAACTCCTCAGGTGGTGAGTCGAGCTGGAAAGAGCCCCTCAGCCAGCGACAGTAAGGAGGGTGGGACTGTCACTGTCCTAAGTCCCCTTCGGGTGGCAGACAGGGTAGGGTCAGCATGGCTTCAGAAACTGGTGTTTCTTCCCCCGAAATCCAGGCAATTGCAACCGGGTCAGATGACGCTGACCAGGACCGTTTGGACAGTGAGGATGAGTCCCCGTCCTTGTCCGTGCATGACAAAGTGCTTGTTGGAGCACTTATCACAGCTGTGCGTGATACCCTGAAGATTCAGGAGCCAGCAGATCCCCTTTGGGTCCCCTAAGGTGTTCCCGTATCGGACTTATTTTGACAAGTTTATTTACAAGGAATAGGGTTGCCCGCAATGGACCTTTTCGGTCCCCAAATCCATGGTGGTGCGTTACCTTTTTTAAGGAAAGCCTTCTCAAGAACTGGTCGGCTCCTCTGGTCGTGGACCCCCCAGTACCCAGGTTAAGCAAAGTAACCACGATCCCGGTAGAGGGGACTCCTGCATTTAAGGATCCGACTGACAGGAAGGCCGAGGTAGTGGCTCGTTCTTTCTTTACGGTTGTGGGGTCATCCGTGTGACCAGTACTGGCATCCGCACTTGTGTCGCAGACACTGAGTGTGCAAAACTGTTGCACCGCGAATTGGGAGAGCAACAGGCTTCTCCTGTCTGCATGGAACTAGCAGACCAACTAGTGAAAGGCCTTAAGTATGTTTGTGATGCGGCCCTGGATACTCTTCCTCTGTTATCCAGGGCTTCGGTGTCAGCAGTGGTGCTGAGGCGCCTGATTTGGTTAAAATGTTGGTCTGTTGACCAGGCATGCAAAAAAGCCCTGACAGATCTTCCCTTCCATCGCGACCGGCTCTTTGGATGACATTATTAAAAATGCCACTGGTGGTAAGAATACTCTACTTCCACAGGCCAGGAAGGCTAAGCCTGTGAACAAAAGTGCTACCGCATGAAGGTTTGCCCCCACCCATGTCTCGGGTGGGGGGGTCGCCTTCGGAAGTTTGCAGCCCGGTGGTCCTCTCGACTATCCGACCAATGGGTCTGAGATCTGATTTCTTCCGGCTACAAGATCGTTTCTCTCTTGGCCACCAAACAGATTCTTCCCCTCCAGCAAACCCGTATCCCCGGCTCGCCGGGAGGCCCTCTTGGGGGCATTAAGGGACCTTCTGAGTCACAGGTGGTTGTACCGGTTCCGGAAAGTTTCCAGGGATTCTACTCAAATCTGTTTGTAGTCCCCAAGAAGGAAGGGGTACGTCCAATCTTGGACCTGAAAGCCCTCAATCACTTTGTGAAAGTGCAGAGGTTCATAATGGAATCAGTTTGCTCAATAGTCGCTGCACTCCATCAAGGGGACTCCCTGGCATCCTTGGACATCCAGAATGCGTACCTGTACATACCCATATGCCTTCGGCATCAAAAGTTTCTGCGATTTGCAGCTGGAAAAGCCCACTACCAGTTTGTGGCTCTCCCTTTTGGTCTGGCATCAGCCCCCTGAGTCTTTACCAAGGTAATGGCTCTAGTTTTGGCGTTGCTGCGGCAGCGTGGGATCGCGATCATGGGATACCTAGACGATCTCCTCCTGAAGGCATCTTCTGCCTCAGAATTAGAGGATGTGGCGATCACCATGCAGACCCTGCAAGAATTTGGGTGGCTGTTGAACCTAAAGAAGTCGGTGATTGTACCGACCCAGCATCTGGAGTACTTGGGCTTGCTGCTGGACTCCAGGGTAGCAAGAATGTTTCTCCCTTCAGACAAACAGCAGACTCAGATCCGCGGTAATACTGCTGATGAACCGCAAGTGGTCGTAGCTCTGCTTCTGCATGCGAGTCCTGGGGCTCATGGTAGCCCCCTTCGAGGCAGTACCATATGTCCAGTTCCACACCAGAGTCCTGCAGAAGGAGATTTTGACAAAATGGGACAAATCTCAGTTGTCCCTGGATCGACAGATCCAGGTGGGCCAGTCAGTCAGGGATTCACTGATCTGGTGGCTGAAGTCCCCGGTGATTCAGTCCGGGAAGTCGTTCCTACCTCTGAAGTGGACAGTGATCACAAACGGATGCCAGCCTATCTGGCTAGGGTGGAGTGATGGGGGTTCAGTCGCCTCTGCTTGGCGGAAGAATCCAAGTTGCTGATCGATCTGCTCGAGCTAAGAGCGATCAGGCTGTACCTCTCCACATGGTCAATGAGACTTCAGGGGCCTCCGATATCAGTAATACTGATTGCCCCAGATTGGCCTCCGCGTCCTTGGTGTGCCTGGTGGCGGACGCCCCTGGCGACTGCCACTATGAGAGGACCTTCTGTCTCAAGGTCCGATTCTCCATCCTGCTTTACCATTGCTGGCTTTAACGGCATGGCTATTGAGAGCCAGCTGTTGAGGAACCGGGGGCTATCGGACTCGGTGATCCCAACTATGTTGAGGGCGCAGAAATCTTCTTCTCTGAAGGTATATCATCATACCTGGAAGGCCTACATCTCCATGTGTGAGGAGAAAGGATGGCATCCGCGCTCCTTTTCCATAACCAGGATCCTGCTTTTTCTTCAGCAAGGAGTAGACCAGAAATTGGCGTTAAGCACCATTCAGGGGCAAATTTCAGCCTTGGCTTTCTTTTTTTTTCAGCGACCCCTGGCGTCTCACTCATTAGTGAGTACCTTTGTTCAGGGGGTGCAACATGTAGTCCCTCTGGTGCGTCCACTGTTACCCCCGTGGGATTTGAACCTGGTGTTATCGGCGCTTCAAAAACCGCCGTTTAAAAAAATCAGGGAGATTCCCCTGTTGACTCTTTTCCAGAAAGTGGTCTTTCTAGTGGCCATCACATCGGCCAGGAGGGTTTCGGAAATGGCGGCTTTGTCCTGCAAGTCGCCTTATCTGGTTATCCACAAGAATAAGGTGGTGTTGCATCCACAACCGTCTTTTCTGCCGAAGGTGGTCTCGGCTTTTCTTATCAATGAGGACATTGTGTTACCATCTCTGTGTCCTAAGCCGAAACACCCTAAGGAAGTGGCCCTTCATAGTCTGGACGTGGTTCGGGCTCTTAAGGTGTATTTGTCTGCCACTGCTCCCTTTCAGAAGTCAGACTCATTGTTTCGGTGGCTGGTCCAAAGAAAGGCATGGCGGTCTCGTCGGCCACCATCTCCAGGTGGATCAGACAGATTGTAGTTCAAGCCTACGCCTTGAAGCGGCAGGTGCCCCCCTTTCCGGTCATGGCTCACTCCACAAGGGCAATCGGAATGTCTTGGGCCTTCCGACGCCAAGCGTCTGTCGCGCAGGTGTGTAAATCGGCGACCTGGTCGTCTGTCCACACGTTTACCAAGTTCTACAAGGTAGATGTCCGTGCATCGGCTGATGCCTGTTTTGGCCGCAAAGTTTTGCAGGCTGCCATATAGTTGCAATTGAAAATGAAATATATTTTCTTTTCTCTTATATTCACCGCCCAACACAGCTCCTCTCTGTAACTAAATGGGTTGTATAGCCTGCCCTTAGGAGAAACTAGGCAAAATTGTTACACAATACACAGAACTTTAATCCCGCCCCAGGGGGACGGGCCCTGTGCTATCAACCCTTCCCACTGCTCCTAGCAGCTTCAGTTTTTATTTTGCCTAGCAAGGAGAATGACCTAGGAAACCCTGCGGGCCTTTCGGGCCATGTTTTTACTGGAGGTTTGCTGCTTTTTGCCCAAGATGAGAGATCCTGAGATCTTCTATCAACCGCCAGCTGGGTGAAAGGCTTTTTAATGAAATCCTTGTAGTCTCCCCAGTCCGGCCATCGAGCGTGAGCAGGCCGCAGCTAAGGCTCGGCAGGCCACGACATACCTCATGCTCCAGAGGTGGTCAGTGAGATTCAATGCTCCGGGGTATACATATGACCGGGCTACTGATGTCTGGATCACAGTATACCGGGCCAGTAACCTTCCCTGTAACTGCACAGGAGTTGGCTACCACGGAATGTCTCCCAGCTCTTCATAACTGGTAAGTACGGCTCTCCCTGCTTCGGTGGGGGGAGCAGCTGGGCATTCCCTGGGGTGTTGATTCGGGGGTTCCACACCTCCCTCTTTTCTCTCCCTGTCCCTATCTTCCCTCCCCCCTCCCTGTGGGGGATGCTGCATTCTCTCCCAAGTCCCTATCACCCCTCCTTCCCCCCTCTGAGGGGGGTGTCTGCATGCGCTGCGGGTGGTGTGTGTGTGTGTGGGTCGCTGTTTCTCACCTGTGGGGCTCTGTGCGGTTGCTGTTCAGTCCTGGTCCAGGTCTGGGGGTCCAAAAAAGGCAGTTTTTGTGGAGGACGTCTGTGTGTCAGCAGGCAGTTTGTTTTTATTTTTTTGCTTATTTTCACCTCATGGTGCCGTTCCTGCGGCCATCTTGGATTTGGGAAAGCTATATATTCCCCTGCGGAGCTCTTGTCACTTCCTGTATTCCCTGTGTGTGCGGGACAGCTGAAGCTGTTCTGCAGACCGTTGCACCGCTGTTAGAGCTGCTGACAGTTTTTTCTCCCCTCTGCATCTGAGAACCTCCTAGGGACTACAGACACTGTTGTTGGCATTCACAGGGCGACACAGTGGTGTAGTGGTTGGCACTCTCGCCTAGCAGTAAGAAGGGTCGCTGGTTCGAATCCCAACCATGACACTACCTGCCTGGAGTTTGCATGTTCTCCCTGTGCCTGCGTGGGTTTCCTCCCGGGTACTCCGGTTTCCTCCCACAATCCAAAGTCATGCAGGTAGGTTAATTGGCTTCTGTCCAAAATTGGCCCTAGTATATGAATGGGGACCTTGGATTGTGGGCTCCTTGAGGGTGGGGACCGATGTGAGTGTGCAATGTACAGGGACAGTTGTGGACACTCACTCGGGTTGAACTGGATGGACTGGTGTCTTTATTCAACCTTACTAACTATGAAACTACGAAACAGAACGCCCCAGGGTGGTAAGTCTAGCGTTAAGCACCCCCACCCCCCATGCGGCGGCAGCAGGAGGGTTGGACCATCACAGTCCTAAGTCCCTTCGCAGGTGGCAGACAGGATAGGGTCAGCATGGCGTCAGAAACTAGTGTTTCTTCCCCCGAAATCCAGGCTATAGCAACCTTGTTGGAGCACTTATCACAGCTGTGCGTGATACCCTGAAGATTTAGGAGCCAGCGGATTCCTCTGCTGATGTACCGCTCCCTTTTGGGTCCAACAAGCCAGCACGTTCACCTAAGGTGTTCCCGTATTTGACTTATTTTGACAAATTCATCTACAGGGAATGGGGTCGCCCGCAACGGACCTTTTCGGTACCCAAAAACTTGGCGGTGCGCTACCCATTTGAGGAAAGCCTTCTCGAAAAGTGGTCGGCTCCTCTGGTCGTGGACCCCCCAGTATCCAGGTTAAATAAAGTAACCACGATCCCGGTTGAAGGGTCTCCTGCATTCAAGGATCCCACGGACAGGAAGGCCGAGGCGGTGGCTTGTTCTTTGTTTACGGTTGCGGGGTCATCCGTGCAAACAGTAATGGCATCCGCACTTGTGTCGCAGACACTGAGTGAGCAAAACTGTTGCACCGCGAATTGGGAGAGCAACGGTTATGGGGTCTGCGACCTGATTTCTACAGGCTACAAAATTAGTTTCTCTCTTGGCTGCTAAATAGATTCTTCCCCTCCAGCATACCCGGTTCGCCGGAAGGCCCTGTTAGGGGCAGTGAGGGACATGCTGAATCGAGGAGTGATCGTACCAGTTCCGGAATCGGAACGCTTCCAGGGGTTCTACTCCAATCGGTTTGTGGTTCCCAAGAAGGAAAGGGGTACGTCCAATCTTGGACTTAAAAGCCCTCAATCACTTTGTAGAAGTGCAGAAGTTCAGAATGGAATCAGTTCGCGCAGTAGTCGCAGCACTCTATCAAGGGGACTTCCTGGCGTCCTTGGACATTCAGCATGCCTACTTGCACGTACCCATATGCCTTCGGCATCGAAAGTTTCTGCGTTTGGCACTCGGGGAGGCCCATTACCAGTTTGTGGCTCTTCCCTTTGGCCTGGCATCCGCCCCCCGAGTCTTTACCAAAGTAATGGCTCCAGTGTTGGCGTTGTTGAGACAACGCGGGATCACGATCGTGGGTTACCTAGACGATCTCCTCCTGGGAGCTTCTTCCGCCTCAGAGTTAGAGGAGGATGTGGCGATCACCTTGCAGACCCTGCAATTGTTTGGGTGGCTGTTGAACCTAAAGAAGTCGGTGGTGGTACCGATTCAGCATCTGGAGTACCTGGGGTTTCTATTGGACTCGAGGGAAGCGAGGGTTTTTCTCCCTTCAGACAAATTGCTGACTCTCAGATCTGCGGTCAAACTACTGTTGAACTGTAAGTGGTCATCACTCCACTTTTACATGCGGGTGCATGGTGGCTGCCTTTGAGGCAGTACCTTATGCCCAGTTCCACACCAGAGTCCTGCAAAAGGAGATCTTGACGAAATGGGACAAATCTCCGTTGTCCCTGGATCGGCAGATCCAGGTGAGCCAGCCAGTCAGGGACTCCCTGATCTGGTGGTTGAGGTCCCCAATGATTCTGGCCGTAAAATTGTTCCTTCCTCTGAAATGGACGGTGGTCACCACGGACGCCAGTCTGTCCAGCTGGGGTGGAGTGATGGGGATTCAGTCGGCTCAGGACCTCTGGTCGACGGAGGAATCCAAGTTGCCGATCAATCTGCTTGAATTGAGAGTGATCAGGCTGTGCCTCCACATATGGTCGGCATGTCTTCGAGGGCGTCCGACCAGGATACAGTCAGACAACGCCATGGCTGTGGCATACATAAATCACCAAGGGGGAACAAGAAGTTCAGCCGCTGCTCGGGAGGTCGTTCACATACTTCGGTGGGCAGAGTGACACGATCCGACCCTGTCGGCCATTTACATCCCGGGGGTGGAAAATTGGCAGGCGGACTATCTGAGTTGTCAGATGCTGGATCCAGGAGAATGGGCATTGCATCTGTAGATATTCAGGCGGCTGTGCCTGAAATGAAGCACACCAGATGTGGATCTATTGGCCTCCTGGCTCAATCGGAAGGTGCAGAGATTCGTGTCCAGGACGAGATCCGTGGGCAGACGCGTCAGACACGCTGTTGGCTCCGTGGGATCAGTACCAGCTGATCTACGCCCTTCCTCCGCTGAAACTGTTGCCATGTCTGCTTCGCAGAGTGGAAGCCGAGGGGATTCCAGTAATTCTGGTTGCCCCAGATTGGCCTCAGCGGGCCTGGTACACAGACCTGGTGCGCCTGGTGGCAGACGCTCTCTGGCTTCTGCCGTTGAGAGAGGACCTCCTATCTCAAGGTCCAATCCTTCACCCTGCTTTACCATCGCTGGCTTTAACGGCCTGGCTATTGAAAGCCATGTATTGAGGAACAGGGGTGTGACGGAACCGATCCCACACTCCGTTTGAGTGCTTCCGTCTATATACCGCTTCCTAAGTCCTGGAACACAAGTCCAATAGATCTGGCTATAGGAACCCCCAAGAACTAGACGACACCAGTCTTGGACATCAAATCTCACACAAAATATATACAGCGGGGTGACTAAAACCTAACCTAATTAGCATGAGCTAATTATCTAAATCAACACTAGTTGACTGACTAGTTGACTGAGGGATAAGACTTTTCGGCTCCTAGCTCACTAACAATTCAATTGCAGGTTAATTAGCACAAACAACAATAGGTGAAATACTCTTTAGAATCTGTGTCAAGCCAGACTAGACTCATTTACATTATACAAGACAGTCAGGATGGCTGGAGGTGATGATATTGGCATTTAAGAGTTTGTGTCCCAATAGTGTGATTTAGACTATTGCTAAAATGGCATTTACATATCCAGAGTCTGTGTGTCTTAGGGGGGCACGGACCTGAATCCAATTAACACCACCTCAGGGGTCCCCAGGCATACAGCTCACAAAGAGCACCATTCCCCCAAATGCGAGGGCCCATAATCACAAGGCAAGAGGCTCGCATTCAGTCCCCTCCAAGAGCCTCGGTCCCAGCTAGGTCTGTCACAAGGGGTCTGTCTATGCTGAGGGCGCGGAAATCTTCTTCCAGGAAGATATACCATCGTACTTGGAAGGCCTACATCTCCATGTGTGAGGAGAAAGGGTGGCATCCGTGCTCCTTCTCTATATCCAGGATCCTGTTGTTTTCTTCAGCAAGATGTAGACCAGAGGTTGGCATTGAGCACCATCAAGGGGCAGATTTCCACTCTGGCTGTCTCTTTTCAAAGACCCCTGGCGTCTCACTCATTAGTGAGTACCTTTGTGCAGGGGGTGCGACATGTAGTCCCTCCGGTGCGTCCTCCGTTACCTCTGTGGGATTTGAACCTGGTGTTGTCAGCGCTTCAGAAGCCACCGTTTGAGAATATCAGGGAGATTCCTCTGCTGACCCTTTCACAGAAGGTGGTCTTTCTGGTGGCCATCATATCGGCCAGGAGGGTTTCAGAACTGGCAGCCTTGTCCTGCAAGTCACCTTATCTGGTCATCCACAGGGATAAGGTGGTGTTGCGTCCGCAACCGTCCTTTCTACCTAAGGTGGTCTCGGCCTTTCATACCAATGAGGACATTGTATTGTCATCATTGTGTCCTAAACCGAAGCACCCCAAGGAGGTGGCCCTTCATGCTCTGGATGTGCTTAGGGCTCTGAAGGTGTACTTGTCTGCCACAGCTTCCTTTCGGAAGGTCAGACTCACTGTTTGTTTCGGTGGCTGGTCCTAAGAAGGGCATGGCGGTCTCGTCGGCCACCATTTCCAGGTGTATCAGACAGATTGTAGTCCAAGCCTACACCTTGAAGGGGCTGGTGTCTCCCTTTCCAGTCACGGCCCACTCTACAAGAGCAATAGTGTGAGGGCCTTCCGACACCAAGCGTCTGTCGCTCAGGCGTGTAAGGTGGCGACCTGGTCGTCTGTCCATACGTTTACCAAGTTCTACCAGGTAGACATCAGTGCATCGGCTGATGCCTGTTTTGGCCGCAAAGTTTTGCAGGCGGCCGTGTAGTTGCAATTACATTTTTTCCTGGTTTTTCGATAAAAACGCAGTACTGTTTTGGTTAATGCACTATTGCATTACTTCCGCAATGTTGCAGTCTTGAGCATCACTCCTGTTGAGGATACCCGGTTATATAGTGGCGTTTTTCCACACACTGCTGTTTTTTTGTGGGTTTAGTTTCACTAGTTCCCACTTGCCATGGTGGATGAAGTTTTTATGCTGTTTTTCCCACCCCTTGTTTGGCACTGCTTGGGGACGTCCCATTTAGTTACAGCGAGGAGCTGTCGGTCGGTGAATATAAGAGAAAATAGGATTTTTTGTACTCACCGTAAAATCCTTTTGTCTGTAATTCACAGACCGACACAGCACCCACCCCTCCTTTTTTCTACGTTATACTGCTTGTTGACATACTGAAACTGCTAGGAGCAGTGGGAAGGATTGATAGCACGGGGCCCGCCCCCCTGGGGCGGGATTAAAGTTCTCTGTATTGTGTAACAATTTTGCCTAGTTTCTCCTAATGGCAGGCTATACAACCCATTTAGTTACAGAGAGGAGCTGTCTGTCAGTGAATTACAGAGAAAAGGATTTTATGGTGAGTACAAAAAAATCCTATTTTTTTCCTGTTTTTTCGATAAAAATGCAGTACCTTTAAGTTAATGCGCTGTTGCATTACATTCCGCAGTTTTTGGTGCGGTTGTGGGTAGTCTCTCCTGTTGAGCGTACCCTGGTTTTGTGGTGGATTTCTCCACGCACTTTTTTTGTGGGTAAAGTTTCACTACTTCCCACTTGCCATGGTGGATGAAGTTTCTTTGCAGTTTTCCCACCCCTCGTTTTGGCACTGCTTGGGGACGTCCCAATGGCTAAGAGAGGAGCTGTGTCGGTCGGTGAATATAAGAGAAAATAGGATTTTTTGTACTCACTGTAAAATCCTTTTCTCTGTAATTCACTGACTGTCACAGCACCCGCCCCTCCTTTTTCTCTTTTACGTTATACTGCTTGTTGACGTACTGATGACTGCATGGCAGGTTGGAGGGTTGTTGCCCAAGGGACCACCCCCTGGGCGGAACTAAAGAGTTCTGAGTGTTGTATTACAACTAATGCCTAGTATTCTCCTAGTAATGGGCATAACAACCCAATGGCTAAGAGAGGAGCTGTGTCGGTCGGTGAATTACAGAGAAAAGGATTTTACTGCGAGTACAAAAAAATCAATTTTTTTTATTTTTTTTGCAGTTTCTATTTAAAAAAATAAAAGACCAAAAAGAGAGCTGTCTGTTTTTCTCTCGGTAGCCCCTGGGGCAGTGTGCTGTTTAAAACTTGCTCTGTGTACTTAAGAATATGGGCTGCCGTTTCTCCTCCAGCCACTAGAGGGCACAGGGGCCTATTTCTATATAGGCAGGAAGGGGAGGGGCGGCCATGTTTGCTATGTGGACAGCAGGTTCAACAGGGCCTCTTGAGACATAACAGCAGCCCATGGATACGAATGATGTGTGAGTACTTACTATGCCAGACAAGTCATGCTTTTATTCTGCATACTTACTGCTTAATCCAGGGGGCGTGTACAACTGTAAGTCAATACACCTTAGTAGTGCACTGTAAAGTGTTGTGTCTCCAGAATAATGTGCATTTGGCACAAAACTAGTATGGGGCCTGGTGCAGTTGAACAGGTGCATACTTGAAATGGCTAAAAGCTCATGCTTGCTTAAAGCTCAAACTTACCAAAAAGCTTATGTTTGCTAAAATGTCATGCTTGTTTAAATCTCATGTTTGCTAAAAGCTCATGCTTGCTTTAAGCTTATGTTTGCCAAAAGCTCATGCTTGCTTGAAAGTTCATGTTTGCTGCAAGTTGCAAAGATACATGTTGCACGTTTACTTATATACATGGTCACATGATGCATAAGACGCATGCTTGCTTACTTGCATAAACACGTGTTGCATACATGCTTACTACCATAAAAACTCATGTTTACATAAACTTGAACTGCATACGTATGTGTTTAAATTGCATAAATATGTGCTTATTACATTAAACTGTATAGATATGTATTTTTTGGATTATACTGCATACATAAATGCATGAACAGCAAGAATACTTGTATGTTTGCATACCTATGGGGTGGTATAGCAGTAGACCAATGTTGTCTAGGCCTGCATCCTTGTTGAACTGCGTATTAGTTTTTGTCTACTACAGTCACTTTATGATGTACCTGTTAGACTAGCTAAATGACTCCAGGAGGGTGAGGCAGGTAAATCGCCCTCAGGTTCGGTGGTCTGGCAATGTTCACATCTCCTATTGGACCAATGACATCAGGGTGATCTGTGCCACTGTAGCGCTTGATCTTGGATCAAACCTGGTTAGTACTTGGATGGAAGACTGCCTAGGTTTGCGGCGTCTGAGGTTGCTGTGTTTGAGAGTATCTCAGACCATAAGATTTTAGAGAAGTCTCTGATGTTCGCTCCCTCCTTAGTCGGGTCAGTATTTGCCTTGCGTTGGCTCTTGGAGAAAAAGTTATGGGCTCATTATTGTAAAACAGTTAAATGTTAGACCTCATGCCCCCGTTTTGAAGCGGCTATCTTAAAATCTCAATCCGCTGGGCATCCTTCTGTTTCAGATAGATCATCACTGAACAGACCGGGCCTCTCTGAAAGAGGTAGATTGCGGGGCCCATAATAGTCAGTAAACTTACATCTTCATGTGCCGGGTTGTTTTCAGCCTCATCAAGGACTTCTGTAATTGCAGTGGAAAGTTGTCTGTTTTCTTTTTTGCGACCGTCCTTAGGGCTGGCCACAGCTTCTGAAATCCACAAAGCTCCTAGCTCCGGTGCTGGTCTTGATAAAGACACAGAGGGTGTCAATCTCCGTGTACCTCTACCTTTTCTCTGGAAGCTGTTGGTCCAATTTTTTCTTTGATGCATTTTGCCTGTAGGAAGCTGTATCTGGGTTGAAGCCCGTTCCTTATGTGCAGTCCTACTCCAGGTCTTGGTAGACGATCATTCTCTCTGTCTGGAACTTGAAGATCCATGCATTGGATTTCCAGTGTGTTCTGTTCCTGAGGTGTTGCACAGCTAAATATTGATGGTTGATTGCTAGGAATCTAGAAAGCTTGAATTCTTCCTTTCGAGAATTGGAAGTTAATAACCACCAATGCTAGTTTCTCCATTTGAGGGTGGCTACAGTTCAGTGGACTTGGTCTCCACAAGAGAGAATACTGCCCATAAATATTTTGGAACTTTTGGCCAGTACGCCTTGCTCTAGATTATGGGACCAACCAATTGTAGGTTATATCCGGAAAAGCCTCTGCAGGGGCATATATCAACCACCAGGGAGACATCGGGAGTCATGTGGCCCCCATTCTGTCTGGGACAGCCCAAGCACTATCATCCAGTGCATTTTCCAGGTATAGAATAATGTCAGGGGGAACTCATCGGGTGAATCTACTAGATTCCAAGGTCTACAACAAGTTGGGACAGGATGTGTCCGGGATGAGAGGCTCGCTGCCAATACGGGTAGATGCACTGGGGCCAGTACTCCCATATTTGAAGCTTTCCTCGGTTTTGACTTCCGCTACATCTTTTGCAAACAATCCAGTAGGTGGTAACACTGATAATAGTGCTAGCCGAATTAGCCCTGAAGGGCTTGGTATACTGACATAGCGAGTCTTGTCACTCTTAGGACACTCCCAGTCCAGTGGGACTTAATGTCCTTGAGTCCTGTATCTGCACTGCTGAGCTCCTGGAAACCAGCTTCAGGGAACTTCAATTACAGGATTTGGAAATATTTTTTGCCTGGGGTGAAGCCACAAAGAGGCACCCGCAAGAATATGAGAGATTATGGGAGATTTTCTTTAAGGCCCCTTTCACACTGGAGCGTTGGCGCCGTCTGCAGTAAAGCTTTGCTATTTTTAGCGGCGTTTTACCATAGTCTTTGTGGGGGTTTTGCCCACTAGTGGGGTGGTTTTAACCCCCACTAGTGCCAGAAAAGGATTAAAACGACCTGTAATGTGCAGCGGCGCTTTGCTGGCGGTTCAGCAACGGTGCCCATTCACTTCAGTGGGCAGGAGCAGTCCAAAGATGCTGCTTGCAGGACTTTTTTTTTTTAGCGTCCTGCCAGTGCATCAGTCCAGTGTGAAAGCCCTCCGGCTTTTACACTAGAGAGACAGGACAGGCGTTATACAGGTGCTATTTTTAGTGCTGTAGTGCTTGTAAAGCACTTCGGTGTGAAAGGGGTTTATCTTTCTCCAATCGGTAGGGGAATTGGCCTTTAAAGCAGTTGTATACCCGCACAGATTTTTACTTTTTTTTTATACCTGCAAGGCAAAGGCATAATGAGCTAGTATGTGGCGCATATACCCACCTTAGAATGAGGCCTCGACATCTGATCCTGGTCCACGCTGACGAAGCTGACATGTTCCCTTTGTGTTTTCTTCCGGGTATCATGACTCCGGCGATGTGAGTGGCCGAGGCTGCTTTTGCATCACTCCCGCACATGCGTGTGGGAGTTTTGTTCCCAGCAAGGTCCGGCAGCATCTGCCGGACCTTCAGCCGGGCCTTCACAGCACATGCACCACTGACTTTAGCAGCTGCATGCAAAGTAAATATCACCTAAACTGTACAGGTTTAGGAGATATTAATTGTACGTACAGGTAAGCCTTATTCCCTGTAGGTAAAAGTGAAAAAAAGGGGTCTACAACCACTTTAAGAGTCAGAGCTCGTTCCTATCTTTTTCCATAGGCCGTGGTTTCTCACTCCTTGATTCGCATTTCATACAGCGTGTAACGTGGACAGTCCCGCCTGTCAGACAACTCTTGTGTCTTTGGGAGTTGAATTTGATCTCGACTGTCCTTACAGAGGCCACTTTTTGAATGATTTGAGAGATTCTGTTAGTCCTTTATCTCGTAAGGTGGCTTCTTTCTTTGCTATCACTTCATTAAGAGGAGTGTCAGAGTTGGCGGCTTTCATGCAAGGAGCCGTTCTTTGTCTCACATTATGATAAGGTGATATTGCGTCCTCATCTATTTTTATTGCCTAGAATGGTGTTTAGTTTTCACTTCAATCAAGACAATGTCTTGCCTTCTTTTCTGATCCTCAGTTGGAAGATCACTGCATACTCCGGAGTTAGTTCTGGTGGTCAAAATTACTTAATTTGTCGGTACAGGTCAGGAATCCTTGTTTGTGCTGCCAGTAGAACCCAGGATGTGCAGGAAGCATCTATGTTAACTATTTTCATTGGATCCACCAGTTAATTATTCAAGCCTATGGCTTGAAAGGGCAAGGTCCCTCACCCCTTTTTTTGGTAAAAGTGCTCGCTACCAGGTGTGTTGGGGCATCTTGGGCCATCAGGTGTAGATGGCTCAGGATTTTAAGGCCACTACATGGTCTTTTGTTCATACATTCATAGAATTTTACCAGATGGGTATCAAAGCCACGCAGGACACGGCTTTGGCCACAGTATGTTTCGGGCAACAGAAGTGCTTCTCAGGTGGCAGTTTCTGTGATTGTGTCTCCCTCCCTTCAAGTGCATTGCTTTAGGACATCTCACATAGCCCTTATTATGGCTGCTCTGTGTCACGTGGAGTACATCCCAGGACACAGAGGTCCCTCCCATTTTTTGGGGGGATATTCTTTGCTTTGCTACAAAACTTGGGTTACTTCCTGTTTAGGAGGGGTTATATAGAGGAGGACTTCCTGTTTGACTATCTGCCGGTGTCCATAACCCACATAGTCATTATTATTGCTCCTCTGTGTCCTGTGATGTATGATAAAGAAAAGGATTTTGCAGGTAAGCTGTAGAAAAAAATCAAATTTTTTTTTTTTACCTTCAGTGCAGGGAATGCAAAAAGGAACCAGAGCATTTTCAGGCTTGTTATCAATTGAAAAGTGCAAGATATAAAAACCATGGCTTTATTGGATTACAGCTTAGGAAAGCAACGAGACTGGACTAGTCAGTGTGCTGTAGGTAAGCCAGAGGTACCATTTACCACTCCAAAAAACTATGAGGTACAGCATTGTCCTTTTTAAAACCTAAATGCAAAGAGTTTATTCCTGTTAGAAGCATAGTAAGGGCTTTTTGTTTATTCAGAACCACTGGTTTCATAGCAAAGCTATAGTCTGAAACTGATCTTCAAATTGTAACCCTTTCCTTGCCTTTGGGGCTTTTATTCCCACTGACCCCCACAATGGTGCCCTATTCCTCCCACTGACCAAAACAATGGGACACAATTCTTCCTCCTGACATCATCGAGGGGGCACAATTCCTCACACTAATATCAAAGATGAGGCTCTATTGCTGCTCTCACTGACCACACACTAGGTTTTTTTCTGCTACCACTGACTACCAACCCTTCGCCATTTTTTGCTCCTACTATTAACTGAATGAGGGGGATTGTTACTCGCATAGGAGCCAGGGAATTTTTTGCTCTCACTGCCCTTAAAGTCTGAACAGTGATTGGCCCTTTGTTTAGAAAGTTCAAGGGCCACTTGTCTAAAATATGGACTTACCAGTGCTATAGCAAGGCCACAGCTAGTTCTAGAAAGTATACATATTGTGCCAAGTACTGTTTTTCTTTCCCCTCAAGACCATAACTGTGTTGCAAATACTGATTCACGAGCTGGCAATGTGAGAGATTTCTGTAATTCGCAATCTCTTAAACTTTTAACCTGTTCAGCAGTAAGTTTTGTGCTTTAATTAAATCAATTTGTCACTTTGTCTTTTGTGATTTATCGAATTTCCTGCTTTTCACAGTCTGCAGATTTTGGGAATGGCCCTAAAGGTTTCCACAATGATTCAAAAAAAGAAGCTTTATCTCAATGTAGAAAACCATGCTTTTGAAAATGGAAGCACTAGACCTATATTTGCATTCTGTTTGCAGATGGTTAAAATAAACAAGCTTGGTATATTCCATATTAGCTTAATGATGAAACCTGAACAGCATCTGTGTTTTTAATCTCCAGATTACTAGAATTTGGTTGAAGAGGACTCTGAGGATAATTAAATTTGGGGTGTTGCTTAACTGCTTCCCGACCTGCGCACGGCGATGTACGTCGGCAGAATGGCACGGACAGGCAAATTGGTGTACAGGTACGTCCATTTAAAATTGCCGCCGTGCCAGCTCGCGCGTGTCGGTCGGGAACCCCGTGAGTCCGGTCGTGGGTCCCACGGCCTTGATCGCCGCGGGGATACTCATGATCATCTCACAAAAACAAAACAAAACAGGGAGATGCTGTTTACTTCCGCATCTCCCTGTTTTGCCTAGCAACAAGTGACACTGATCTCTGCTCCTTGTGATTGGAGCAGAGATCAGTGTTCACTAACACATAGCCACGCCCCCCACAGTTAGTAACACGCCCCTAGGACACACTTAACCCCTACACTGCCACCCCCTGGTTAACCTCTTCACTGCCAATTTCATTTACACAGGAATCAGTGCATTTGTATAGCACTGATTGCTGTATAAATGACAATGGTCCCAAAAATGTGTCAGAAATGTCCGATGTGTCTGCCATAATGTCACAGTCCCAATAAAAATTGCTGATCACCGCCTTTACTAGTAAAAAATAAATAAATAAAAATGCCATAAAACTATCCCCCATTTTGTAAACGCTATCAATTTTGCGCAAACCAATCAATAATCGCTTATTGCGATTATTTTTTTTTACCAAAAATATGTAGAAGAATACGTATCGGCCTAAACTGAGGAAAAATAATGTTTTTTTTATGTATATTTTTGGGGGATATTTATTATAGCAAAAAGTTAAAAAAAATGCGTATTTTTTTTTTTTTTTTTTAAATTGTTGCTCTTTTTTTGTTTATAGCACAAAAAATAAAAACCGCAGCGGTGATCAAATACCACCAAAAGAAAGCTCTATTTGTGGAAAAAATGGACGTCAATTTTGTTTGAGAGCCACGTCGCACGACCATGCAATTGTCAGTTAAAGCGACGCAGTGCTGAATCGCAAAAAGTGGTCTGGGCTTAAGCCAGCAAAATGGTTTGGTCTGAAAGTGGTTAAAAATAAACCTCTATTTGCTATGTGTGTTTTTGTTATTTTTTTTGTTTTGTTTTTTTTGTTTTGTTTTTCTGTCTTTAAAGTGGGGTACCCCCTAAAAAAAAAAAAAAATTAACAACAAATAACTACAAATACTGCAGCTGCTGGCTTTTAATAATCGGACACTTACCTGCCCCAGGGTCCAGCGATGTGGGGGAAAGAAGCCCCCCCCCCTCGCTCCCCGCTCCGCTCGTGGCGCCGTCATGCATACTGTGGGCACCCGGCTGTGGCTTCACAGCCGGGCACCCACTGCGCATGCGCGAGCGGCGCAGGGCGCCGTGATACGCCGTACAGTCACCTGGGACACATGACAGGTCCCAGGTTAATGTGCGGCGCGAGGGGAAGTGATGTCACCAGCCCGGGCAATGAAGAAGGCAGATTACGAGGGACCCCCTAGCAACCGGTATTTAGAGGTGAGTAAAAAAATTTTTTTTTGCCAATTATTTATTTATTTATTTATTTTACGAATTTTAAGCAGCTTTTAATTTTTTGGTGGCAACACCACTTTAAATGGGAGAGTCCTGGTGCCTATTATTTTGAATAAACATGTTACCAAACTCCTACTTTTGACTGACCGGGCTCCTGTATTGTGCAAAGCTTGCCTATTGCTCAGGTCTGTGCCCAACCTCCTTTTTTTTTTTTTTTGCATTGTAATAAAAGACGCCCAGTACTTAAAACCTTCACTTCCATTGTAGGAGCTGATTTTTTTAATTCTAGTGCATGCTTGGTTAGCTATCATATGCTTTGAAGTACAAACTGGACATCAATTTGCTTTCTCCATGTTTATTTTTCCACAGAAAGACATATGCCGCTTACACACGAGCGGAATGTCCAACAGAAAAAGCCAGACGGGAGCTTTTCATCGTATATTCCAATCTTGTGTATGCCCCATCGGACTTTTTATGTCGAATACTGACGGACCTAGAAATAGAACATGTTCTAAATATTTCCGACGGAACCAATTTCTATCGGAAAAAAACGCTTGTCTGTATGCTGTTCCGACGGACCAAAAACGGTGCATGCTCTAAACCAAGTACGAGACGGAAGCTATTAGCTACTGGTTATTGAACTTCCTTTTTCTAGTCCCGTCATCCGTGTTGTATGTCACTGCGTTTTTGACGGTCGGACTTTGGTGTGATTGTGTGTACACAAGACCATTTTAGCTGAATTCTGTCAGAACTCCGTCAGAGAAACCTTCAGAGTTTATTTTGATGGGAAAACTGGTCGTGTGTGCAGGGCATTAGTTTATTAAGTTTAGGATATTAGGCCATAAAACCTCACTGGTAGCATTTTCTCACTTTTCCTTCTAAAAATCTGTACCTTCCTGGCTGTGTTCCTGATTTTGTTTTCAAAAACTTTAAGTTACTGACTGTCCTGTTTCAAATATGCAGATAAGGGGGTATGGCTTCTCTTGACTTGATTCGTTTTCTTGCTTTGCAAAGGTTTTAGAAAAATACAAGGATGGTAATTTATCAAAAACTGGAGCAGCTGTGACCCCTTACTAATGTGAATCTATATGTCGGGAGAGGAGCCATTTTGCAGACTGAGGCAATATTTATGTAAACTATTTTCAATAAGCATGCGCTCCTGCCCAGCTGTCTGACTGCAGAGCGGTAATACAGGCACTGGTCTGGGGGAAGGAATCATTTTGCCAGTTATATCTCTACCAAGCTACCTCGTAGACTAGCTTGGGAGAAGGAACTGGACTCTGAGAACAATGACGAGGACTGGAACATAAGGACATCCAGAATACACAAATACTTCATATGAACCTCATAGAAGCTAATTATAAAGTTTCCTCTTGGTTCTCATCTGGTACCCGCTAGACTCGCCATCATCCACCCTAAGACTTCTCCATTATGTTTGAGGTGTGGGAAAATGGGTATCGTGTTCCATATTTGGTGCAGAAAGTAAAGTCTGTCACCATGATCAATTTGCTCCTAGATTGTTAGAATGGCCCTCCTAAACAAACCAACAAAAGACTTTCCTAGGCATTCCCGGGTGCACATCTTCTACATGCGTCTCATTGCCAATATCAATTACTAAGGCTTGAAAGTCTTTCCTGGTTGATAATCGGCTCTGTGAAGCATGAAATTACTTGGATATAGCTTAAAGTGGGTCTAAAGGCTAAAGGATTTTTACCTTTTATGCATTCTTTTAGCTACAGCTTCCCCACCTTAAATACTTACCTGAGTTTGATCTTGGTCCAGAGCTGTGCACGAGACTGGACTGGGAGAGAGTAGCGAGGTGCCATTGACTTCCACTGCTGTCAATCAAATTTTGTTAAGAGGTGGGAAGGGCCGAGCCTTACAGTGTAGAGATTTGAGAGAAATTTGGAATCCATGGATAGGCCACATTCTTTACAACCCCAACTCAAAACAGACCGTAGCTCACAATTTGTCCCACTTCACCACTACAATATACTTTTTCTTTTTTTTTTTTTCTTCTTTTGGACTGTCCCTGCTGCTATTCTGGTTTCGGCTAGGGTGACATGTTCCTTGGAGATGTGATGTGAGTAGGACAGAGGAGTGGACCTGGGACATCATCAGCAGTTGGCTGTCTTAACCCGGAAGAGGCAGGCAGCTGAAGATGACCAAGATAACTGTCACGAAAACTGTGGATCACATTGGGAGCTACTGGGTGGGCGAGAATGTGTTTTTAAAGATAACCCGACAATACAGGTGGAAAGGGGGGTCGATACGCGAGAGAGTGTTAAGTACGTTCTGTTTTTACTACTTTTCTCTTTTTCTTTTGTTATATTTTGGAATGAATGTTCTTCACATTACCCCGAGCTAGAAGATTGCTTTAGTTAATGTTATCTCATTATTTGTGGTGGATGGCCAGCTTGATCACGAGTTGTAATTGTTCAAATACATTCAGACCCAGGCCCTGTCTTTTGGAATGTACTCAAACCCTTCTCCAATCAGCATTCTAATTGTGTTTCTATTGCATGTCTTGGCTAATATAGAGGAAAAACTGGATAGCCTTCTGTTTTGTATGACCTATTATTGAAAATCAATAGAAATCATCGAAAGAAAATGTAACAAAAATAAGTCAGGATTACAGAAAAAAAAAAAATACACTTACTCAACTATAGGGCAACCTCCTTGGGTGTAGTGTCATTCAACCATATTCTTTGATGGAAATATCACTTTATGGTAGATCCAGTGGAACCAACTTTCACTTGCATTTGTCCAGCGATATCACTTACACATCAGACTTCTCTTGTGGACAGGAGGAGAATACTAGTGAATAACAGCAAATACCCTTTCTAGAGCGTTAGGCTGGCCATACACGGAGCAAAGAAATTTGCTAGATTTCTCCATCAACACAGACAGTGTTGATGTGGGAATCCCTTCTGCTTCTCCCGACGGGAATGGGTGGGGAAAGCCATTCCCGACGGGAGAAGACAGTGATTATTGCTAGCAGCTGCAGTCTATAATTGCAAGAGAATCTGTCAGACTGGTTGATCACTTATAGTGGCAGCCTCAAAAGTCTGCTTCTATTCTACATCTTTTTTTACATTCAGCCTGCTTATTAATGGTTTCTGCTGAACCACCCGAGATTCAAACCATGTATAGCCAGCCTTTGGTGTGTTTATGTGCTTTGTAGGTTTGTTGTGGTTCTGCTTGCTACATTTTTGGTGCGGTTTCCAACTAGACACGTTACACAAAGTCCAATGGTAATATATGTAAAATGTGCATACAACACACTGCACCTCAAAAAAACAAATGGCCAATTGAATACTCACAAAGGATAGAAATAACATGCATAACAACAATCTCCGATGGCCAACCAGTGTGGCAATGAGTGACCAGACTGTTAGCGATGTCAGCAAGCTGACACGTTTCAGGGATGCTTCCCCTTCCTCAGAGCTCAATTACTAGGTTTATCCCTGAAGCAGTTGCCAGTATGACAGATTGCACAATATGACAAACTTAAAATGGAAAAATTCCACGCTTGGATTAATTCTTCATGGGCAAAAAAACACAAGCAGCTAGCACTAAAATTCTTGATACAGAATTCAAGCAATTATAAAATCCAAATAACCTAAAGAATCCAATAAAGAAAAATCGTGTGCAGTAAGAATGACCTTAAGATTAAACATAGAAAATTGAAATAACTAGTTAACATTTAATCCAAAAATGTAGTGTAACCCTCAAGCTGAATATAAAACGGAAAACATTCAGACAGCTGCACCTCTATAAATCCCGAATAATGGATCTCATGTAGTCTAAAACAAAAAAGATGTGCTGTCGTAAAAAACCCAAATAATTATCAATAATATTATGAAAACCTTTTAAACATGCTATACTCGTATAGTGCGTACTAGAGGTGCACCCAATGAAAAAAATACAGTATATATAATTGTATTGTATTTGACTTTTTAATATCACAAATTTAAATGTGAATTTTTCAGCCATTATCACCTTTAGCGCAAGAACGGCTGAAGAAAAAGGCATCCCTTTAAATTCTATAAATGCCTTCACGCTGGTCCGTTGCGCTTCCATTGTGGTGTTAAAAATCTTGCTTGCTGCATATTTGATCAGGTGAAGAACCGCACCAAATAACATACCGTATTTATCGGTGTATAACACTCACTTTTTTCCCCTTAAAATCGGGGGAAAATCATGGGTGCGTGTTATACGCCGATCCCCCCTGCCGATCTGCGCTCTGTGGAGCGCCGCCGACATTGAGCCGAGTGTACTGTGTACTCGGCTCCACTCTCAGTCACGCCCAGTCCCGCCTCCTAGCCTTTACGTCCCGCCATTGGCCCGGTGTTGTGTCCATCACAGGAGCCAGGACAAGGGGCGGGACGGGGGCGTTACTGCGAGCAGAGCCGAGTACCCTCGGCTCGGCTCGGTCTATGTCGGCGGCGGGAGGAGCCGAAGATTGCGGTGGCGGGAGGAGCCGAAGATCTCAACGGCGGCGGCGGGAGGAGCCGAAGATCGCAGCGGGAGGAGCTGAAGATGGCGGCGGTAAATTTAAAACTAACCATACTGCAATTTTGTGGAAGGCTACAGGGGGACAGTGGAAGGCTACATTTAAAATGTAGGGTTTTTTCCTTAAACTTGCCTCCTAAACTTGGGGCGCGTGTTATACGCCGATGAATACGGTACCTCCCTGTTAAAATCGATTGAAAGTGCAGCAAGAATGCATCAATAACGCACCCGTGTTAAATTTGTGATATGGTTTGTGAGTTGCATGATCTATGAAAAACACCTGTAAGCACAGTAAAATCTTGGCAAAATCACGTGTGTTTTTGGCGTTATTATGGGCACCGGTTTTCTCTATTGTCAAAATGCCTAAAACACAATTTTCGGCTGCTGAAATTTAGGCGCATCTTTAGTGCATACTATAAACAATGTGAAAACATTTCATATATGTTCTACCTTAAATGTACAATTTTATGCAAATTCAAAAGAATTCCTCAAAAATTTACAAAAACTGTATAAAATTCAACCAAAAGGTAATCAAATAAGATTAAACATAATAAAATAAAAACAATGGTGCTCTTCTGAAAGTGCTGAGTGCTCAAATTACACAAAGCGTTCCAAAGTGCTTCTCAAATGACTCGTTACCAGATTTATGCTGCGGTACTTTGTGTCCTACTCTACAATATGTTGATGTGCCATTTAGGGCTTCAACTAACGATTATTTTCATAATCGATTAGTTGGTCGATTATTGTTTCGATTAATCGGTTAATAACCTTAAAAAAAAAAAAAAGTGGGTCAAATTGACGTTCATTTTCAACCACAGTGATGGGAAAATTTGGAAATAATAGAAAACTTCTCGGTCAAAGAAATTTTCAGACAGTGTATATGGTTTTCGTTCAGAAATTACATTTACAATTAATTTTAAAAACAGAATGTTAAAAACAAGTGAAAATTTCAAACAAAATTCTTTCATACAGCGAATGTACAAAGATTTTTCGCCTGAAAATGTATCTGTGTGGCCAGCATGAGGCTCTCTGCAGTGCTTTTTGCTGTGCATTTTGATTTTTGCGCACATGATTTTTCTGCAATTTGCATTTTTGCTTTTTTTTGGGCAGATTAAAAAACACAAATTACTGCAAAAAACGCATTACATGCTTTTCTGCAGCTTCTCCATTGAATTATATTGAACCAATAATGCACCATTTTGCATTAAAAGTCCCTGACCCTTTCAGATGTGAACGTGTCCCATAGGAAACCATGTAAATGAACTATAGTGCATTTCTGTAAAAAGCACCAAAAAACATATAGATGTAAACCAGGTGTAAGACGTTTATTAACATAATGGGGTTAAAAAAACTAAAACGAGCCCTTTGTAGTAGAAAAAAAAGCAGATAATCACTACTGTAAGGGGTTCATGTTTTTACTGTAGAACAGTGAAAGTAATATTTACAGTAGTGATTATTTGCTCTTTTTGTACTATAAAGGGCTCATTTTAGTTTTTTTTAACCCCATTATGTTACTGGCCGATTAATCGATTATGAAAATAGTAATCGATTAATTTCATAATCGCTTAGTTGTCGATTAATCGATTAGTTGTTTTAGCCCTAGTGCCATTCACAATGCTGAGAAGTGACCACACACTGGTCCTCCTTTCCAGTTCTTACAATTGTTTCGCTTGTAGGCCATGGGGCCCTCATTTGTGATTTTCAAGGTGTTTTTGAAGCAGAGTTCTATTTTAATTGGTCTGTTTCTGCTTGCTTGTTTATAACTCAAGCTGGAAAATGTAACAATTGCATGTCTATGCTCATTAACTCTGGTGCAAAATGATCTGATTGGTAAAAGCTGAACAGATACTTTCCCCAGTTTTTATAAATGAGACACATTTGTGGGGCAGTTTGCATAGATATGCTTAAAACCGGATTGGATCACGCTTCCAGCAAATCAAGGTGTATTTCTACAGCTGCATAAAACCAATCTGTTTTTACTTGTAATGAATGGTAAGCCAGTAGCGCAACACATATCTCTTCCTATTATGATGTAGGATTGTTATATATATTTTTTTTTTCAATTTAATCTGAAAAGTGCTTACTAAGCTTCTGTAGAAATGGAGTCCTTTTTCAACACTGACCCACGCTATAAATCACTGGCTCCGGGACAGCGACTCGTAGTCTATTTACACATTTAGAAGCTGAAACAGTTTAATTGCTCTAATTTGAGCACTTCACGGTTTTGTGTAATGTGTTTCCGTTAATGCTGTAATTTCTGCTGGCACTACATCATTATGTAAAATAGTCCAAATCAGCTGGATATAATTTTGTAAAGAAGCACTTGGCTAAATGAGCCCGGTGTGACATGTGTATGTTAGACGATGGTGGCTTGAATTGGTTTGTATGTCTCTTGTTAAAAAAAATGAATGAAATGACACACATGCACATCACAATGTTTTATATAATTATTATTTTTTTATCGTACATTACAGAACACACAGCGGCCATTATCCCTTATGTAATGGGTTATACCACACCTATAGTTGAGTAGGTATTGAAAAAAATAAGACAGGAAATCCTCCCCTTCTCCCTTACAGGAAGGGCAGTAGTCCAGTATTCAGGATTTATAGAGGTAGCAGTCTGATTTTTTTTTTTACCTGTTTTGTGTCTTTGTGCAAAGTTTGCACTACATATTTGGTTTAAATGTTCAGTTTTTTCACCAGTGTCTGAAAGTGATGGCCACAGGTGTGCAGTTCTCTGAAAAACGCCGTCGTGCTCAAAATTATTCCAGTAGGGATCAAGAGTTTGGTGCTTTCTGGATCCATTTCTACGGCT
Organism: Lithobates pipiens; assembly: GCF_037356315.1. Classification (NCBI taxonomy): domain Eukaryota; kingdom Metazoa; phylum Chordata; class Amphibia; order Anura; family Ranidae; genus Lithobates; species Lithobates pipiens. The sequence continues at coordinate 108,581,083 of NW_027507785.1, read as the reverse complement.
AAAATGCTAAGGTGTGTGCTCCTTCGTGGTGGAAGAGATCGACACGCGGGGAATGCCTGTAACATGAACATTCATTGCTGGACCCTGTGTATACGAGACCTTGTGCAGTAGTAACTGCTAGACAGGTCCAAGGTAGTGGACTCCAAGAAAAGGGGATTGAATCTCTGAAGGTCCCGAGTGACATTGCCTGCTGTGATGGGTCTGGACTTTCCAGGTCAGAACCTTTAGCAAGATTGGTAAGTCCCTGATAGCCTTGGTCCCAGGAGTTTTTTTTACCCCTATTGTGTTGTATGCTACTGGTCCTTCTTATGCGTTCCACTAAGTGTTGGTGTTTGACGGAGGAAAGTCATTTCTACATTCCTCAGGTGCCTCTAGAGGGTCGTGTGGTGCATGTCTAACTTTGCTAGCTTTGCCGATCTGTGATAGGGTTTTACTTGCTGGCATCTGACTGCAGGAAGTATACGTGGGCATTCTGGGCTATGCGATATGTTCATAGTGTGGCCTGTGTAAAGGCTATGGGGCGTGCATGAGTATTGCACTTTTTCGAGGTGCAGACACACGCAACGTGTGTGATGTCACAAGAGGGCACTAAGTGGCAATGTTGAATGTAAGACAAAAAACACACAATTTTTGAAGCGTAGATCCAGGAGGTTTTAAGGAATCAATTGGAGATGAAATCCATGTGAAATTTTAAAACAGTTTATTGCTCATAAAACATGTAACCAATACACAGTACAAATGGGAAAAGTCATTATAATGGCCAAAACCCACTGTGATAGTGCCAGCAATGGAGCCAAAGATGGGGGAGAAATGGCTGTCCCGCCTCTGTGAGGACTGTGGACAGAGTGGGCTGCAGACCAAAAATGGGAAGCCTGAAAAAACTTTCCAACAGCTGGGAGCGGTGACTGTAATCAAAGGATGGGGAAGGCTGAGCACAGATCCAGGAAGCACGATCACTGCGTGACCAGAGTGGAAGATGGAAGAGCCAATGCAGCGGCCAGTGAGACCAGAGATGGATGCTGGAGGGGCAGTGAGAATGAGGCTGAGCTGCAAGGTGTCCGGACACCACAGGACTCCTCCCCAGCCGCTTCACACGCTCTGACTGCAGGCAGACATCGGCAAAGCCTGATGGATCAAACTAATCCGATCAGGGGCTGTGATGAGTATCACAGCAGGTGCCAAAGCTTGAGTGGTATACGACTACATTTCGGGGTTTAACCCCTTTCCTTCCTCATATAACACGCACCACGTAAGAGAGCCAGCATGTGTCGCAGTCCTTGCTGTGGAGCATCTATCATCGCGAGGCACAGGACAGTTTCGCACTTTTAAGTAGATGTAAGTACATCTGTGGAGGAAGGGCCACTGCTAGCTTGGGGTAGAAGTATCCTGTGGTAACCTTGCACTTGTTTTGCGGTTCAAGTGTCCTTTCAGCTAATTGGGTCTGACTGTTTTTCTGGCGCAGGTCCAAGGTTTATTTGTCAGCAAGCTAAAGTCTTCCAAAAAGCAGGGAGGTGGGAGCACAGCTAGGAAAAGTGAGTGGGTGCCACGTCGGGTCTGGAGAACACAACATAGCCCCACTGGTATAATTTTTTCTCTTACAGGCTAGGGGTGAAATATAGTTCAGAGCTGCAGGGACAACATTATCGTCATCTTTGTATATTACAAAGGAGAATTTGGCAGCCACCTTAGCTGCAGCTAAGCAGTAGTTGATGTGTTTCTTCTCCTCCCTCTCTCCCATGTACTCCTTTATCTGGGACCTTGACTCCCTTATGTTGCAACCCCACCTGAACATGTCTTCTCGGAAGTACAGTTGTGCTCATAAGTTTACATAACCTGGCAGAATTTGATTTCTTGGCCATTTTTCTGAGAATATGAATGATATCACAAAAACATTTCTTTCACTCATGGTTAATGTTTGGCTGAAGCCATTTATTATCAATCAACTGTTTTTTACTTTTTTTTTTTTTTTTAATCATAATGACAACAGAAACTATGCAAATGACCCTGATCAAAAGTTTGCATACCCTGGTGATTTTGGCCTGATAACATGCACACAAGTTGACACAAAGGGGTTTGAATGGCTATTAAAGGTAACCATCCTCATCTTTGATCTGTTTACTTGTAATTAGTGTGTATGTGTATAAAGGGTCTGAGTTTCTGGACTCCTGACAGACCCTTGCATCTTTCACTTTCATCCAGTGCTGCACTGATGTTTCTGGAGTGAGTCATGGGAAAAGCAAAAGAATTGTCAAAGGATCTGCAGGAAAAGGTAGTTAAACTGTATACGTCCAGGTCCAATGCAAAGCTGGTTTGTCTCCAGAACCTGGGATCTACAGGCTTTGGCAGTAGATGCCCCGATGATACCAGATCAGTTCTTTCTAATGTTTTTTCCTCCAATACAGCTTCTTCTGCATCTGTCGCACAGCAGTCGGGTCGACAGAACACCGGTGATTCTATTGGCACTGGGTTGGCCCAGGAGGACCTGGTATGTCAACATCATAAATTTGCTTTTGGCTTGACCAGAACTCCTGTTTCAGGGTCCAGTTTTTCATCGCTCTTTTGGTCTTTGAATCATCATTCATACTATCTTTGGCTTTAACGGCTTGGTTATTGAAGCCAGAATTCTGAAGGATCGAGGGGTAGCTGATGCAGTCATTGCTACTTTAAGAGCCAGGAAGATGACTTCTAGGTACATTTACCATAGGACTTTGTTGTCTTGATGTGAAACTAGGGATTTCAATTCCTGCAAGTATGACATTGGTCGGATCCTGTCTTTTCTCCAGTTTGGAGTTGACTTTGTTCCATCTAGGGGAAGATCTTGGCAATTTTTTTACAAAAGCTGATTGCTTCTCATTCGTTTGTGTGATCCTTTGCAGGAACAATCTTTTGTACCTATTCAGGGCATTTAATTTTTTTTTTTTTTTTTTTTTAATCAGAAGATGGTGTTTCTGGTTGCTATTACTATGACAGCAAAAGTGTTTAAATTGGTAGCTCTGTCTTGCTTTATCTTGTGCTTCATGAGAATGAGGTGGTGCTTTAATTGAGGTGGTGCTGTAGGTTCTGTTTTTTCTTTCCCAGGCGTCAGTCGCCAGGGGATGGGATCAGTCACATGTTAGATTTAGTGTGGGCTATAAAGATGTATTTGGAAATGACTGCTGCTGTTAGGCAGTCAAGTTCGATTTTTATCCATGCCGAGACTAAAGAAGGGTCACCTGGCTACTACAGTAAATCGACTACTTCCCGTTGGATTAATCAGTTAATCTGTTAAGCCTATGGTTTAAAGGGAAGGAATCCACCATTTTGCATTATGGTTCATTCTACCAGGAGTGTAGCTTCCTCCTGGGCTAGTCATCATCCGGCCTTAGTAGATCAGGTTTTCAAAGCTGCATCCGGGTCTTTGATTCAAACCTTTACACCTGTTATCAGATGGATGTAAGTATCGCTGAGGATGCTACCTTCTGGTCGCAATGTCTTGCAGACTGCTGTGTAGCATCTTTGGGCCTGTCAGTGGTGGCAGTGTCTCGGTCCCCTCGTAAGCTGTGCTTTGGGACATCCTGTTAAGTAAGGATTAAAATAATCCCTGTATCCCGTTTTGTACGATAAAGCAAACAGGTTTTTTGTACTTGCCTGTAAAATACATTTTTTTCAATACATCACGGGACACAGAGGTCCCTTCCTTCTATGGGGTATGCATAGAGTTGCCACCTTTTCTTCAACTCAAACCCAAACACTTTAGCGGTGTACAGCAATTTGTTTAATAGAGTTCCCCTTTTTACATCAGAGTTGGCAGAGTTCCCCTTTTTACATCAGTCAGCAGAGTTCCCCTCCACTGTAAGGGGGGCTCTGCAGACTCTGATATAAGGGAGAACTATGGAGGTTCTAACATAAGGGATGCTCCGGAAACCCTGATTTAGGGGGGAACCCTGAGGTATAGAGAAGGTAACGGGGGACACTGTGGCCTCTAGTGTAAAGGAGAACTTTGATGTAAAGGGTACTCTGAGAACCCTGATTTACTCAGAGGCAGGAGAGGGACGGGGGGAGATTTCAGTCACAGACCGGGATGGATGGTGAGCTCACTCACCCCTTTGGCAGTCAGTGCCTCTCATCGAAATGTATCTGAGGCTGCTGGACGTGAAACTTTTTCCTTTTTTTGAGGCATAGCGCCGGGGCTTGGAGTGTGGGCAGACACAGAAGGGAAGGGGCGGGAAGTAGAGAAGCAGATTGAGCCCTCTCTCCTCTCCCGTGTGTGTGTGTGTGTGTGTGTGTATGTATGTGTGTAATTAGCACCAAAGTTATTAGGTAATAAGTGTACTACCGCCCAGACTGAAAGGGTGGTGTATAAGAAACTCCCCTGATGAAGTCACGTGACCGTGACGAACACGCATCGGGACGCTACCGGAAGTGATGCAATCGAGCTCGAGGCTCGTTTATACCCCACACACGAGTTCTATATGTTTGTGAGTATTTTATCCATTTTATTTGAATAAACTTCAATATTGTTCAAAATTACTACGCTATGGGGCTCCCTTCCTCCTTATCTGTTTAACCCCTCACATAATACCCAACCGCCGAGGTACCCCCCCATGCTGAGTACTGCTGAGCGACCATTTAAGGAGACCAACACGGCGCAATAGGCAGGAGATGTCAGGATTTGGGGACACAGGAACAGGACCTAGAGGGATAAAGATTACCAGGAATCCTGAGGATATATATGTTATATGCTGTTACCTTACAGCTGTAAGGTAAGGGGACACCCATATCTCGAGTACACAGGACCACGTGGGATATATTCACCATCACCACTACCACCACCGATTACATCGCTACTCTATAGTGCACATAAATCCAAACACCAGCACCGTATGCGATTTTCTTGTTATATGCGATTTGATATAATCGCCACCAGTTGTCGCACAACTTTGAATAGACACATCTTGATATATGTCATTGTGCAATTTATATAATTTTTTCTGTTTGTTTATATAGCTCTTAAATTTGTGCACACCTTTTTTGATTATTTTTAGAGAGATTCTACTCTTTCCCCTTTTTTAACACTAATATTGTTTATGCGTTTTTTACTTTTATTTTTCTTTTGCCAATTTCGCACAATTGTATTTGCTTCACCGTACTTATACTATTTATTATTTGGTAGAAAGACACCCACACGTATTCATGTTATAACCTTTTCCTGGCACTGGCACTTTATGCGATTTTTGTCAGTCACAATCAACCACTCTCTGCACATAATTGATTTATTGAGTTAGTGACTGTTTTATGTATATTGTTTTATTTTATGGTGTAGTAGATATTTCCACAGACCTATTTACTGTCTAGCACTGGCACTTTTTATGCGATTCTGTTAACTTTAACATATCGCATCAATAATCACTATACATTTTGTTGATTGCTTTATGTATATTATTTAATTCACTTTATGATATAGGAGATATTCACATGGACCTACTCATTGTTCAGCACTATCACTTTATACGATTTTGTTAATTCTAAAAAATCGCATTGGGAATCACCAGTTTTAATTATTAGATTTTTTCTCGTTTATGCCTTTATATTCACTGGATGCTCATTCCAAACACTATTATGTTATAGTAGTGAGGGTCTCTTACCATTCCCTCACAAAATACGCACATTGGTTTCTTATACACCACCCTTCCAGTCTGGGCGGTAGTACACTTATTACCTAATAACTTTGGTGCTTATAGAATCTATTGGCCTTTCAGGCTAAATTTCCCAACTTAGTACTGCGCATCACTACTCCTTGCCTTCTTTATCCTGTAATAGGGGTTCAAGTACCCCATTTTCAGTGTGTGCAGCGGTACAAAAACTAGATTTCTTCCTGATTAGGCGCAGGAATAACTCCTTTTATACTTATATGTGTAATTGTTAGTGCTGGTTTTGGACAGTGTGAAAGAGTGTAATAGACACTCTCGGCTTAGACAACTGCAGCAGCAGCCCTGCTGGCAAACCATAGTTCAGTTTGAATTGTGTCCAGGTTACAGGCAGTCTGAAACCCAGGCCCATGATTCCAAACCCGAACTGCCCGAGTGAATCAGACAGGTGGCAACCCTAGGTATGCACTGCTTGCTACAAACCTGAAGCACTTCCTGTATGGGAGGGGTTTTATAGGGCCGGATTTACTGTCTTTTTTTGCCAGTGTCCATTCACCTATAGGTGGCACATAATTCATTAAGGATTAATATGGTTGCTCCGTGTCCCATGATGTGCTCCAAGTAATGGATTTTACAGGTAAGTACAAAAATCTGTTTTTTTTTTTTTTGAGAAAATATCCGATGACATTTATTTTTTCTAAGTTTTTAAGCTAACCATGTGGCCACGTTAAAGGCCAACTTCATCCAAAACGGTTTTCGTTTTTCCAGTCAGGGAAAGAGTCTCTCTGAGTCTTATTCCTGTCCACGTCCCCCATGGGTAGATGTACTTACCGTTCACCGAAAGATTGTAAAAAAAAATACCAAGGAATAAGAGGATATCTCCCTCTGGTGGATAAAGAGTAAGCAGCAAAATCTAATTTATTTAGAGGATGGGAGAAGGCTTTCAACACGTTTTGTGTTTTTCTTGATTTTCTGTTTTTTTGTCCATCTAGCACCGGCATTCTCTCATCTTTTCCTAGCTTCACTGGCACAGAAAAAGAGGGTACTCTCCCCATCAAGGATATCACTGTGAGGAGTAGACTCAATGATGAAATAGCAAGGTGTAGGGGAGCCTGGGTAATTAACAGGCACCAAGAAATCTGTGTGCAGTGAGATACAACAAGACTTTCAGGATACTGGGAACTTAATCATGTTAGCTGTTGTCCTGTGGAGATGTTGGCATGGTATAGTTGTATACGGTGGCATTGCAGGCTTGAATATAATTACAATAAATGGAGAATGGATATCAATATAGAATGTAGAGAACATATAAAAACACGTCTCCCATTTCATTTCAGCCTGTGAACTTCACTTTGAAAACACCAAGATCCCTGTAGAGAATGTCATTGGTGAGGTTGGCGGAGGTTTTAAGGTATGGTGTGATCCCTGCAAATGATGTGTGTTTTATTAGTTCTATTCTCACACAAATTACATTTCTGGGCTGTCGCCCTGTCCTTAATATTCATTTGTTAAGTGCCTTCTAAATAAACTTCATGGTTTGTAATCCATGAAATCATTTCTGACAGGTGATTGTATACGAGTGACATATGCAATGCAACTGACCATTCTACTCTTGTTCAAAGATTTTGATGTTTTTCTCTTGTAGAATTTTGTTAATAAGAGGTGTCTAATTTTCAGGTTGCCATGAACATTCTGAACAGTGGGAGATTCAGCATGGGTAGTGCCTCTGCTGGAATGATAAAGAAATTAATTGGTAGGTATAGGAAGGTGATATAGCGTTCTTTCATGCATCATGGTTAAAGAGATGTTGATACTACCATTAAAGATATAATTTATAAATAAGGTATTAAAGAGAGATGAAAGGGAAAATGCAGCATAAAAGCCTATGTCTATTTGACACACAGTTGTTAATCTAAAAAAAAATAAAACATGGTGAACACGGTAACAATAAAAATTTCTAAATTAAATCTTTGTACACTGCTATACACTCTTACATATGTATAGACTACATACAGTATTAATAGCAGACATCTGCATAGAAGCAGGGATTTTTGGTTCACAAAATATTTCAGTTTGTGTTCAGGCTAGCCAACCCCAGCAAACCCCAACCCCAGCAAAGGGATCTCCCTCTGGCAAATCCCTAGTTTTCCTGTGCAAGTTGCCAAATACTTATACCATATTTCAATAGACATACAGGGGGTATAGAAAAGAATCACCCCCTTTTTAAAATAATCAAATTTTGCAGCCTGAAATTGTTTTTATTTTATCCAGCTGTATTTACTCAGCGATACTTATCCAAGTGAAAGAGATAACGCCAACATGTCAGAATTATTATTATTTTTTTTTATTATTATAAAACGGAATCATGGATTTGGAAAAAGGATCACCCCTCCTAAAAATAACTTGTAAACTCAGTCAGGCATAGCTAATCACCTTTTCATTGGCACATAAAGCCATTTGACAACAGTCATCAACTATGGGTGGCGAGGCACTGTCAAAAGGTCTCCGGGATAAAGTTGTGGACAGGCACAAGTCAGGCGATGGATACAAAAAATTTCAAAGGCTTTATGAATGCCCAGAAGCACATTGAAGTAGGCTCTATTATTAAGAAGTAGAAGGTATTTGGTGCAGCACGGACCCTCCCTGGTTTAGGACGTTGCTTCAAACTGGATGGAAGAGCCAGTAGGAAACTGGTCAGAGAGGCTACCAAGATGCCTTCCACAGTTGCAGGAATTTATGACAGAGTGGTCATTGTGTGCATGTGAAAACAATATCACAATTTCTCCAAAAATGTTGCTTGTATGGATGAGTTGCAAGAAGAAAGATACTACTCAAAGGCCACATGCAGTCACAACTGAGCTTTGACAAAATGAACCTTGAAGATTCTGAGGCCACATGGAAAAAAAAAAGTTTATGGTCAGCTGAGACTAAAATTGAATTATTTGGCCTCAACACCAAACTGTTTGTCTGGCAGAAATCCAATACAGGTCATTATCCAAATAAGACAATTCCTACAGTAAAGCATGGATGTGGCAATATCCTTTTACAGGGGTGTTTCTCTGCAGCTGGAGCACTTGTCAGGGTAGAAAACAAATGGATGGGACAAAATACCATCAAATTCTTGAAGAAAATCTGCTGTCCTCTGCCAGTAAGTTTTCAATGGGAAGAAGGTGTACATTCCAACATGACGATGACCCAAATCGCATAGCAAAAATGATCACACATCGGTTGAAAGAGAAAAAGGTGAATGCCCTTGCATGGCCTAGTCAGAGCCTAGACTTAAACCCCATTGAAAATCTGTAGAATAATTTAAAGACTGCAGCCAACAAACAGCCACCATCAAATTTAACTGAACTTGAGCAGTTCTACAAAGAAAGGGCAAATTTACAAAATCTAAATGTGCAAAGTTAGAGACATATACCAACAGACTAAAAATTGTAATTAGAGTAAAAGGTGGTTCAACAAAATACTGAATAAAGATATAAATGGTACCAGCGCTGGGATAAATATCCGGTAGAGCAGCTGTAATCAACAATACTCCCTCACTCTATATGTACAGCGTTGACCTTTGGAGCGATTGTAAAGTCTCGTATTTTTATAAATTTTTGTTTAATAACAAACATGTTTATACTTACCTACTCTGTTGCAGGGGATTGGCACAGGGCAGGTGACAGGGTCCCTCTTTGGTGCTCCTGACCACCCCCTACACCCCTCGAGTGCCCCCCACAGCAAGCAGCTTGCTATGGGACATACGAGCCAAGCTGCAGCTTGATGTGTCCATTCAGACATGGAGCTGCTGTTGGGCCCCGCCCACTCTCTCTCCTGGTTGAGTAACTGACTTTGTTTGACAGCCATGTGTGCCAGTGGCCCTGCTGCTGTGTCTCAGCCAATCAAGAGGGAGAATCCTGGATGGCGGAGACTCGTGGACATCGCTGGACAGAGATGGGGCTCAGGTAATTATTAGGGGGTGCTGGGGTGGCTGCTACACACAGAAGGCTTTTTATCTTAATGCATAGAATGCATTAAAAACCCTTCTCACTTTACAACCACTTTAACAAGCAAACTTACACATTTCTTATCATATATCAGTGCAAAACAATAAAGTTCTTATTTAAAGAATCCGTGATAAAGTGTCCAATCAGTCCTCAATCATCCTTCTATAAAGTGTCCTAGTGCTATACATATAATGAAAAGTGTAATAGTTCATGACCAATCTTCAGCATTTGTACAATTGACTGTAGAAAACGTATTTTAAAAGTGCCACTGTGCTGTGCAAATAATTTTAATTTTATCCGTATGCAAGTGTGGCCACATGGACTTGTACTGAGGGGTGGGAAATGGGGTCTGTGCTGGGACCAATTCTGTTTAATTTGTTCATAAATGACCTGGAGGATGGGGTAAGCAGCTCAATCTCTGTATTTGCAGATGACACTAAGCTAACCAGGGCAATAACTTCTCCGCAGGATCTGGAAACCTTGCAAGAAGATCTGAACAAATTAATGGGGTGGGCAACAACATGGCAACCTGAGGTTCAATGTAGAAAAATGTAAAATAATGCATTTGGGTGGCAAAAATATGAATACAATCTTTACGCTGGGGGAGAACCTCTGGGGGAATCTAGGATGAAAAAGGACCTGGGGGTCCTAGTAGATGATAGGCTCAGCAATGGCATGTGATGCCAAGCTGTTGCTAACAAAGCAGAATATTGGCATGCATTAAAAATGGGATTAACTCCAAAGACATGCTGGTAGGCTAATTGGCTTCTGTCTAAATTGGCCCTAGTATATGAATGTTAGGGACCTTAGATTGTAAACTCCTTGAGGGTAGGGACCAATGTGAATGTACAATGTATATGTAAAGCGCTGGGTAAATTGACGGCGCTATATAAGTACGTTAAATAATAATAACTTTGGGGATAAAGCCACCCCCATCAAATCATTCTCTGCAGCTACTACCTTTTGTACCACCCCCTCACTTTAGAATGTAAGCTTTACGAGCATGCCCCTCCTGTACCTTTTGTATTAAACTGTGCTGTAATTGTGTTTTCCCCCTATACGTTGTAAAGCGCTGCGTAAACTGTTGGCGCTATATAAATTGTGTATTAAAATAATAATAAAGCAAATTCTCGCACTCTGCAAGACTTTGTTCCGGCCTCACCTGGAGTATGCTGTCCAGTTCTGAGCATCAGTCCTCAGGAAGGATGTACTAAAAATGGAGTGAGTACAAAGAAGGGTAACAAAGCTAATAAAAGGTCTGGAGCACTGAACCTCTGGCGAAGAGACGCTTGAGAGGGGATATGATTTCAATTTACAAATACCGTACTGGTGACCCCACAATAGGGACAAAACTTTTTTCTCGGAAGGCAGTTTAACCGGTTCCCGACCGGCGCACGCTTATATACGCCGGCAGAATGGCACGGGCAGGCAAATGGGCGTACCTGTACATTTGCCGCCCTGCCATCGTGAGCGCGCCACCGGCGGTGCGCTCGCGTGCCGGTCAGGACCCCCTGCCGCGGGCATACCCACGATCGTCTCACGTGGCGGCTGAATGGAGAAATGCCGTTGTAAACAGCATTTCCCCATTCTGCCTAGCAACTAGTGACGCTGATCTCTGCTCAATGTGATTGGAGCAGAGATCAGTGTTCACTAAATGAAAGCCCAGCCCCCCACAGTTAGTAACACACCCCTAGGAACACTTAACCCCTACACTGCCACCCACTGGTTAACCCCTTCACTGCCAGTGTCATTTACACAGGAATCACTGCATTTATATAGCAGTGATTGCTGTATAAATGACAATGGTCCCAAAAATCTGTCAAAAATGTCCGATGTGTCTGCCATAATGTCGCAGTCACAATAAAAATCGCTGATCGCCGCCATTACTAGTAAAAAAAAATTAATAAAAATGCCATAAAACTATCCCCTATTTTGTAAACGCTATAACTTTTGCGCAAACCAATCAATAATCGCTTATTGCGATTTTTTTTTTTTTTTTACCAAAAATATGTAGAAGAATATGTATCGGCCTAAACTATATATTTTTGGGGATATTTATTATAACAAAAAGTAAAAAAAATTAGTTTTTTTTTCAAAATTGTCGCTCTATTTTTGTTTATAGCGCAAAAAATAAAAACCGCAGGGGTGATCAAATACCACCAAAAGAAAGCTCTATTTGTGGGAAAAAAAGGACATCAATTTTGTTTGGGAGCCACGTCGCGTGACCGCGCAATTGTCAGTTAAAGCGACGCAGTGCCGAATCGCAAAAAGTGGCCTGATCTTTGACCAGCAAAATGGTCCGGGGCTTAAGTGGTTAATAAGACACGTGGCCACTCACTAAAAATTTGAAGAAGAGAGGTTTAACCTTAAACTGCGTAGAGGGTTATTTACTGTAAGAGCGCCAAGGATTTGGAATTCCCTTCCACAGGCGGTGGTCTCAGCGGGGGGCATCGATAGGTTCAAAAAACTATTATAAGCACATGAATGGCTTCAACATATAGGGATATACAATGTAATACGGACATATCGCACATATAGGTTGGACTTGATGGACTTGTGTCTTTTTTCAACCTCACCTATGTAACCATGGAGATCTCTTCTACTTTGAAATGTTTATAGAACATTGTGTATGCTTTGTTATATGTAATTTTTAATGTTTTTTTATTTCAGACTTAAAGAGGGATTCCACCAAAAAAAAAAAATATTAAAAGCCAGCAGCTATAAATACTACAGCTGCTGACTTTTAATAAATGGACACTCACCTGTCCCGGGTTCCAGCGATGCCGGCAGCCGAGGGCGATCGATCGCTCGGCCCTCGGCTGCTGCCGCCACCATTCTAGGTGAGGGAATCAGGAAGTGAAGCGAATCGGCTTCACTTCCCGGTTCCCTACTGCGCATGCGCGAGTTGCGCCGTGCAATAGGAAATCTCCGCGCTGTCACTGGGACCCGTGTGTCCCCCAGCAGACAGCGCGGCAGGGCAGGAAATGGCGTAGAATCCCACGGGAGTCTATGCCCGGAAGTGGGTGTAAATACCTGTCTTTGACAGGTATCTCCACCCCCCTCCCCCCTGAAAGGTGTCAATTGTGACACCGGAGGGGGGGAGGGATCCGATCAGCGGAGGTTCCACTTTAGGGTGGAATCCCGCTTTAACCATGGTTTTAAATACATCAAGACATAGGTTACTGTGTAATTTTGGATTGAATGTGGATGCATTCTTCATTCCACTATAGGTGTACTGGGCCTCTTCACCTACCTCCCTTGTGGGCTGGTTTTTAGTTGGAAAATGTTTTTTAATATTTAGTTTGCTTATAAATTTTTCAATGTCAATAAATGTATTAAATATATCCAAATAGGCCTTGGGTGCACATTTTAACCACTTCAATACAGGGCACTTTCGCCCCCTTCCTTCCCAGCCCAATTTTCAGCTTTCATCGCTCTAGCGCTTTCAGTGACAATTGCGCGGTCATGCTACACTGTACCCAAATGACATTTTTATCATTTTGTTCGCACAAATAGAGCTTTATTTTGGTGGTATTTATTCACGACTCCGTTTTTTATTTTTTATTTTTTTAGCGATATTTTTTCTATTTTAAAAGAAATCCAATAAAATCAAATTTTGTCATAAATTTAAGCCAAAATGTATTCTGCTACATGTTTTTGGTAAAAAAAAATTCAGTTAAGTGTATAATAATTGGTTTGTGTGATCACGGACATATGTACGCAAATGATCATGTACATATGTGTGCAGATAATCATTGGGACATGTGATTTTAGTGGGACATATGTGGGGGACATGTTTTTATTATTAGGGACATGTGTATTTATTATTTGGAGACATGTATGTTTTGGGGACATGTGTGGGGACATTGTGTTTATACTGTGTGGTGTGTTTACACTGTGTGGTGATTTGTGTTTACACTAGACTGGTGATCAGTGAGTAAAAAGCTGTAAAAAAACAGCTCATACTCACTGATCATCAGCCGGCTGCAGCGATCTGCTCTCCTCTCCTCAGCGATGACTTCTGTGTGAGGAGAGGAGGAGCTGATTGCCTAGCAACCGGCTGTTTGTTTACATCACATGACGGCCGTGATTGGACACGGCCGTCATGTGATCAGGAGGGCCAATCACAGAGCCCTCCTGCCGATCTGAGATGCGCCGTGTCTGGGTGACACAGGCGCATCGGGATCACGCCGATGCGCGGGCACGCGCGCGTGCGATCCCGCTCCTTCTGATGGACGTTCCTGAACGTCCTATCAGAAGTAGACGGCTCCCACCCGGCCGTATATGTGCATTGGCTGGGTGGGAAGTGGTTAAACTAGTATCCAAAACTTGTAGTTCCTCAAGGTTGACCACTCATTCCCCTAGGCCCCATTTGCTTTTTTATGTCACGTTTAATGGACCTTACTGGGGAGTTGATTGCTGGCTGAACAACAGAGGAGGAAGGCCAGAACCATTTGGAACAGCGACATGCTTTTAGAGGACTTGTAGTGGGTGGTCATGTGAGTTTTTTTCCTGGGTGGCAAAGATGGTGAAGCACATCACTGGCGGATTGAAATACATGTTGAAAATTATTTGCGCAGAAAATTGGTCAAGAACTACTACAACACTTTTCATTGTATGTATAGCACTGGAGCGCTTTATTGAAGGCTTTCTTGAGGACTGATTGGACACTTTATCACAGATTCTTTGAATAAGCACTGATATATAAGAAATACCTATGTTTGCTCATTAAGTATTGACATGAAAAGGTCAGCGCTGTGTATATGTATATGTGTGTGTGTGTGTATGTGTATGTATATATATGTATATATGTATATGTATATATATATATATATATATATATATTAGTGGAGGAGTACAACAAAATACTGACACAAGGGTTGATCTTTTTTTCCAACTCATTGATTCTGTTTTTGATTAAAAAAATAAATAAATCATTCTCTTATGTTGGTGTTATATCTTTCACTTACTGTATATGTTATCGTTGCACTGAGTAAATACAGCTGGATAAAATAAAAACCATTTTTGTTTCAGGCTGCAAAATTTGATTGTTTTAAAGGAGAGTGGTTAATTTCTATAACCATTGTATATAGGTTGTTTTACTAAAACTAGAGAGTGCAAAATCTGAAGCAGTTGTGCATGTTAAGCAAGCGTATGTGCCAAATTGAGGTATTTCTAACCACCACCATTTTAAGTATCTGTCGCTGGTTGTGACAGATTCCTAAATTACCACCAGCTTGCATATAGGGAAACTAGTGGTTATTTAGACCAGCTCTGAGCTGGTCATATTTGCCAGTACTCAGGGCTTTATCCCCAGCCCCAATCAGCTGTTGCCTGGGAGATGTCTTTGGTCAAAGCTAAATGCAAACAAAGGGGTCAGGGATACTGGTGATGTCATTGCCCAAATAAGGCAATGGCCATATTTAAGAAATTACATGAGTCACAGCGGAGGTAGACCTAATGGGGAACTAGTACTCAAGGCTGTAGAGTCTTTTGAGTGGGCAGAGCCTGATAGAAAATTGAGAGACTAGTTCACTGGTAAGATAAATAATTAATATAGTCAGAGGTGGAGAACCATACCTATGCAAATATTGTAGTACAAATTGTAATCTATGGATTAGACACTGTGACTATGGATAGGTTTTAGATGCAAAAAATACACAATGCTCAATAAATAAGATGGATCTCCCTCTGTACAGGTCCATGTGGCCACACTTGCATACAGTTAAAATATCACTAATGTTTTCCTCTGAGCATGGATGCCTTCCAAAGAGATGCAGTCCATGTTAAGCAAAACCTCATATTTATGCACACACTTGTAAGGTGCTAATGAAAAAGTGGAAAGTGTTAATACTGTATGTACAGTGCCTTAAAAAGTATTCATACCCCTTGAAATTTTCAACATTTTGTCATGTTACAACCAAAAAACGTAAATTTATTTTATAGGGATTTTATGTGATAGACCAACACAAAATGGCACATAATTGTAAAGTGGAAGGAAAATGATAAATGGTTTTCAAAAACAAGAAAACCTGTTAGTCTGCGAAAGACTTGAGGTAGGGCAGAGGTTCACCTTCCAGCAGGAAAACAACCCTAAACACACAGCCATAGCTACAATGGAATGGTTTAAATCAAAGCATATTTATATGTTAGAATGGCCCCGTCAAAGTCCAGACCTCAATCCAATTGAGAATCTGTGGCAAGATTGAAAAATGCTGTTTACAGACGCTCTCCATCCAATCTGACAGAGCTTGAGCTATTTTGAAAAGAAGAATGGCCAAAAATGTCACTCTTCTAGATGTGCAAAGCTGGTAGAGACCTTGCCAAAAAGACTTGCAGCTTTAATGCAGTGAAAGGTGGTTCTACAACGTATTGACTCCGGGGGGCTGAATACAAATGCACGCCACACCTTTCAAAAATGTATTTGTAAAAAAAAAAAAAATTGAAACCCATTTATAATTTTCCTTCCACTTCACAATTATGTGCCACTTTTGTGTTGGTCTATCACAGGGATATACAATTAGCGGACCTCCAGCTGTTGCAGAACTCCAAGTCCCATCATGCCTCTGCCTCTGGGTGTCATGCTTGTGGCTGTCAGTCTTGCAATGCATCATGGGTAGTTCTGCAACAGCTGGAGGTCCACTAATTGTATATCCCTGGTCTATCACATAAAATAAAAAATTCACATGTGGTGCTGAAATGGAACTATAGCAACAGTCTTTGGAGGAGGAAAGATGAAATCCCTTCACCAACTTCAGTGTGAACTACAAAGCACACCACACCACAGTGTCACTCCAGTCTCCTTACCAGAAGTAAGTATAATGCAGGCATGAACATAGAACTCAACATGGGCTCCAGCTCCAGCCTCTTATGAAAATGACACGATATCCAGTAGGATATCCAGACAGGAAGCCTAATGATATCACAGGTGCCTTGCCAAGATTCAACACCAGGTGTATCAACATGTTCTCCAATCATAAAGATGACCTCACCAGGGAAATGATAATCATAGTGAAGCCTGTAAGCTAGTACAAATAAATGTATTAAGATCACTCACATCAAAGAACAAAACAAACATCTGCAGTAAAACGGCCGTAGCTTTCAGTGTGTTTGTGTCACCACCAACCTAACATGTTTCATCCCATTGAACAAAGTGTGATTATTATTTAGTAGTTACTGTGAGCATTTTAATTGTGATATTTGCACATATTTTATCTTGATTTTGATGGCATTTATGGTTTTTGTATGCATTTTGATGTAAGTAGGATGACCCTTTCACTTTGTTATTCATTGTTTATGTGGGAACACATGTAGTTGTCTGCCGCAACTTAAAGGGTAACTCCACATTCATGAGGGAAAAAAATGTGCAAATAAAAAATATAGCATATACAATTGCAACTCGAGCCATATTGCAATTGATTGTTCATAAACGTGACCTTTCTTTTTCGATCTGGAGTGCTCTAACTTTCTGTAAAATGCAATATGGCTACCTGGAGGCATTCTGTACACAGATGGTGTACAGAAAGCCCCCTGAAAATGTAATTTGCTACTTGAGTGATTTGGCTTACTGATTCTCCCAGAAGTCTGCACTAAGATACAAGTCAGATTTTGCGCATTCCCTGCAACAAAAATTTAATTTTTGGTAAGATACTCTCAAAGGGAAAGGGAATCGGAACCCTGCCACAATTGAGGTGCAGCAGCATATTGATAATTCTAAAACCACTTCCATTCAGATTCACTCTACACATGGACACAAAGCTATTTCTTCAGAATAACGAAAGGTAACTATTTGCAACAAAGTTTGTGAAAATTCCTCCATAGATTACCCAGAGGGGGATTTTTTTTCTCAACAAAAGTGGAGTTACTCTTTAATATTTAGAGTGGATAGGTAAATATCTGAAATAGCACAGAGGAGTTAGCGTGGGAGTAATTTTACTAATTAAGTTACTATGATTTCGGAAGCAAGGAATCCAATTATGATGATTTAAGTGGGACCAGAGTATTTCAACTAGGAAATTAGGACAACAGTCTGATATGTCAAGTCCACATTTAACTTTTAAAATATTTTTCCAGATGGTTTATGAATGAGAGGAAAATTTCAGTGAGGACACCAGACCACCTTGTAAACTCCCTTTAAAGGAAACCATTGCCTAGTTGTGGGGCTGCCATTGCTGATCAACTTCTAAAATCCTAGCTGCTTGGCAGTGATCCTTATCTTCTGACTTCAATCCTTTTTCAGTCACTGACCTGAAATGATCAGGAAACATGGAATATGAGAGAAAACAGAACTCCTTATCAGCATACTTGTCAAAAATCATTGAAGTAATAAAACCATTAGATTAGAGTGACTGCCAGCCAGCTAGCAGATTCAATAGGAGGCCAGCAGTGAAAGCAACAATATTTCTTAATACACACTCATGCAATTGTTGACCTTGCTCCTCAGATGCTCCCGGAACACCCACTTTACATTCACAATAAGCTATACTCTCTGAAGCATTGTAGTTACAATGCATAGCAGGATCATCATGTGCCTTTAGTCAAGGTTGGCCTGACCAATAATGTTTTTTTTTTAGGTACAATTACATGTTTTACGTTACTTGTATTCACTATGGGTAGAAGGAGATGATGAAACTTGTGTGATCTATAGTGATTTCTTCATGGACATAAATGGAAGCCACAGTCCAAACAGCTGCCCATTTGGCTTATGGCAAAGCCATGCATATAAAATCTAAATAAGATTTAGGTAATCCATCATGCTCTGCAACTTGCTCAAAAATCTTAGTCTACTATTGTGCTTCTCAGCAGTTTTCAGAATAAAGCTTGACAAAAAAACAGACCTTTCATAAGACATAATTTGGGTTTAATTAGAAATAGAGAGGTTCAGGAGCATAGGACTTTGTGCATTATGAAAGGGATCTCATTGAAGAATATACATACAGTATCATGCATTTGTTTACCCGGACTTCAACTTTTCTTTGTTAACAGAGATGACAGCAGAGTACGCCTGCACAAGGAAACAGTTCAATAAGAAGTTGAGTGACTTTGAATTAATTCAGGTGAGAAATAATACCCACAGGAATCAGAACCGCATTGGGAACAATTATGTTTTTTGCAAATATCTACAATGCAATGTTCAATTCTAAAGGAATAATAGGGATTGTGCTTTAGGAGTTTGACTACCCAGCTACATCTGTTTGCCAATAGTTTTTCCAGAACAGTCCTTCTGCCTGGACTTCTAAACTCTTTATTGCTTAGTGACTAGCTGGCTCAGCTGATGAATTACCCCAGATGCTCAGTTGACAACACTGGCAGTTATGACATGGAAATATGTTGTCAAGGCATGGCTTGACAGTTTGTGAGAACCAGAGAAATTAGCACACAAAGAATTCATCGAAAGCTCAACTCCAACAAAATATATTGCCATGTTAAATGGGCACCACTTGGGTATATCACTCCAATGAAAAGAATACTGTCTTTGGAGTGACAAGATGTACATTATTTTGTAATGGCCTGGCATTTGGCAATCCTGAAAGCAAGCTCTGCTATAAACTTCACTCTCCCTCTCCATTCAGTAGTGAAGCAGGTCCCAGCCCAAGAATCCTGTCCTCGCTCAAAGTTCCACAGTAAACGGCCAAAGAATGCCACACACTGATAATGTCACGCTACTTCAAAGTTTGTTCCACCATATAGGCTTAATGGAAGTCTCCAGACTTAAGTGATTTTTGCCCTTCATACCTCACAAGGGCTGCTTTTCTTATATATAGCTGTTTTTAATGTCATATTTTTATGCTTTTAATGGAGGCCGAAACGTGTCAGTTTTGGATGATGTCATTGCTGTAATGCTTAAATAAATATTTTCTATGGAGAAGCTGTCGAGTTGCCGGCCTGTACTTTCTATGGATCTTTTAATGGAAGTTTCCATCTGTGGCCATGCTTTTCACCCGGATTGTGTTCAATCATAGAGATGGGCTAAACTGGGAATTCTTGTAGTGCTGAGTGCTAATCACAGGTGTACATGGTACATATAAAGATATAAGAAGGCAAAATGTAATTCACCGTAGCCTTTATTTAAAGTGCCTGTCATTTTACTGTAAAGAAAATCGGCAAAGCTTTGGAGATCCCCATTACTGTCAGCCTGTTCATCCCTTTTGCCTCCCCCACATTGCTGTTGGCCAGTGGGGCAGTTCGCCACAGTGTGGGGTTCAGTAAGAGAAGTAGAGGGCAAGTTTTAACTCTAGAAAGAAGTGTCAGAGCTTTTCCCCATCAAAATGACTGGCATTCGGGCAAAGGAGGGGGACTAAAAACGTCTGCAGTTATATATTGAAAAAAAGTACTCACAATAATAGTAATATTTTTTATATTTTGTGTAATGTATATGAAATTAATTTGTATATTTTTTTAGAACACCTTTTCTTATTTTTCTTCTAATTGGTGCCGCAAAAGTCCCTTACCTTGTGTTCTGCAGTTATATGCAGATAATTTATAGGTGTAAAGAATAACTAAAAAGCTGTTTTCATTCGCTAGGATAAATTTGCTCTCATGGCTCAGAAAGCCTATGTCATGGAAAGCATGGCTTACCTTACTGCTGGCATGATGGACAGGCCAGGATTTCCAGATTGTTCTGTTGAAGCTGCTATGGTTAAGGTAAAGTAATACTTTTTATTTTACAAATTCGTCAAATGGTTTGAATTCTGCTTTGTTTTACGGAGTACACCATGCATATCAGTTTCTGACCCTGCTTATAATAAGTAAATCAGCAAATAGAAAATTTCTGATCGGTTGGAATAGTTGCATGTAAATCTGATTAGCAACATGAAATTCAGGGATCCATGCAGTTCTAGTACATGAATTAAATTGCATGGATAGCTTTATTATGGAAAAAATGACTTTAGTTTCTGTACCCCACCCCTTCATATACCCATTTATCAGTGAGGCTGTCCATAACAAGGATGGTCCAACAGTAATCCACAAGAAAAGACAAAAGGGTGACTGCAGTAACTGAAGTAGCCTTTTACATACAGCATCTGGGGGAATAGCTTTTAGGGTGCTTTAAGGCTCCTTTGTACTTGGACCATCTCATTGTTGTATGGTATTGTATGTGCATATTAATGAGTGGAAATTTGTACCTGATCATCCTTTATTTTGATACGTATGTTACTATTGTGTCAGTAGTATAGGGGCCAGTGGGAGGAGCAATAGTGAGTGTTGGGACCAGGGAATGAACACTCCCAAAAGTGTCGGGTTTTGCAAGATCTTGGGACAGCGGGTTCCCTTCACTTCTGCAGAGACTGGCATTATGGAAAGCAGGAGAGGCGAGCATTCCATGTCTTTATTTTGCAGGAAGAATTATTTTAGTGCGTTACTTTAAATGGTATATAATTATGTATGGACCTCTGAGAGATATAGCAAAATAGGTCCACTTTTTTGGCCTGCCCTGCCACCCTGTTACAGTGGCAGTACAAAAAGGTGCCTAGAACCTTCAGGTTTCATGTCATTGTGCACCGCCAAACAATACTGTTAACGCCAGTATTTTTTTAAACTTTTGAATCCCTTTTGGTTTGCTATATGCACAATAAATGGTGTTTACTAATGCAGAGTGCATCTTGGCTAGTATGTGGTTGGAGGTGCGTTGCTTTGTATTGAATGGGGGGTGTAACCACATCCTTTCAAAAATGCTATAAAAGATGTTTTTCTCCAGTGCTACAGTTACTTTTTAATATGGTAATGGACTTTGATTTATCAGGTGTTCAGCTCTGAAGGGGCATGGGAGTGTGTCAGCGAAGCCTTGCAGATTCTTGGAGGACTGGGTTATATGAAGGATTATCCATATGAGCGTTACCTTCGAGACAGCCGTATTCTTCTCATCTTTGAGGTAAGTGAGCTCTGTTTTCCATAAACCCCAGCTGTAATTCTTGTCTTGTGTATTAGGAAAAAATAAAATGGCTTTGTTTTAGGTTTAAAATTGTAACCATAGATTAACACCACATTTAGAAATGTTGACCTTCAAGAGGAAGTAAAGGCTCTTTAAAAAACAAAAAAACAAAATACACCCTGCAAGGCAAAGGCATAATGAGCTAGTATGCATACTACTGCCCTACTTGCCCGGTCTGTGAGTTTTGGTGTGCGGGGGGGGGGGTGTAAATACTTTTCAAAGGCACTGTAAATTACACATTTCCTTTCCTGACTACTTATCACATTTTTGAAGGCACACCAGCCTTGTGCATTATCCTTTAGGTACGTATTTATTAAAGACATAAAAAAGAAAACTACTCCCAGACAATCGTATAAAATCTTGCAGTAAGACAGTAAAAGTAGTCATCAAGTGGCAGCATTTAGTACTACATGAACGGGACTCCCCAGAGGTCACACCACTCACTACCCGCTGATGCGTTTCGAGGGGTCCGACCCCTCTAATTCAGAGCTCAGTAGTGGGCTCTCCTTCAGCAGTCCCTGAATTAATGGCTAAAAGCACTTGCACACTTAAATAGGTAAAATCACATGTGTACGCACATATGTACCGGGCTTTCATTAGCCAGCCTGGAGCGCATGCCACCAGTTTTTTTTTTGCGGCTGGTGCACCCTCTCTTTCATTTCTCTCTTTGACTTCTAGAGTCCCCCCTCCCTTGAGGGCAGCAAGGCCAGTGTTTGTTTTTCCATAGCCGGTCTGGTGTTCCGCCTACGCGCAGGAGTGCTTTAGTTTTGTTGTTGTAACATTTTTGAAGGCACCTGAGCCTCTTTGTTAGGATTCTGTCGCCCTCCGCTTCCATTTCCGAGCCACTGCTTTCTATTGGCTCATACTTGCTATCTAAGTCTGACAGAGAGAGTCCCCTGCTACTCTCGTCCCACATACGACACGACTTGTGTATATGGTAAGCCGCCTCACTTCTGAATTTTTTTTTTAGCCATGTTGACAGATTACTGGGACAGATGTGGATCACTGGAACATTTGTGCGCAGATTTGCACTGGGACATCGGTGCACAGATGTGGAAGATTATGGACAGATGTGCCCAGATGATCACTGGGACAGATGTGCCCAGTGGAAGATTTTGGACAGATGTGCGCCAGATCACTGGGACAGATGTTTTTCATTGTGTGGGGACACTGTGTCAGGGCACTGTTTCGGGGACACTAGCTGGGGATCAGTGTGTAAAAAGCTGTAAAAACAACAGCTCATACACACACTGATCCCCGGCTCGCAGCACAGATCCGCTCTCCTGTTTCTCACTGATGGGCTCTGTGTGAGAAGAAGAGCCGATCGCCTGGCAACGGCTCTCTATTTACATTACATGGTGGCTGTGATTGGCCTTCCTGATCACATGGTGGCTCTGTCCATTCACAGAGCCCTCCTGCCAATCAGAGATACGCCGTGTCTGGGGGACAGTAGCGCATCTGAATCGCCAGGCTATGCAATCCCTCTAGTTTCTGAGGGACATTCAGGAACATCCACTCAGAAGGGTGAAATGCCCACCTGACTGTTTATATGCAGTGGCCAGGTGGAAAGAAGTTAACTGTGTGACAAGTTGAAGAAACATACCAGAGGGAAACTTGCTCTTAGCCCGCAGTTCTTTTATGAGCACAGCAAGAAAAGCGTCAGACTTCTTGCCAGAACATTGGCTCCGAAAAGGGTCGAAGCCTTGATTGAGAAAATTGAAGCCCATGCTGGTAATTTGCATGTGGCTGCGGAAGACGTTGCTGGACAAATCCAACAATTTTATGAAATGCTCTCTAACCTACCTCGTGGGTCTTCTCAGGGCCTAGATGCAGAGCAGAAGCTGAACAGGATCAAGCTTTTGCCTGGGACGTATGCTCCATCATCGACACTGGCTGACAAGGCTCGCTAATTGGAAGCCTCTTTAACTGAAGAGGAACTCCAAATTGAGATCAAAGAAAACCAGGCAAGAGCCTGGGACAAGATTGTCTCACAACTCAATATTACAAGAGCTTTGGACAAATGGGGCCTCGCTTTAAGGCCTTCAATTTCCTGTCCAAGGACATCCCGTCCCCTAGTCTACTGGAAGCCTGCATTGCAGTCATGCAAAAGCCAGGGAAAGACCCGTGACTAGTGTCTAACTATAAGACTAATTTCTCTTTTTAAACGTTGACGTTAAATTGTATGCCAAGATATTGTCCAACAGATTCTTACTGCTCATCCTGACTTGAATAGCCTCCTCTCAGGTTGGTTTTGCACCTGGGCGAAAAGCATAAGACAATACTTTAAAGGCCATTAACTTTCAGCTCTGGACTAAGCACTCCCATCAAAACAACCTTCTCTTGTCTATGGACACAGAGAAGTCCTTTAATCCAGTACTGTGGGACTACATGACAGAGGTCTTTGCCTTATACCGAACTCCTTTGGCTAATGTAAAGGTGAATGGCTTTCTATTCCACACCTTCTCTATCCAAAAATGGGACAGGTTCTGGAACTGTTCCTTAGGCGTTTACAGTCTGATGCTAACATCATGGGTTTTCAGGTGGCCGATAGGGAGAACAAGTTAGCTGTTTATGCAGATGATTTATTACTCTTCCTTCAGGTACCACTTGCCTCCCTTCAAAACATGCTTGGGGTCTTTGAGGAATTTGCCTACCTTTTTCTGATTTTATTATCAACTACTCAAAATCCTATGCACTTGGCATTGGCCTTTTGGCTTGGAGATTGCTTCTTATAAACAGCATTTGTCATTCACCTGGAAACAGGAGACAATTACTTAGCTGGGCGTTAAACTGCCTGCAGACCTAACTAACTCTTATATGCGTAAATTGCTCCCCTAGTAAGGCAGATTTAAAAGATCTCCATAGTGGGATCTAAAGCCTCTGTCCTGGTTTTGAAAATGGACGTCTTGGTCAGCCTGCTCTACGTGATGCAAATGATTCCTATTTTCTTACCGAGATCAAGCAAGACTTTATTCCAGTCCACAGATAATACAAGCATCCTACAAGTTTGTCATACAGTAAGATGATTAACCCATTCCCGCTGAGCCTAGGCAGATGTGCGTACTCAGCTTTCGGGGGTTATACTGGGATGATGATCGCAGCTGCAGGCATCAGCTCGCAAGCTCAGCAAAGCTCGTGCAGCAAAGAAAACGCATACGGAAGTCTCGCCCACATATGTAAATGGTGTTCAAATCACACATGTGAGGTATCGCCACGATCGTCAGAGCGAGAGCAATAACTCTAGCATCCTCTGTATCTCTAACTTGGTAACTGTAAAAAAATTTAAACGTTGCCTATGGAGATTTTTAGGTAACAAAGTTTGTCGCCATTCCACGAGTGCATACAATTATGAAGCGTGACATGTTTGGTATCTATTTACTCGGCGTAACATCATCTTTCACATTATACAAAAAAATTGGGATAACTATGCTATGTTTTTTTTTAATTCATGAAATTGAATAAAAAAAAAATTTATATATAGATAGAATGTTTGGGGGTTCTAAGTAATATTTCTAGCAAGAAATATGGATTGTAACTCTACTTGTAAACACCAAGTGTCAGAAATAGGATTAGTCATGAATGGGTTAAAAAACATATATACATAGCCCGCTACTGAACAGGTCACTTCAAAGTTTAGTGACTAGCACTGCTCTTGCAGATGGTGACATTGTTTATTAGGAACACATAGGACTCATGAAATGGTTATAAAGCTGTGGACAGTACTTCATTAACTCTGCTAATATAGCCTAAAATGCAACAGCTTTATTAACCACAGAAGTGTCATTTAAATAGAAATATTTTATAGTCTGATAGATAAATTTCTACTGCCAGTCTCCCCTTATTTGGCATTATGTACTATTCATACGCCGTATTCAAGGTTGTGCCGCTTAGTCAGTTTTGCCGTACTTCTCTCATCTGTAAGTTGTCTGAAGCCGAGAATGTGACAATTTTCATATTTCTGTTCATTTGTCCTGAACTTGGATCATTTTCCGGCTAGATCTGCTGAAACAACCTACCCCATTAGTGTTCAGGCTATTCAAGTTTAATTGTGTTAAAAGCAATCCGACAAAAGGCAAGTGAATGCATTAAACTCTCTGCTGACAATCTTTGCCATATAGCTAACTAATTATATTTGGAACCTTTGTAGAATGCGAGATTCAGTAGATTTAGTTTTTATGATGGGTATATTTATTGGAAATCTACATTTGTTTGTTTTTTGTTTTGTTTTTTTGTAGGGGACAAATGAAATTCTGCGGATGTACATTGCTCTTACAGGGATGCAACATGCAGGAAAAATACTGACCGGTAAAATAAAGTAAGTACTTAACATCGTTTATTACTGTTATACACGCTGCATTTGCATCAAGGATTTAAAAACCCTGTGCTGGCAGCAATAGAAGAGTCAGACTACAGTTGTGCCAGTAAGAACAGCAGGGAGAACAGTGGCAGGAGAAGAGATGAATGTAGGAAATATGTCCTGAAAACCTTGTTGAAACTTTTTTCAGGGGTATAAAATAATACGTGACCAAATGGCTGCAGATAAAAGCAACAGAAAAATTTGGCATTATAAAGGATAAGTTCACCTTTCTTAACATGTTGCAATCGTATTTAAGGTGTAACATGTTGAGCATCCTTGTCCTCTTCCCCCCGATCCACCTCCTTGAAACAGTAGGCAAGGGAATTTCTCCCCGCAACCACTGTCACAACTTGATAACAGAGCGGTTGTGCCGGGCTCTGCCTACATGACCATGTCATTCATTAACTTGCCTACAAATAGTTCTAAATGAATTGCAAGGACACTGTTGAGTGCTCTTGTAGTCCATTGAGCTTGTGGGACTTCAGTAACTGCCTGTCCACATTGGAATAGGCACACAGTGTACTTAAAGTCTGTAAGAGCCTGACATTGCACCCACGATCTGCTGATAATGGGGTACAATGCCTTACAGGCTCCCAATAAAGTAATAAATGCACCTTTTTTTTAACCTGAAAATAACGTGCATTTATTATTTTTTTATAGGTGAACTTATCCTTTAAATGTTTACGTGAATTGTTTTACCTTTTCATAAATTATAATTTATTGACATGCAATGTGCCCTTAAAAGTGCTAGACAATTTGGGCGGTTACCTAGCACAGTTGTCCCACTTCTTGCATGCTGTAGCCTTCTCCTCTTCTGGGAGTGTCTAAATACTCTTTGTGCTGTACAGGACCTCCGCTCCTCCCTTCACCACCCTACGTAACCTTTTATAAAGCTGCTGGGAAAGGAGCAAAGAGGAATAATATAGAAAATTTGAGTCTGCTGCGGTTTTTGATATCACATCTAAGAGAGCGGGGCCCAGCAGCAGTCTCAGGGCATTTGAATGTTTACATAAGGAAGGCTTTTACAAGAAAACAACATGTATTAATACAGTATGTTTAATGTACATAAAATGTTATAGGAAGATGTTTTTGAAATGAGTGGTCTAGTGCAGGGTCTCTTTAACCACTTGAAGTCTGGATTGTTTCCCCCTCTTCTAGTCCAGGCGTTTTTTTTTTTAGATTTTAGCGCTGTCGCGCTTTGAGTGACCATGCAACACTGTACCCAAATAAATTTTTTGAGACCTATAGAGATTTCTTTTGGTGGTATTTAATCACCACTGGGTTTTTTATTTGCTATATAAAACAAAATAAACTTTTTTTTTTTTTTTACTTTTAGTTATAAAATTTTGGAAATAAAAAATCTTCATACATTTAGGACAAAATGTTACTGTAAAGTACTGTTTACAGGACTTTAACCGCTTCAGGCTTGGAAGATTTTATCCCCTTCCTGACCAGAGCACTTTTTGCAATTCGGCACTGCGTCGCTTTAACTGGCAATTGCGCAGTCGTGCAACGTTGCAACCAAACAAAATTGACGTCCTTTTTTCCCCACAAATGGAGCTTTCTTTTGGTGGTACTTGATCACCCCTGCGATTTTTATTTTTTGCACTATTAATAAAAAAGAGCGACAATTGTGAAAAATGCATTATTTTTTACTTTTTGCTATAATATCCCCTAAAAATATATATAAAAAAAAACAACTTTTTTTGCTCAGTTTAGGCTGATATGTATTCTTCATATTTTTGGTAAAATAAATCGCAATAAGCGTATATTGATTGGTTTGCAAAAAAAAGTTATAGCGTCTACAAAATAGGGGATTTATAGCATTTTTATTAGTTTTTTTTTTATTTTTTTTAAACTAGTAATGGCGGCAATCTGTGATTTTTATTTTTTTTTCATGACTGTGACATTATGGCGGACACATCGGACAGTCGGTAGCTGTACGTCGGTTTGCCTTTTGATCACTAGGGGGCGCGTGCCGCCGGGCACCCACAATTGTTCCATACAGAGACAGAACAGAGATCTGTCTATGCAAACAGACAGATCTCTGTCAGGGGTGAGGAGAGCAATCTGTTGTTCATACTAAGTATGAAAAATGATCGCTCTCCTCACCCAGTCAGTCCCCTCACCCCACAGTTAGAATCACTCCCTAGGAAGTGCAGTTAACCCCTTGATTGTCCCCTAGTGTTAACCCCTTCCCTGCCAGTGAAATTTACCCAGTAATCAGTGCATTTTTATAACACTGATCGCTGTATTAATGCCAGTGGTCCCAAAAATGTGTCAAAAGTGTCCGATTTGTCCGCCATAATGTCACAGGCCCGATTTAAATTTCGCTGATCACCGCCATTACTAGTTAAAAAAAAAAAAAAAATAATAAAAATGCCATAACTCTTTCCCCTATTTTGTAAATGCTATAATGTTTGTGTAAAACCAATCAATATATGTTTTACTGCGATTTTTATTAGCAAAAATATTTAGAAGACTACATATCGGTCTAAACTGAGGAAAAAATTTGCTTTTTTAAAAAAAAATGGGGATATTATAGCAACAAGTACAAAATATTGTCTGTCTATTTTTCAAAAATTGTCGCTCTTATAACTAAAAACTGCAGAGATTATCAAATACCACCAAAAGAGAGCTCTATTTGTGGGGAAAAAAAGGAAGTCAATCAAAGTCCGCGCAATTGTCAGTTAAAGCGACGCAGTGTCGTTTTTCAAAAATGGCCTGGTCATTGAGCAGCCAAATCTTCCAGGGCTGAAGTGGTTAGTAAAGAAAAAAAAAAGATTTACAATCACTTCAAGGTGAGGGTCGGCAACCCGCCTATCAAGGGCAGGTGGCTGTTTTGCTGATCCTGGAACCTGAAGGTGACAGGCAGGTGACGGCTTCTCCTCCTCTCCCTTCTGCCGGTATTCATCGCCTGTAGGGAGGAAAATACAGCTGATCGGTTCCACAAAATGCTGCCCCTTCTCTTCAGGATCCTCTTTCTTCTGATTTGTTAGCTCTTGGAAATGGTGGCCAAAATCTCCTTGGCATTTTGGTTTATATATTCTATTTGCTGTCCTGAACTTTTCTAACGTGCAATTAATTTCACCTTACATTTATGTAGGGAACTGAAGAAAGGTGGTGTTGGCATTGCTATGGAAATGTTTACCAAGAAGTTACGGGATAGCTTCAAAAGGACTGTAGATTTAGGATTAACAGGAAAAGATGGAGTTGTGCATCCAAGTCTTGAGGTAAGTGTGCAATTTGCCTATCACTAAAATATTTCCAATTGGTTCTAATTGACCAGCAGGATTTTTCAAACAACTATTCGCAGTCTTCTAATGCAGTATTATAAGCAGTGCATAAGGATCAGTGAAACCTTGGTAAAATCTTGGGAACCATACCCAGACTTAACACAGTGGAGACTGCCTGTAATGTTGCTTTGGGCAGTAGATTCTGGAATGGACACTCACCTCAGCACTTTGTGCTATGTGTGCAGGGTGCTATACAGGTCCAGGGCCATCCCTATGGAACCCAGACCACGAAGAACACTCCTGGGGGTAGAAGCCTGAGCCCCATATATGGACAAGTAATGTATATCTGTATCTCAGAGTGTTACTGTAAAAAATTAGATTTTTTGGTGCTAAAATACAACCAGGTAGATGACCAGATTTTACATCACACCACAATCCAGAACAATTTTCCCAGCATACACATTTCTGTGAATGACAGTAAAGTACAGTGCATCCAGAAAGTATTCACAGCGCTTCACTTTTTTCACATTTTGTTGCAGTCTTATTCCAAAATGGATTAAATTCATTATTTTCCTCAAAATTCTACAAAAAAAACCTCCATAATGGCAATGTGAAACTAGTTTGTTTGAAATGTTTGCAAATTTATAAAAAAAAAAAAAAAATCACATATACATATTTAATCGCAGCCTTTTCTCAAGACTTTGTTGAAGCACCTTTTAGCACCAATTACAACATCAAGTCTTTTTGAGTATGATGCTACACGCTTGGCACACCTATTTTTGGGCATTTTCTCCCATTCTTTTTTTGCAGTACCTCTCAAGCTCCATCAAGTTTGATTGGGAGTGTCAGTGCACAGCTATTTTCAGATCTCTCCAGAGATGTTTCATCGGATTCCAGTCTGGGCTCTGGCTGGGCTACTCGAGGACATTTAAAGATTTCTCCCATAGCCACTCCTTTCTTATCTTGGCTGTGTGCTTAGGGTCATCCTGTTGGAAGATGAACCTTCGCCCCATTCTGAGATCCAAAACGCTCTGGAGCAGATTTTCATCAAGAATGTTCACTGTACATTGCTGCAATTATCTTTCCCTCAATCCTGACTAGTCTCCCAGTTCCTGCCACTGAAAAACATCCCCACAGCATGCTGCTACCACCATGATTCACTGTAGGGATGGCATTGACCATGTGATTAGTGGTGCCTGGTTTCCTTCAGACATGCGCTTGCCGTTTAGGCCAAAGAGTTCAATCTTTGTTTAATCAGACCAGAGAATTTTATTTCTCATGGTCTGAGAGTCCTTCAGGTGCCTTTTGGCAAACTCCAGGCAGGCTGTCATGATGATTGTTCTTCTGAAAGGTTCTCCTCTCTCCACAGAGAAACAGAGCTCTGTCAAGAGTGACCATCTGGTTTTGATAATTTTCTGTACCCTTACCCAGATCTGCGCCTCGACACAATCCTGTCCCAGAGGTCTACAGACAATTCCTTGTTGGTGCTCTAATATGCATTGTTAACTGTGGGACCTTATATAGATAGGTGTGTGCCTTTCCAAATCCTGTCCAATCAACTGAATTTACCACAGTGGACTCCAATTGAGTTGTAGAAACATCTCTAGGATGATCAGTGGAAACCGGATGCACCTGAGCTCAATTTTGAATGTCATAGCAAAGGCTGTGAATACTTATGTACATGTGTGTTGTTGTTTTTTTTTTTATATATATACATTTGCAAATATTTCAAACAAACTTCTTTCACCTTGTCATCATGGGATATTGTTTGTAGAATTTTTAGGAAAATTAATTAATTTAATCCATTTTGGAATAAGGCTGTAACAACAAAATGTGGAAAAAGTGAAGCGATGTGACTACTTTCCAGATACACTGTAAGTGGGTGCTGTAGCAACCACTGGCTGGAAACTGGAATGTCTTGGACATGCAAGGGATATGTCACATTACACCACAGAACTCCATAAAAGGGTTGGACCCTTTCATGGAGTTCCCTGTTGTTCTGGTGACCTATCCTTTGCACATTACACCACAGGTCACAAACTTTACTGCCACTTCTACCTAGAGCCCTTTATAAGGTACTTTGGCCTTTCTTCGTTCACTTTTGCTACAAGGACTTAGCCACAGGATGGCCTGCTCCTGAGTTGCTGCATGCTCCATCTTGCACGCACATACTCTTATCCTATATTCTGCACCCTACCTTGTGAGTACGCTGCAGGGAAATATCTTCACTGACAACTATGCTGGATGCTAGGAAAAAGGGAGCCAAGGCAAAAATTCAGGCAAACCTTTTGCTCTGCTCGGCCCGCACAACACTCAACCTCAGAATGACGTTGTTTTCCTTGCACCTGAGCAAGACAAGATTTTAACATTGGTCTCTGCATCCGATTCTTGCTTTATCCCAGCAACACAAGTGGCCAACTATCTAATGCAGAATTTTCTGCAACAATGTCAGAATTCCTCTGGTGGCTAACAGCTTGAATACAGTCATTGCTGCTAAGGGCTCCAAAAGGTCAGGCTTCTTCTACCTGAGCCAGATCCTAATATGCCAGGCCTAGAAGAGGTGGACTTAAAGGGGAATGAAGAGGCTCACTTCTGCTGTGTTCAGAATCCTTGGCATTGTCACACTTGAATCTCTCCTGGCTTGCCATGCCTTTTTGGGTACTAAGAGACCTGCTAAATCTAAAAAGACATTACCCATCCATGAACAAATAGAATAGACAATTCAGGAATTTTTTTTTTATAGCCCCCCTTCTTAAAAACTGTCTTTACACTTGCTGGCCCAGCTCTGCAACCATCTAGTGCTGCAATTTCTGTCTGTCAGACTACAGCTAATTGGGCTAAGGCAATTAACAACCAATGTGATCCTGTATTACAGGACCATACTTTAACTGAGCAGTTCTGCCCTGCTCTTTTGGGGAGGGGTGGTTATCGATGGCGGTGTTGTCAGGAGAATGGCTGGTCTTAGCCCATCAATCATCAATGATTGAAGTGCATTATTTATATTGTTACATTGTCATGTGTAATGAAATTGTTTAACTCACCATAATGCAGAATCAGTGGGAGCTGGTAAAGAGTGGATACATTTTTATGATCTTACAGATACAACCGGCCCTTTGAGTTTAACACCCCTGCCCTAGAACAAGTTGTGACACAAATTTCCAGAAAGAATTAAATTTCCACTCACATGTGCAGAATCGTATGACTGCCTGTAAATAACACCTCACACGTATGCCTTTTGAAGAGGGAAGTCTTTGTAGAGATATCTGTTAGTTTGATTATTTCTGGATCACAGAGGACTCTGTGTTCATTCAGTGGTATTAAAAGGTAAAAAATAGTTCAAAAATCCCCTAACTGCTTCTTTATCTCAAACCAGCCAAAATCTGTCCAATGGAAGTCAGATTTTCAGACAGCCCTGAACCATCTTATGTCCCAGAGAGTACCTGTACCAGTACCACTTTAGGACACTTTCAAATGATTCTGTTGAAACCTGTTCACAGTACAAAAGCCCAAAGAGGGTATTCGTTCTATCCTGAACGTAACAACTCTAAAGCAAATGCCTTCCAAAAACAACATTTTTCATGGAATCCCCAAGGTCAATTTAAGAGGAGTTCCATTTTGGGAAAAAAAAGTCAGCAGTTACAGTATATTTTTAAGGGATCCTGCGATTTGGGCACCCCAAGTCAATTCATCGATCGGCTTCGGGTGCAGGAGCTGGCATTGTAAGGGGAACCGGCAGTCAAGCCTTCACGCTTCCTACTGCGCAGGTTCAAGTCGTGTTGCACTTTTTAAATGGTCCCGCTGTCTTCTGGGACCCGTGTGCCAGTGGAGGGTGCGAATAAACAGAGCTTCCCCTTTTGGGTGGAGCACCACTTTAATACCTCTCTAAACCCAAGTAAATTCTTGGCATTTCTAAACATTTAAGATATATCTGCATATTCCTATTTATCTTTCCCATCAGTGCTTTCTGTGCTTTGCAGTAAAAGACAATCACGTTCAGTATGTCACACAGCCAATAGGCCTGTGCTCTGCTCCTAGAATATTCACAGGGGTTCTTGCATGTCTTCTTGCCATTCTAAGAACTCAGAACAATGGCAGTTGTGGCTGCAATCTTTCTTGGTCTACCTGGCCTTGGCTTGGTATCTAGAGATCCCTGAATTTTCCACTTTTTATTAAAGGGTTGAATAGTACTGACTGGCATTTTCAAGGCTTTGGATATCTTTTTACATCCTTTTACATCCAAGTTCCATTACCTTGTTACGCAGCTCTTTTTGACAATTTATTTTCTTCTCCCATGGCTTAGTCTCTAGCCTGCTCAATGCATCCACTTGAGAGCTAACAAACGCCTTGACTAATTTATATACAGACTATGCAATTTAAAAAGCCATAGATGTGGGAAGTTTAACCTTTAATTGCCATTTTAACCCATGTGTGTCACCTTTTGTTTCTGTACCAAGGCCAAACATTCCAGGGTATGTAAACTTTTGATCAGGGCCATTTGGGTGATTTTTACTATCATTATGATTTAAAAAGGAGCCAAACAACTATGTAATGGCTTCATAGGATCAATATCCTTAAAGAAAAGACAGTTTTTCTTGGCATGGACAGTCATATTTTCAATATCAATGACATACTCTCAATATTTCTGCCAGGGTATGCAAACTTTTGAGTACAACTATATAGATTGCATTGCACTTTTGCAAAACACTCAGGACAGAAGAAATACTTTATCTCAAACACAATTTTGGTATCCTGTTAAGAAATAAAATTTTTGGTGAATCAGTAGGCCCATACCAGGAATGTAAAAATGACTGTGGTCCACAAGGGATATAGAGGTTCTAGGGCTAAAGTGGGGTAAATTAGCTTGCAGATACAATTTTATGATAACTTTATATGATCTACTTTTTACTGCCTACTTTTCTGACATTTCTGATGAAAACACCATAGAGGTAAAGACTCTTGAATTTTGGCACTTAGAATTTAATCTATTTCTTTTCACAGGACAGTGCAAAGAAGCTGGAGGAGAATGTATACTACTTTGGCAATACTGTGGAAAGTCTGTTGTACAGGTTTGGCAAGGCAAGTTCTCATCTGAAAACTGTGACCATTTTTTGCTGCTGTTATGATCCACAATGCTGTGCAGTGAAATAGCTCTCCTCCTGTTATAATCGAAGCGGGGCTAATAAATCATTTTATCTTCATGAAGTGGCATAAGGGAAATGTCTGATGGTGGCAAAGTTCTGGGTGTTTTTCAGTTCTAAAAAAACGGATTTATCGTACAGTACTTGGGTGGTGTCCTACAGATTTAATTGTATTTTCTTCTGCAGACAATTGTAGATGAGCAGCTTGCATTGAAGAGAGTGGCAGATATTCTTATAAATTTATACGCCATGACAGCTGTGATATCTAGAGCAAGTCGCTCCATCAGCATTGGCCTACGAAATCACGACCATGAGGTAAGAACAAAGATTTGACTGTTTCAAATCCTCAAGTACAAAGGATTTGATTATGGACTGCCATATGTGATGGCACAGCAATGGAAATTACTCTGGTACTGAAGTCATAGCTCTTTGTACAGTCTGAGATTATGGAGAGATTTATATATTATATACAAATTCTACAGGGAGTCATGAAAAAATGTGTAGCTGATGGCACATGGATAAATTTCCAATGAGTAGCTGATGGCACATGAATTAGTTTCCAATGGGTTTAAAGCCTGTAGTGAATTTGAGGGCCTATTTATCAGATCCCAATAGAATTACTATTGGGGGCGGCAGGCATCAGTATAAACCTGACAGGTGTACTAATCACCCTCTATCCAAAACAAAAAAAATGTTGCCTTTAGTTATACTTTTAAATGATTTGAACACAGTAGTATTTTATGTTGACACTGTAAATATTAATTTACCAGCTTGCCAATCTCTTTTTTTGTTAGCCTGATTGGACTGGTATCTCCACAGCAGCTTTAAAGAAGAACTCCGGGATAGTGATAAAATGTGCACATTAGCCCTGCATAGTTAGTTTAGCAAAACTGCTAATGTGATTTAGATTAAAATTGCACTCTGGGTATAAAACTCAGTATTAAAAATCAGTGACGACATCTCTTTTTAAACAGAATTTTCTCTCTGAAGCAGCAACATCACTTCCTGTTAGTGTTTGTCACCACATACTAAGACTACAGATCCCATCATGCCCTGGGATTTAGAGTTTTGAATGATTAGCAGTGCAGAGGGGAATGTGGGCATGTATGGGATGAGTCAGACTCCTGGCTTGTCCATCTAACTATGCTGTACAGTTGGTAGTCTCAGCGGGTGGATTGGACCAAGAGTCTGTCTCAATGGGTGGGAATCGTACTCCAGGTCTATACTGTACAGTGGGCAGATCAGACCAGGAGTTGAAACTACTGTGTCTACCATCTGCAACAAGTGGTGATGTAATCACCGTACCAGTCATTGTTTACTACAGTGGGGAATGTACAAGACTGGTGGCCAGGGAGATAGAGGGCACAGAGGCCACTGGTCTTATCAACAGGATATCTGGGAAGCAAAGGGCTTCTCACAGATTAAAGATTTCTGAATCCCACATGGACTGCATTAAAACGCTAAGAAATGATTTAAAGGTACGGTATCTTACAAAAGGGAGTACACGTCTCACATTTTTGTAAATATTTTATTATATCTTTTCATGTGACAACACTGAAGAAATTACATTTCTCTTATATTCACCGACCGGCACAGCTCCTCTCTTAGCCATTGGGTTGTTAGTCTTATCACTAGGAGAATACTAGGCATTAGTTGTAACACAACACTCAGAACTCTTAGTTCCGCCCAGGGGGGCGGTCCCTTGGGTAACAACCCTCCTGTCTGCAGATGGACCTCAGTTTTATTTTGCCTAGTGAAGGAGAAGGACCTAGGAACCCTGCGGGCCCATCGGTCCGTGCTTTTCTATGCAGAAGCTTGGCTTTTTGCGCAAGATGAATGATCCTGTGATCTGCTATCAACAAGCTGGGGGACAGGCTGGATACCCTTATCCTTGTAGTCTCCCCAGTCCGGCCATTGAGCGTGTGCAGGCCACAGCTATGCGCTCGGCAGGCCACGACGAAACCTCAGCTCCGGAGGTGGTCGTGAGCTTTTATGCTCCGGGGCATACATATGACCGGGCTACTGATGTCTGAATCACAGTATGCTGGGCCAGCAGCTACTCTGTACTGATCAGTGAATAGTTCTGCAATGCAATGTCTCCCAGCTCTTCAGGACTGGTAAGTACAGCTCTCCCTGCCTCGGTGGGGCTGAGCAGCTAGGCATTCTCTGGGAGGTCGATTCGGGGGTCCCTCACCTCCCTCTCTTCTCTCCCCTGTCCCTATCTCCCCCCTCCCAGGGGGGATGCTGCATGTGGCTGCTAAGTGGTTTATGTGTGCATATACAGGGGATCTCTGTGGGCTCTCACCTGGGATGGGAGGGCTGGCTAGCGGTGTCCTGGGTCCTGTGTTTTATGCCCCTGGAAAGTGCCTGTGAGGGTTTGTTGTGGTCTGGTGCGGCACTGTGTCTCTGCCTCATTTTTCTTTCTGTACCTCATGGAGCTGCTGGTGGCCATTTTAGGTGTGGGCCAGCGCAGCATGCCTTCCTGGGCTTCAGCGGCCATTTTCCAAGTGATCTCCTATTCAGGACATTGGCGGACATTTTCTGTAAGCCTGAACATGTTTTCAGGGGTGTTCTCTAGTACAGGGCTCGACAAAACCCGGGCGCCAGGTCGCATTTGCGACTAGAATTAGCGACGTGGCGCCTGGGGCAGCACAGCTGGGGGTATCCTTTCTCCGTGGACTCCGCCCCCCGGCGTGATTGCGTCGGGCCATTACGCCGGCGGCCGGTAATTGAGACCGCGGCTTTGAGGCATTCTGCGGTCCTATGATTCCTTCTGGAATCTGGCGCCCTCTTGTGGTGGCCTTTGATATGACAACCAGCAATGCTAATGGAGCTTCCCCTGCCTGTTTTCATTGCCTGCCTATCGCCTTCCCTTTATTTAGAACCTTTATACATTGTATATATTTTTTTATTCTAACACCCTAGAGAATAAAATGGTGGTCGGTGCAATACTGTCTGTCACACCGTATTTGCGCAGCGGACTTACAAGCACACTTTTTTGGGGAAAAATGATTTATTTAATAAAAAAATAAGAGAACAGTAAAGTTAGCCCAATTTTTTTTTCTTTTGTGAAAGATGATGTTACGCCGAGTAGATTGATAACCAACATGTCACGCTTCAAAATTGCGCCCACTCATGGAATGGCAACAAACTTTTTCCCTTTAAAATCTCCATAGGCGACGTTTAAAAAATTCTACAAGTTGCAAGTTTTGAGTTACAGAGGAGTTCTAGGGCTAGAATTATTGCTCTCGTTCTACCGATCACGGCGATACCTCACATGTGTGGTTTGAACACCGCTTTCATATGTGGGCGGGACAGGGCGCTTTTACATTTTTTTTTTTTTTTGTTTTCTTATTTTAACTTTTATTTTTTTCAGTCAGAGACTCACTGATATGGTGATTGAGGTCTCCGGTGGTTCAGTCAGGAAAATCATTCCTACCTCTAAGATGGACAGTGATCACTATGGATACCAGTCTATCCGGCTGGGGTGGAGTGATGGGGGTTCAGTCGGCTCAGGGCCTCTGGTCGACAGAAGAATCCAAGTTGCCGATCAGTCTGCTCGGATTGAGAGCGATCAGGCTGTGCCTCTCCACATAGTCGATGAGACTGCAAGGGCGTCCGATCAGTATCCAATGAGACAACGCCACTGCGGTGGCATACGTCAATCACCAAGGGGAAACAAGAAGCTCAGCCACTGCAAGGAAGGTCGCTCACATGCTTCAGTGGGCAGAGCGGCACGTACCGTCCCTGTCAGCCATTTACATCCTGGGAGTGGAGAACTGGCAGGCGGACTATCTGAGTCGACAGATGCTGGACCCAGGAGAATGGGCATTGCATCCAGAGATATTCAGGTTACTGTGCCTGAAGTGGGGCACACCAGACGTGGATCTGCTGGCCTCCCATCTCAATCGGAAGGTGCCAAGATTTGTGTCCAGGACAAGAGATCCATGGGCAGACTCATCAGACGCCCCGGTGGCTCCGTTTGATCGGTACCAGCTGATCTACGCCTTTTCTCCACTAAAACTGTTACCTCGTCTGCTTCGCAGAGTGGAAGCCGAGGGGATCCCAGTGATATTGGTTGCCCCAGATTGGCCTCGGCGCCCCTGGTACGCGGACCTGGTGCGTCTGGTAGCAGATGCTCCCTGGCAACTGCTGTTGCGAGAGGACCTTCTGTCTCAAGGCCTGATTCGCCATCCTGCTTTACCATCGCTGGCTTTAACGCCTTGGCTATTGAGAGCCAGGTGTTGAGGAACCGGGGTTTGTCGGACTTGGTGATCCCAACTATGTTAAGGGCACAGAAATCTTCTTCTCGGAAGATATACCATCGTACCTGGAAGGCCTACATCTCCATGTGTGAGGAAAAAGGATGACATCCATGCTCATTTTCTATATCCAGGATCCTGCTGTTTCTTCAGCAAGGAGTAGACCAAAAATTGTCATTAAGCACCATTAAAGGGCAAATTTCAGCCTTGGCTGGCTTTTTTCAGCGACCCCTGGCATCTCACTCCTTAGCGAGTACCTTCGTTCAGGGGGTGCGACATGTAGTCCCTCCGGAACGTCCACCGATACCCCCTTGGGATTTGAACCTGGTGTTGTCGGCACTTCAGAAACCGCCGGTTGAAAATATCAAGGAGATTCCCCTGTTGACTCTTTCCCAGAAAGTGGTCTTCCTAGTGGCCATCACATCGGCCAGGAGGGTTTTGGAACTGGCGGTCTTGTCTCGCAAGTCGCCCTATCTGGATATCCACAAGGATAAGGTGGTGTTGCGTCCACAACCGTCTTTTCTACCGAAAGAGGTCTCGGCTTTTCATATCAATGAGGACATTGTATTACCATCTTTATGTCCTAAGCCCCCTAAGGAGGTGGCCCTTCACGCTCTGGATGTGGTTCGGGCTCTAAAGGTGTTTTTGTGTGCCACGGCTCCTTTTCGGAAGTCAGACTCGCTGTTTGTTTCGGTGGCTGGTCCAAAGAAAAGCATGTGAAAGGCGGTCTCATCGTCCACCATTTCCAGGTGGATCAGACAGATTTTAGTACAAGCCTACGCATTGAAGGGGCAGGTGCCCCCCTTTCCAGTCACGGCCCATTCCACAAGGGCAATCGGAATGTCTTGAGCCTTCAGACACCAAGCGTATGTTGCTCAGGTGTGTAAAGCGGCGACCTGGTCAACTGTCCACACGTTTACCAATTTCTACAAGGTAGACGTCAGTGCATCGGCTGATGCCTGTTTTGGCCGCAACGTTATGCAGGCGGCCGTGTAGTTGCAATTGAATATGCAATATATATTTTCTGTGTTTTCCTGGTTTTTCGATAAAAACGCAGTACTGTTTTGTTAACCACTTCAGCCCCGGACCAATTAACAGCCTAAGGACCAGAGGTATTTTTACAATTTCGCACTGCACTGATTTAACTGGTAATTGCGCGGTCATGCAATATTGCACCCAAACGAAATTTGCGTCCTTTTCTTCCCATAAATAGAGCTTTCTTTTGATGGTATTTGATTGCCTCTGCGATTTTTATTTTTTGCAATATAAATGGAAAAAGAGCGAAAATTTTGAAAAAAAAGATTCTTTCTTCTTTTTGTTATAAGAAAAGTTGAATAAACTAAATTTTAGTCATACATTGAGGGCAAAATGTATTCAGCCACATGTCAAAATGTCAATAAGCGTATATTTATTGGTTTGCGCAAAAGTTATAGCGTCTACAAACTAGAGTACATTTTCTGGAATTTACACAGCTTTTCATTTATGACTGCCTATCTCATTTCTTGAGGTGCTAAAATGGCAGGGCAGTACAAACCCCCCCAAATGACCCCATTTTGGAAAGTAGACACCCCTAGGAAATTGTATATTGCTCACACATGCCATGGTTATATGTGGAATTGCACCCCAAAATACATTTTGCTGCTTCTCCTGAGTACGGGGATACCACATGTGTGGGACTTTCTGGGAGCCTAGCTGTGTACGGGGCCCCAAAAACCAATCGCCACCTTCTGGATTTCTAAGGGTGCAAATTTTTGATTTCACTCCTCACTACTTATTAAGGTTTCGAAGGCCATAAAATGCCAAAATAGCACAAAACCCCCCCAATTGACCCCATTTTGGAAAGTAGACACCCCAAGCTATTTGCTGAGAGTCATGTTGGCTGAACGAAAAAAGAGATTGATCGGTGGGTATGCCCACCA
The DNA here is from genome assembly GCF_037356315.1 of Lithobates pipiens. Classification (NCBI taxonomy): domain Eukaryota; kingdom Metazoa; phylum Chordata; class Amphibia; order Anura; family Ranidae; genus Lithobates; species Lithobates pipiens. Next base: position 108,540,617 of record NW_027507785.1, on the reverse strand, counting down.
TTAGAATACCTCCCTTCATCCACCCATTTCTAATGATGGACATACATGCACCATTTATATATGCCGAAGCATGGGGGCATCCTCCCGCAAAAAAGTTATGCCGCGTACACACGGTCAAACTTTTCCACGGGCAAGCCCTCCGTCGGAATTTCGACCGTATGTACGTGGCATTAGGAGCAAAATCGCTCCTCCGCCCCAGCTGCCCCCATGCTTCAGGCATATATGCTCTTTTTTAACTGTGGTGGTGAAATCACCTCCTACAGCACTGGAGTCACGGCTTTATGCATCGTGGGAGCAAACGCTGTTGCTGTCAAGATAAATAAATCTGCGCTGCAGCTAAATGGCGTACCTGAAAACAAGAAAAATGTTTAACAATAAAACACAGTAAACAGTAAAGTATAAAAAATTAGAGAGAGAGAGAACAATAAAACGACAACTATTTTTGGTTTTTATATTTTTTTGTTATTTTTTATTTTACTTTTTTTTTTTATACACTTTTTTTTGAACTGTAAACTGTAACAACTGTAACATTTCGGGTCTCTCAAAATGCGATGGCATCTTGGGAGACCCTGTGTTAGTGTGCCTAGCCTGTGAAATGCTGTACCCTATGCTAATACTTCACAACTGGTCATTGAGGTCCACCCCTCCCATATTTTTGTTATATTCGTGGACACAGAGGGGTTTCTCCACAATACCAGTCGCCGTAGAAATTTGGACCGTCGTGTCTGCATGAAGGGAGGTAAGAACGAAAACCTTCTTATTATCCCTCCACTTCATAGCGAGCAAATTATTACACCGATAGCAGGCTCTCTCCGCCAGCCTAAGACGGGAATCTACAAGCCGCTGGGGAAAGCCCCGGCGATTAGGTTGCACGGTGCCACATGCTCCAATCTGATGATCAAAAAAGTGACTAAACAGTGGCACGCTGGTATAATAATTGTCCACGTACAAATGGTACCCCTTTCCGAATAAGGGTGACACCAAGTTCCACACTATCTTGCCAGCGCTTCCTATGTAGTCAGGGCAGTTCTCCGGCTCTACGTAACTATCTTTACCCTCATAAACCATAAAGCTCCATGCATAGCCTGTGTCCCTGTCACAGCACTTATAGAGCTTGACCACGTATCTGGTACGCTTGTTGGGAATGTACTGTTTGAATGACAAGCGACCAGTAAACTTAATCAGGGACTCATCAACGCAGACAACTTGATGGGGAGTAAACAAGTCTGCAAAACGTTGGTTAAAGTGGTTTATGAGGGGCCGAATTTTGTAGAGCCGATCGTGTTCAGGGTCTTCACGATGACGACAAAGTTCATTGTCACTGAAGTGCATGAACCACAAGATCTGCTCGTATAGTTTCCTGGACATGGAGTTAGAGAACACGGGCATGTGGTCAGTCGGATGCGTGGACCAATAAGCCCGCAACGTCATGAATTTATGTGTGCCCATGTTGAGGGAATGGCCCAGAAAGGTCTTAAATTCGGAAACCGTAACTGGTTTCCAATCTCTGGCAAGGGAAGGCAACTGGGGATTAGCGGCGATGTGTTGACCAGCATATAAATTGGTTTGGTCCACAATAGATCTATAGAGATCTTTAGAGAAATACATAGAATGAAAATCAAGTGGCGTAAAATCATCTGTATCCACCTGAATACCGGGTTGGGCAGTGAATGGGGGAAGTACTGGTGCTGCAGAAGTGGTGGGCACCCAATCAGGATTGACAAATTCTGCAGGAAGGGCACTATGGGAACGACGGGCCTGCCTTTGTCTTCTTCTTGGTGGCAGCGGGACACTACTTGTGCTTGCCACCTCGCCAGCTTGAACTGCACTTATGGGACTCGCCACGTCACCACGTGATACTGCAGTGCTGGATGTACGTCCAGGGTGTACTAGGCCGCTGGTGCTTGCCAGTTCACCAAAAGGATGAGCGGCGCTAGTACTGGCTCTCTGCTCCATACGAGGGACCTGCGGTTCCTGCACCTCAACAACATCAGAAGATCGGGGTCGGGTACACCTGACGTTAGCAGGGACCACATCTTCATCGTCAGAGCTATCTGTCATGGAGCCACTGTCCTCTACAGGTTCGTATTCTGAGCCTGAATCTGACAGATCAGTGTCTTCCTCTTCACTATCTGTCATGCTCAGAAACGTGTAGGCCTCTTCACTAGTGTACCTTCGCTTTGCCATTTTGGGCTCTAAATTTAGGGGTACACTAGTGAGACTCACAGGTAAAAAAGTACCTAGCCTGTCAGCGACTGTATCAAAACGCTACAAAAAAAACTGTTAGCGATCGCAGGGATCAAGCCTGACTCTGCGAACGCTGCAGTTATGTGTGTTGTGTTTTGTAAGTGACAGTGATCGATCGATCGATACTGCACTTGGGTGGGCTGGGCGGAGGGGCAAAACGCAGGTGCTAGCAGGTATCTGGATTGATCCTGCTAACAATGCGGTTTTTTAGAACCCTAAACTGCTGGGCACGCTAGTATAGATCTGATCAGATCAGATATTGATCTGTTCAGATTCTATACCACTAAGGGAGGTGTATGCTTTGCGCGTGGGTGTTAGCGGTACTGGCACTAACCTAGCACTGCCTGGGGCGACGCAGACCCTATCTGACCCTAAAACCGAATTGATATCACCCGCCGGGTGATCAGGGGGTTAAACCTTTATTAGGTAATAAATGGCCAGTGCCCTGATGCTATAAAAAGCGAACTACCTAACCAGCGTCATCCGTAACACTAGGGGCAATCAAGGGGTTAAAACCTTTATTAGGTTATATATCGGGGTACCTAACGCTATAAAAACCTGGTGTTGAACCTTAAAAAAAAAACTAGCTTCCTAGCGGGACCAGTGACACTAATGCAGCAATCAGAAAAGCGATCGCTTAGTGACACTGGTAAAAGGGTGAAAGGGTTAACTGGGAGGGCAATCAAGGGGTTAAACCTTTATTAGGGGGGTAGGGGGCTACCCTGGACCTAAAGGGGCCTAACACTAGCTGCCCTGACACTTTTTACAGTCACAACTGACACTAAATGCAGTGATCAGTAAATAAATGATCACTGCAATCAGTGACACTGTGACTGGGGGGGGGCCGGGGGCCGATCGGGGGGGTGATCGGGGGGTGACTGGGGTGAAAAGTGTGCCTGTGTGTGCCTACGTGTCAGTGTAGTGTTGGTGAACTTACTTGGATGTCTTCACTCCTCGCCGTCCGGTCAAAAAGACCGACACGAGGAGTGTGACATCACTTCCTCCTTCCTGTGTTTACACTTACACAGGGGAGGAAGCTTCTCATTCGCCAGGAGCGATCGAGAGGGGATGGCCAGAAACCAACGGCCATCCCCTCATCCCGGATCGCTCCTGAAGCGAACTGGACCGCCGCATCCAGCGGGAGGGGGCCCGATCGGACCCCCCACCCGCTGGAAGGCAAGCACGTACATGTACGTGCTTGTGCCTGCACATGCCATTGCAATGACGTACATTGGCATGCGGCGGTCCTTAAGTGGTTAATGCACGGTTGCATTGCTTCCGCAGTTTGGTGCGGTTTTTGGGTGATCACTCCTGATGAGGATACCCTGATTTCTGTGGTGGTTTTTCCACACACTGTTGTTTTTTGTGGGTAAAGTTTCACTAGTTCCCACTTGCCATGGGTGAATGAAGTTTTTATGCTGTTTTTCCCACCCCACGTTTGTCACTGCTTGGGGACGTCCCAATGGCTAAGAGAGGAGCTGTGTCGGTCTGTGAATATAAAAGAAAATAATATTTGTTGTACCTGCCCCTCCTTTTATCTTTGTTATACTGCTTGTTGACGTACTGAGGTCCATCTGCAGACTGGAGGGTTGTTATCCAAGGGACCGCCCCCCTGGGCGGAACTAAGAGTTCTGAGTGTTGTGTTACAACTAATGCCTAGTATTCTCCTAGAAAAGGCTTCCTTCTGGGACAACAGCCATGCAGACCAATTTGATGCAGTGTGTGGCGAATGGTCTGAGCACTGACAGGCTGACCCCTTCAACCACTGCAGCAATGCTGGCAGCACTCATACGTCTATTTCCCAAAGACAATATGAATTTGATGCTGAGCATGTCGATTCAACCCCTTTGGTCGCCCATGGCGAGGCCTGTTGTAAGTGGAACCTGACCTGTTAAACCGCTGTATGATCTTGGACACCATGCTGGAGCTCAGTTTCAGGGTCTTGACATTCTTTTTATAGCCTAGGCCATGTTTAGGTAGAGCAACAATTCTTTTTTTCAAATCCTCAGAGTTTTTTGCCATGAGATGCCATGTTGAACTTCCAGTGACCAGTATGAGAGACTGAGAGCGATAATGCCAAATTTAACACACCTGCTCACCATTCACACCTGAGACCTTATAACACTAATGAGTCACATGAAACCGGGGAGGGGAAAATGGTTAATTGGGCCCAATTTGGACATTTTCCCTTAGGGTGTACTCACTTTTGTTGCCAGCAGTTTAGACATTAATGGCTATGTGTTGTTATTTTGAGGGGACAGCAAATTTACACTGTTATACAAGCTGTACACTCACTACTTTACATTGTAGCAAACAAAGTGTAATTTCTTCAGTTATCACATGAAAAGCTATAATAAAATATTTACAAAAATGTAACGGATGTACTCACTTTCGTGAGATTCTGTGTGTGTGTGTGTGTATGTGTGTGTGTATATATATATATATATATATATATATATATATATATATATATATATATATATATATATATATATATATATATATATATATATATATATATATATATATATATATATATAAAATTTCTGCCCAGAGTTCAGCTTTAAATGTTCTAAGCAAAGATACTAAGCATATCTGTCTTGTTTATAGCTAGCTTTAATATTGGCCCGTTCACTCACCTGAATTCTGTATAACTGTTTTTAGGTGCTGCTTACAAACCTGTTTTGCACAGAAGCATACTTCAGGAACAACTACATGATAGTTCAACTGGGAAAAAGTAAGTTCTGAATTTTGTTTCAAAAGCTGCGATAGGGCTGTTTGGACAGGCATGGCTTGCCAAAGCTATATTTATCTATTGTTGTAAACATTGGATATATGTAGGTTACAAAAATACATTCATGAACTAAAGTTAAAGTGGTTGTAAACCCTTACAAACCACTTTGACCTACAGGTAAGACTAGATTAAGGCTTACCTGTAGGTCCAAGAAATATCTCCCAAACCTATACGGTTTAGGAGATATTTGCCCGAAGACGGCACGGGCACCGTAGACAGCGGCTCGCAGGCGCACTGAGCGTGGCATCCTCTATGACGAAGATGCCACGCGTCTCGGCTCCCGTGCGCATGCGCGGGAGTGACGTAATCGCGGCTTCGACTAATGACAGCGGCGGAGCTGCGAGACCCACCGAGAAGATGGATGCGGCGAACTACAGGGGACAGCGGTGACTTCGCTGGCTCCTGTGTTAGGTAAGTGACACATAATGGGCTACTATGCAATGCATAGTAGTCCATTATGCTTTGCTTTTGCAGGGAATGAAAGAGGAAGTAAACTCATCAGGGTTTACTTCCTCTTTAATAATTCTATGTTTCTGTTTAACCGTATCACTTAGATCTACGGTGGCATAGCGGCTCTTCTGGCACTTCCAGGTGGGGGGGGTGGGGGGGGGTCGCAACCTGGCGACCTGGCTGTTCTGTGATTAGACACAGCACAAGTCGATCAGCTGGTGCTGGCCAATCGATGTCTGCTGGCACTCGCTGATCGGTGAGGAGAGAGACAGGACAGAGCTCTGCCTGTCCTGTCAATGCAGAATTGATGGATTTTGATTCCTTTGCAGGGAAAGAACATCCCTTAGTGAAAGCAGCACACATAGTAACAACACTAGCTAAGCACGCGTTTAACCGTTTGATCGCCCTTGCTGTTTAACCCCTTTCCAGCCAGTGTCATTAGTACAGTGATGTGCATATTTTTTTAGCACTGGTTCCCACAAAGTATCAAAAGTGTCAGTTATTTTCAGAATGTCCAGCTCAGTATCACAGTCCCACTATAATTCACTGATCGCCACCATGACTAGTATAAAATTAACAATTACAGTATATATCCCATAGTTTGTAGACACTATTTTTTTGCGAAAATATACGCTTATGATTTTTTTTTTTTTACCAAAAGCATAGCAGAATACATATTGGCCTAAGTTTATGAAGAAATTTAGATTTTTAACTTTTTTTTTTTATTGGATGTGTTTTATAGCAGAAAGTAAAAACAAATTTTTTTCTTTTCAAAATTGTCGGTCTCTTAAAATAAAAAACCCAGTGGTGCTCAAATACCACCAAAATAATTCTCTATTTGTGGGGTAAAAATTACATGTAATTTGTGTACAGCAGCCATCATTAAATGGTGGCTCGTGGTCCGAACACGGACTGAGCAACTCTCCTGTTCAGACCAGTGTAGTGTAGTGCCAGTGTAGTGCCACATCTCTGCAGTCATTAACATCGCATGTTTGCCCGGCTCACTGCTGCTGACCGTGGCTCGCAGCTCTCACTCCCTTCAGGGCTGCAAGTTAAGGTGTGATCATGTACGTGCCCTGCCCCCCCGTTGCTCCTGGGTCTCTCTCCTTGCCAGCCTTGAGGTATGATATCTCGCAGCTCCTGCCTTCAAGGTATATGGGGCACACTTTCTGTTAAGGGGCACATTTTCTGTTCAGGTTCACTCTGATGGGCACATAAAATGTGCCCAGCAGAGTGCCCCTTATATAAAATATGCCCTTATGTTAAGGGGCACGCTGATTGGCATAAATTTATGTTAAGGGGCACTGTGATGGGGACACTTGATGTAAGGAGGCACTGTGGTGGGAGCACCTGATGTAAGAGGGCTCTCTGATGGGAAATTACTGATATAAGGTGGCACTCTGATGGGGACACCTGATGTAAAGAGGCACTCTGATGGGGATAAGTGATGTAAGGGATGACAGACACCAGATGTAAAGGGGCCTTCTAATGCAGAAACCTGATGTAAGTGGGCACTCTGATCTGGTAGGTGCACCTGATGGGGGGAACACTATTGGGGACATTTCTATTTACAGGATGTGTGGAGGAAGCGGTAACAAAATCATCAAAGAGCGTGGCTTATGCCAAAAAACACCGGACATCCTTGAATTTTCATCCAGTACCCTTGGTGTACAGCGTTGCATGACCGCACAATTGTCCGTTAAAATAACACAGCGCCATATTGCAAAAAAATTACCTGTTCATGAAGGGGGGTAAATCTTCTAGAGGTCAGCTGCATTTTCGGGCAACAATACAAGTATAAGTTGATCATATGTATCCAAAGTTAGAAAAGAAATGGCCATTGGAGCTCATTCAGCGCCTGGGTTACCTTGACTCCCCCATCCTGGACACGCAATATCCCCTTTATCCATGTCCCTTCTTTGACTACCTTGCAGGGAAAGACTTCCATTTAGCATTAGAGGATTACAGGCACTTGGGAGTAAGCACACACAGAACAGACAGCAGTGAGTCCACCACAGGCCCAGAGAAAATTAATGGGACCCCTTGCTCTAGAGCAGTGATGGCGAAACTTGGCACCCCAGATGTTTCGCAACTACATTTCCCATGATGCTCATCTACACTGGAGAGTGCATGAGCACCATGGGAAATGTAGTTCCAAAACATCTGGGGTGCCAAGGTTCGCCATCACTGCTCTAGAGCAATATCAAACACCACTCCAGCCCCCTTACATGTAATTAACATGTGACTTGTTTGACTAAGGCTGAATTCACAGCCACTATGTCTGATTTGCCTGACACACTCAACCAAAGGGGAATGCAGACTTTCTGCCACAGGCGAGATTTTTTTTCCCCTTGACTATTTAAGGACATTACTTTCTTACCCTCTCTCCATATGTTGTTTACTGTGGATTCATTGATCGAGGCAGTGTGTATTATGCTGCATTCACACCTCAGCGTAGCGTTTTTGAGCGTTTTTACCGGCGGTTTGTCGCGCATATTCGCGCGTTTGCATACATCGTTTTGCTGCGTTTTTTAACTTCAGCGTTTTTTTTTTCAGCGAATAGGAAAAATATTCATCTATTTTTTCATCTGCTTCCTTTTCTGCTTCTGCTTTTCATCTGTCATTTCCGTATGTAAATTATATTTTCACCTGAGCAGATACAGCGACAAAACGCCCATAGAAACGCTCGTTTCGCTTGAATCGAGCGCTTCCATTCGTTTCTATGGGAATAAAAACGCCCAAATCAGCCCGATTCGCGTGACAAAAAAGGGTCCGGAACTTGTTTGAGCTTCAGGCGACTTGGAGTGGAGATGTGAACCATCTCCATTGAGAATAATGGATTTTTTCCCCTCCAGCGTTTTGTAGCTTCAGGCTTCAAGCGACAAAATGCTCAGGTGTGAATGGGGTCTTAGTCTCTGGACAGATGCACCTAGAGCTACACAGACCCATAAACTTGAAAATGCTCCCAGAGGGCCTTTTGTATAGAGTACTTTTCTACTCTGTTTGAGGCAAGCTGGGTCTTAATAATTGACTGGTCAAACTCAGAGGAGGTATTCCCCCTTCTTGGCAGTTTCAAAGTCATGTATCCTGTAGATGCAGGATTTGAGAGAATGGTCCATCCCCACTGTGGATCCTGCTATCCTTGCACTAAATTCTGAATCCACCATCCATTTTGATGGTACCCCTCAAAGGTTCAGTAGATCTTGGGGATGGTTCTAAAAACCTAATTTGCCCTAGCAGGCCCTGCCCTACAGATGGCCGTTGTTACTGACCAAACTATAGATAACTGGGCTGGAGAAACTCATACTGAACTTTTTCCTGAGGTAGAAAACCAAAATCTTCAGAGTTATAACTTTTACCTTTAGCCCTAGTATTCTGTATGGAAGCCATGAACCTAATAGTTAGATCTAGAATGTACATATGCACAGAATTTTATGGCTTAAAGCCTGGGCAATTGATCCAGAGTGGAAAAAGATGCCTTTTGTCTATGCCTTGAGGATGGGCTTCTTTTTTGCAAGTCTTTTAATGAATATATTGAGGCAGCTACCAATGGGAGAAGCCTCATTATCCAGCCTCACAATTCGCTCTGCAATATGTATTCTCAAACGCAATCCTCATCTACTGTGGGTCCTTCTGATTGTGGCAAACCTTCCTTCTCTAAGCCCCCTGAAGCTCTCTTCAAACTTTGCAACTTCCTATAGGAAAGAGGTTTCCCGAAAGGAACGCTCTCTTTTGCTGGAGATGCACAGTTGTTCTTGACTGCTGTCCTCCCCTTCACTCTCACGTTTTTCGGGAATAGAAAAAGATTTCTTTAACTCCATCCTCACTTTGTTACATTTAGTGTTCTCCTTTCCTATTCGAGGAAGAGTTCTGCTTTACTAACCCCTACATAGGAATTCCTGACCTTGAAGACTTACATACTGCATTAAAAGATGCATTGTTATGAACTATTTTAGTAGTCAGGCTTCCGCAAGGTTCCCTCTGACACAGCCTTTTGTTTTATTCTTTAATAGACTCCTTGTACATCTGCATCCAAGTCTTTGAAGTCAGGATTTTCTTCTCTTCTAACGAAGACAGTTTGGGAAGACTTTCCCTTCCTGTCTGCTTTTCCATGTAAAAAACATCTCTAATTGACCTGACTGACTACTTCCTATCACCTTGATTGCAGGGTGCTAGGTAATAGGGAATTTCCCTCAACCCCTGGGATAACTAGTGTGATTCCTCAGTTTGTTGCAATAGACCACCAAAGACCTAAATTCTTTCATTCAATATTGCTGCTGCTTTTGTATTCTTTAAAGAGGAAGTAAACCCTGATGAGTTTACTTCCTCATTCATTCCCTGCAAAGGCAAAGCATAATGGACTACTATGCATCGCATCGCATAGTAGTCCATTATGTGTCCTTTACCTGACACAGGAGCCAGCGACGTCACCGCTGTGCCCTGTTGTCCGGCGCATCCATGCGCCATAGACAGCAGTGCCTGTCTTTCGGCAAATACCGTTTAGGTTTAGGAGATATTTCTTGGACCTACAGGTAAGCCTTAATCTAGGCTTACATGTAGGTAAAAAGTGTGTTGTAAGGGTTTACAACCACTTTAAAAAGAGACAGACAGGAGTGAGTGGGAAAGGGAGAGGTTTGGGAGCCTGCAGAAGACCTAACAAGGAGGCAGAACAATACAGTAAGAAACAATTTCATGAAAAATAGATTACAGGACCATTAAGTAGTGGGTGTGTTGATTTTTTTTTTGGATATCATTTAATGGATATCATTTAATGTCACTTTAAGACTTGACTAGACTACTTAGAGGTTAGTTACACAACCTAGAACCTTGATGACTACATTGTCTTGCCATGGTATGACTTCCTTGGCTTAGCCTTCAGGCTTTGTCTTGAGCCACAATGCAGCATTTCCTATCCCTTTCATGAATGCATTTCACTAAAGTTGCCTGTTCCAGACTGTTGTGTTCAGTCCGCCCTCCTTGGTGCAGGACAATTTATGGCTAAATTGTATTGAAAAAGGTTGCAATCCCCTTTTCCCAGGATTTTTTGGGCAATTCTGCTTCCTCTCCACCTATAGTCCAAAACCGCTTTGGCAATTGCCTACCGTGCTCAGCAGTCCTCTTTAGCCTATAGATATGTGACTGCCTGAACAGGCTATTTCCTGATATCCTTTATCGCCCAGATATTCATTAGCATATCCCATCCATCCCCATTCAGGTAGGTTGATTTTCCTGCTTGGTAGTCTTTTGGTAAAACGGCTTCACCTGGTGGCCTAATAGGAAACCTCATCCTGATTTCCCTGCTCTTCCTTCATTCTCTTGACCTGGCCATATGTATGTCATTTTATTTAGAACCCTGTAGGTCCTGGTGACTTTATACACCCTCTTCCTATCACTTCTCATCAGCAGTGGTAAGCTCACCTTGGACTTTTTTTTCCACTTGGGATCAGGATAGCCAGGAGTCTAGTGTTCTCCCTGCCTTCATAATGTTTTTCTGTGGTCTGATGACACCTCCCACATTTTCGTGCCATGTCCAGCACAATATCTTGTCCTTTCATCCTCTTAGAGGTCAAGCATGCTATCCACGTTCATGCGCTTTGTCTCTGTTGGATCCCCACAACTTCCCCTTTTTCTTTTAGTTTCTGACTGGAAGGACTCCCCTTGGGGTTTCTCCTTCTATTTCATTCCAGCTGGGTGGTCATTATGTCCCCCTTTTTCCTTTTTATGGAGTGAGTCCCGCCCTCCCTTCCTGAGCCCGTGTCCCCATTAAAATTGGAATCCAAGACCTATGCAGTGCCTAAAGTCTGCACCCTTTATTTTGAGCAGAACCATTACCTAAATTCATTTTTACCTTTCTATAGGTTGATTGCTGAGAGCCTGTAAAGTCTCTGCTATTCTTCCTGCAGCATGTTTCTGCTGTTAAGTCTGTTTTGGGACCTTCTTTTTCTCTTTTTTTTCTTGTGAGCCTGTTATTGCTTTTAATCTGTCTTGTAATCAACTCCTCGATTACTGCTTGGGGACGTCCCATGATCTGTGAATTGGTTCCTGTGTTCTGCTCTGCATGATTTTAACCACTTTAGCCCCGGACCAATTTTCAGCCTAAGGACCAGAGGTCTTTTTACAATTTCGCACTGCACTGCTTTAACTGGTAATTGCGCGGTCATGTAATGTTGTACCCAAACGAAATTTGCGTCCTTTTCTTCCCACAAATAGAGCTTTCTTTTGATGGTATTTGATTGCCTCTGCAATTTAATTTTTTTGCGATATAAATGGAAAAAGACCGAAAATTTTGAGAAAAAAATATATTTTCTACTTTTTGTTATAAGAAAAATCGAATAAACTCAATTTTAGTCATACATTTAGGGCAAAATTTATTCAGCCACATGTCTTTAGTAAAAAAAAAATGTCAATAAGCGTATATTTATTGGTTTGCGCAAAAGTTATAGCGTCTACAATCTAGAGTACATTTTCTGGAATTTACACAGCTTTTAATTTATGACTGCCTATCTCATTTCTTGAGGTGCTAAAATGGCAGGGCAGTACAAACCCCCCCCCCCCCCAAATGACCCCATTTTGGAAAGTAGACACCCCAAGGAAATTGCTGAGCGGCATGTTGAGCCCATTGAATATTTTTTTTTTGTCCCAAGCGATTGAATAATGACACACAAAAAAAAAAGTTTACAAAAAGTTGTCACTAAATGATATATTGCTCACACATGCCATAGTTATATGTGGAATTGCACCCCAAAATATATTCTGCTGCTTCTCCTGAGTATGAGGATACCACATATGTGGGACTTTTTGGGAGTCTAGCCGCGTACGGCACCCCGAAAACCAATCACTGCCTTCAGGATTTCTACGGGTGCAAATTTTTGATTTCACTCCTCACTACCTATCACAGTTTCGAAGGCCATAAAATGCCAAAATAACACAAAACCCCCCCAAATGACCCCATTTTGGAAAGTAGACACCCCAAGCTATTTACTGAGAGGCATGTTGAGTCCATGGAATATTTTATATTTTGCCACAAGTTGCAGGAATATAAAAAAAAATTTTTTTTGCACAAAGTTGTCACTAAATGATATATTGCTCACACATGCTATGGGCATAAGTCAAATTACACCCCAAAATAAATTTTGCTGCTTCTCCCGAGTACGGGGATACCACATGTGGGGGACTTTTTGGGAGCCTAGCCATGTACGGGACCCCGAAAACCAAGCACTGCCTTCCAGGTTTAAATATAAAACGCTACCAAAAAAAACTGTTAGCGATCGCAGGGATCAGGCCTGACTCTGCGAATGCTGCAGTTATGTGTTTAGTGTTTTGTAAGTGACAGTGATCGATCGATACTGCACTTGGGTGGGCTGGGCAGAGGGGCAAAACCCAGGTGCCAGCAGGTATCTGGGCTGATCCTGCTAACAATGCTTTTTTTGGAACCCTAAGCTGCTGGGGATGCTAGTATAGATCTGATCAGATCAGATATTGATCTGTTCAGATTCTATACCACTACGGGAGGTGTATGCTTTGCGCGTGGGTGTTAGCGGTACTGGCACTAACCTAGCGCTGCCTGGGGCGACGCAGACCCTGACCCTAAAACCTAATTGATATCACCCGCCGGGTGATCAGGGGGTTAAACCTTTATTGGGTAATAAATGGTGGGTGCCCTGATGCTATAAAAAGCAAACTAACTAACCAGAGTCACCCGTAACACTTATACGGTGATCACTGGTGAAAGGGTTAACTAGGGGCAATCAGGGGGTTCAAATTTTTATTAGGTAGTATATGGGGGTCCCTGGCGCTATATAAAAACCTGACGGGGAACCTAAATAACTAACTGGCTAACCAGCGTCACCAGTGACACTTATACAGTGATCGCTGGTGAAAGGGTTAACTAGGGGCAATCAGGGGGTTAAAACCATTATTGGGTAGTATATGGGGGTACCTAGAGCTATAAAAACCTGGCGGTGAACCTAAAAAAATAACTAGCTACCTAGCGACACTAATGAAGCGATCAGAAAAATGATCGCTTAGTGACACTGGCAAAAGGGGGTGAAAGGGTTAACTCTATGGGCAATCAGGGGGTTAAACCTTTATTGGGGGGTGGTAGGGGGCTACCCTGGACCTAACACTAACTGCCCTGACAGTTTTTACTGTTACAACCGACACTGAATGCAGTGATCAGTAAATAAATGATCACTGCAATCAGTGACACTGTGACTGGGGGGGGGGGGGGGTTTTGTGCCTATGTAGTCCTTCTCCTCGTAGTCCGGTCAATAAGACCGCCCCGAGGAGAATGACATCACTTCCTCCTACCTGTGTTTACTATACACAGTGGGAGGAAGCTTCTCATTCGCCAGGAGCGATCGAGAGGGGATGGCCAGAAACCAACGGCCATCCCCTCATCCCGGATCGCTCCTGCAGCGAAACGGACCGCCGCATCCAGCGGGAGGGGGTCCGATCGGACCCCCCCACCCGCTGGAAGGCAAGCACTTACTTGTGCCTGTACATGCCATTGTGATGACGTACAATGGCATGTGGCGGTCGTTAAGTGGTTAAAGATCGGAGGAATTTTGACATACCTGAACCTCTGATCTCTACTGCTTGCTAACAAAACTGGATCTTCACTGAGTGGGCTAGCTTTTGCCAGTGTCCAATCGCCTAAAGGTAAAGAGCAAATAATCCATGGTCTATAAATCTATGTCTGTGTCCTGTACTGTACTTCAGTATATGGAATTTACAGGCATGTCTGATTTCATCTCTTTTTTTTTTCTCTTGGTAACCATTTTGGATGAGGGAAAAAATACAATTTGTCTTATAATGGTGCACAAAACTAGCGCAAGTGGTGTGCACAACATTACCATAGACGCTAAATCAGTTTCAGGTCCATCTGCGCCACCCACAAAACCGTTTCTATTTTACAGTGAAGAAGAAGCTAGTGCGGATCTTTCTCGGCTTGAGCCTGCACAGCTCGCTCTTCTTTTCAGCTCAGATGAGCAGGAGACTGGAACAGGTAGCTGGTTTCTGTCGCAGACAACAATAAGACCTAATTGATAAAGGGGCTTCTGCCTTTTTTGTTAATTAGCAACAGGATCTGCCTCATTCGCTCAGCAATAGTGTGCCCCCCCCCCCCCTCCTTTGTGTCAAAACAAAGGTAAAAATAATTTCTTACACCTGAACACAGTTTTGCAACATGACGTGTTAGTAAACCTGTACATATCATCGGGACATTCACACTAGCCCACAGCCTAAAACACTAATGGCCATACAGTGTTTTAGCGTGTGGGCACCAGCATTTTGTACTGCAGAGCTGTGCGATACATGTTTTTTTGCATCACACAGCACCAACACCCCCCCCCCCTCAAAGGCTGTGAGAGGTATAGATCTCACATATAAGCTGCTGGCACATTAAATGCTGGAATAACAACATAAAACAAACTGTTTTTTTTGTTTTTTAATGAGGTGCAGTGCTAAAAAAAAGTCTTGTAGAGTAAGACATTGCTTTGAAAATGATTCTGCATCAGAAGTGGTTCAAACCGTACTACACACCTACAGAGATCAGATGTGTCCAAGGATAGCCGTCACCAACACCTCTTACCCCTTAATGTGGTCATAACAATCAAGTAAAAACATTCATATATATCGAAAGCTGTAAAATAAAATGTGTTAAAAGTATTCTTAAATAATCCAGTAAAGTCCATTGGGAAAAAAAAAAATCTTCACATCCAAAAGAAAATAATAATATCTTACATCTCTGGAATGTAGTGAAACACAGAATTCTGGTGTGTACATGACGGACCGTAAACTATCCTCATGATAACTGCACATAGTGTGAGTGGGCCCTCTGTGTAGCCAGGTGAATTTTATGTTATTTTGGGACAATTTGGGTTTTCATGTGGTGGTACATAGTAGTAATGGATATCTCCTTTTTTTATTTTTTTTTCCTTTTCTCAAAGGAAAACTGCCACAAAATAGTTAAGTGTAATATTTTTGTTAGAATTTAGCTTTATAATTTCTAACTCCCCGTACACATGGTCTGAAAATCGGACGAGCTTTCATCTATTTTTTTGCATGCTCGTCTTATATTGAACCAGAAGAGCTTACTAAAGTTCTGAAAATTCTCATACGACAGAATACAAAAAATAATCAGAAGTGATGTCGTGTTGTAGTGTATTGTATTTTCAGATGACAACTGTACTGATTAAATGAAAAAATGTTTGCACATGTCTGATAAAATATCATATGAACTGTCATAATCCGCTCTTGAAAGCTCTGTACTAATGATCCAATTATCATACGATCGCATCAATTCCGATTTTTGGATCGTGTGTATGGGCCGTTCGTATTACCATGTCCTACCACTAAATAAATTCCCCTGCTCCTGATGTTGTTTGTAGCCATAGTAATGCTCAGAAACAATAATGCATATTGTTTTTGTGTCCTACCTAAAAAACACACTGACATTGACACTAGCTTTCATTTGATACTAAATTAAAGAGGGTATGCTGCCTAAAATACAACCCTGATCTGGATATCACAAGGGAGGATATTCGTTGCTTGTGATAGCAATAAAGTTGATACAATTTAAAAAAAATTAAGGCAATTCAGTCTCCCCATGCTCACACAAAAATGGTCATCGCACCACACATGTGAGGTATCACCCTGACGTCAGCGTGAGAGCAATTGCAGTGCCAGCCCTGCTGTGTAACTCTAAACTGGTAACCTGCAAAGACTATTAAAGCGCTGCCTGTGGAAGTGTGTGTGTGTGTGTGTGTGTGTGTGTGTGTGTGTATATATATATATATATATATACACACAAACAAACAATCAATCGTAGTTTCTCATGGGTCCATGGGCATATGCAATTTTAAAGTGTGACATGT
The DNA here is from genome assembly GCF_037356315.1 of Lithobates pipiens. NCBI lineage: Eukaryota > Metazoa > Chordata > Amphibia > Anura > Ranidae > Lithobates > Lithobates pipiens. The sequence goes on along the minus strand of NW_027507785.1, from coordinate 108,524,249 downwards.
TGGGTATCTAGTTACTCGGTGTAACATAATCTCTTATATTTTAGCAAACTATTGTATATGTGTTTTATGTGCAGTAAAATGTACTTTTTCCTTAAAATTTGCTTTTTAAAAATGGCAAAAAAAAAAAAAGTTGATTTTTAGATGTACAGAAATGTCAGAATGGTGGTTACCCTAGGGGCTGAGGCTCTTCATTAATCTTTGCTGATTCTCATTTAATTTTCCTTTTAGACTTTCCTGAAAATCAGGATGATAGCATTCGCAAGATAGCAAAGTATGTCTTGGAGAACCGCGCTTACACGTGTTCACACCCTTTGGACAGAACATTCTGAAATCTGAGCTACAACTAGAAGAGCCCAGTTCTGAAATGTGATTGTTAATATGTTTATTTACCTTTTAACTCTGCTGGAGTTTATTCACCTTTGTACAGTTAATCTCCATATTACAGTACTTTTTTGAAGTTCTAATGTAATAATACAATGCAAAAAATAAAAAAAAAATAGCACTGTGCCTTTTTTTCAATCTAAGAATAAAATACATATATAAAACCACAGCTGACTGATTTTTATAAGGCACATTTAATATACACAGAGTACCCTGATATCCCAGTAGGCGTGAATGCAATTATATAATTCTGTCATATTTGGCAAGGATTGCTGCTCTTGTACACACTTTGTGAGGTTATTGTATACGAAGAAGAAAGCCTTCATGGCTCTGGATTTGAATGATGTTTTGTGAGTCTTCTGCCATCTTTATTGCATGGAATCCTCTGGTTTGTGGGTCTGACATTCTAACCACATATGAGTTCTTCTCCTCTTGTGTTATTTCCTCGATTTTTCTCTTATGAAGAAATGAATGACTGGTAGAAAGTAAGCTGCATGAGAAAATTAAAATTTTAGTTCATATCCAGAGAAAAACATTTTAGCTTTAGCAGCAAGGAACTGGCCATATTTGGATCGAAACCTGGCCAGTTCAGCAGGGACCGGACTAATTTCGATCCATGTATGGGCACCCTGGTTGTACAGAAGTTGATCTACCAATTGACTTCTATACAATTATACACTCCAGTTTCTCCTAATTGATTAGTGCTTTTTGCAGCACTGATTATTGAAATCTGAAGGCCAGACAGGCTCCCTGCCATCAGAACACAATGACACACTGGGAGGATTCCCCCATCCACCATGAATGTGTGATGGGGAAAATCAGATTCCCTTGCCGTCCCCCACTCCCTTTCAGTAGTATCTGATCACCTCTGTGGTTTCAATTTTTTGCACTATAAACAAAAAAAGGGCATCAAAAAAAAAAAAAGCAATATTTTATATACACATAAAAAAAAAATCTTCCACAGTTTAGGCCAATATGTATTCTACATATTTTTGGTTAAAAAAAAAAAACGCAATAAGCATATATATTGATTGGTTTGCGCAAAAGTTATCACGTCTAAATAATAGGGGATAGATTTATGCCATTTTATTATTCATGGTGAAGATCGTGGTTGGAGACATTGCAGCAGACAGATCGGACACTATTTTGGATCCATTGGCATTCATACAGGAATCAGTGCTATAAAAATGCACTGATCACTGTGTAAATGTTACTGGCAGGGAAGGGGTTAAACACTAGGGAGCGATCAAGGGGTTAACTGTGTTCCCTCCACATGTTCTGAAGGGTTTACTAGAACATGACAGAGATCACAGCTCCCCATCACTGGGAGCAGTAGATCTGTCATGTTGCTAGGTAGAACAGGGAAATGCCTTGTTTATATAGTCATCTCTCCATGCCACGATTGCTGGCCATCGGCAGTCATTGCGTTGGCAGGGCACACTCCCACAGCTGCGCCCACCAGCCGCAGCGACGCAAGGATACGTCGTTTTGTGGACCTGTACCACTTTGCCGATGTACAGTACAGACCAAAAGTTTGGACACACCTTCTCCTTCAAAGAGTTTTCTTTATTTTCATGACTGTGAAAATTGTAGATTCACACTGAAGGCATCAAAACTATGAATTAACACATGTAGAATTATATACTGAACAAAAAAGTGTGAAACAACTGAAAATATTTCTTATATTCTAAGTTCTTCAAAGTAGCCACCTTTTGCTTTGATTACTGCTCCGCACACTCTTGGCATTCTGTTGATGAGCTTCAAGAGGTAGTCACCTCAAATGGTTTTCACTTCAGAGGTGTGCCCTGTCAGGTTTAATAAGTGGGATTTCAAGCCTTATAAATGGGATTGGGACCATGATTTGTGTTGTGCAGGAGGTGGATACAGTACACAGCTGATAGTCCTACTGAATAGACTGTTAGAATTTGTATTATGGCAAGAAAAAAGCAGCTAAGTAAAGAAAAACGAGTGGCCATCATTACTTTAAGAAATGAAGGTCAGTCCGTCCGAACAATTGGGAAAACTTTGAAAGTGTCCCCAAGTGCAGTGGCAAAAACCATCAAGCACTACAAAGAAACTGGCTCACATGACGACCGCCCCAGGAAAGGAAGACCAAGAGTCACCTCTGCTGAAGACGATAAGTTCATCCGAGTCACCAGCCTCAGAAATTGCAGGTTAACAGCAGCTCAGATTAGAGAACAGGTCAATGCCACACAGAGTTCTAGCAGCAGACACATCACTCGAACAACTGTTAAGAGGAGACTGTGTGAATCAGGCCTTCATGGTAAAATAGCTGCTAGGAAACCACTGCTGAGGACAGGCAACAAGCAGAAGAGACTTGTTTGGACTAAAGAACACAAGAAATGGACATTAGACCAGTGGAAATCTGTGCTTTGGTCTGATGAGTCCAAGTTTTAGATCTTTGGTTCCAACCACCGTGTCTTTGTGCGACGCAGAAGAGGTGAACGGATGGACTCTACATGCCTGGTTCCCATCGTGAAGCATGGAGGAGGAGGTGTGGGGGTGCTTTGCTGGTGACACTGTTGGGGATTTAATAAAAATTGAAGGCATACTGAACCAGCATGGCTACTGCAGCATCTTGCAGTGGCATGCTATTCCATCCGGTTTGCGTTTAGTTGAACTATCATTTATTTTCAACAGGACAATGACCCCAAACACAACTCCAGGCTGTGTAAGGGCTAGTTGACCAAGAAGGAGAGTGATGGGGTGCTGCGCCAGATGACCTGGCCTCCACAGTCACCGGACCTGAACCCAATCGAGATGGTTTGGGGTGAGCTGGACAGCAGAGTGAAGGCAAAAGGGCCAACAAGTGCCAAGCATCTCTGGGAACTCCTTCAAGACTGTTGGAAAGCCATTTCAGGTGACTACCTCTTGAAGCTCATCAACAGAATGCCAAGAGTGTGCGGAGCAGTAATCAAAGCAAAAGGTGGCTACTTTGAAGAACCTAGAATATAAGACATATTTTCAGTTTTTCCACACTTTTTTGTTCAGTATATAATTCCACATGTGTTAATTCATAGTTTTGATGTCTTCAGTGTGAATCTACAATTTTCATAGTCATGAAAATAAAGAAAACTCTTTGAATGACGTGTGTCCAAACTTTTGGTCTGTACTGTATATCGGCGTGAGCCGGTTGGCAAATGGTTAAACTCAGGTGGCCAGGCCATTTTTCCCCTTACAGCTTTCAGAGTTTGGTAAAAACCCTCCTCCAAACCATATTTTCTGAAAGCATATGACCAGTAGAATACAAAGAAGGTGGTGCAGATTTTTTAAAGGTGCTGCGATATTTGCGCAAATGTTTATCAAAACAATATTTTTGCAAAAAAAATAAAAATACACTAAAATCATTAATAATAGATTCATACATGGCAAAATGTGCTAAATTCCTAGTAAATATAAAACTTAACCGATTAAGTTACTAAATAGCAAATATTTGAATATTTTAAATTGCACCTTTTTGTGAAATGGTGAAAACTGAAGGTACGTTAAACTGTAAATAAAAACAATTTACTCTAGGCAGGTCCGTCTCTGCTCACTGAGCAGGGAGGGGCCTGTCAGAGCGCCGCTGATTTCTATGGAGAGATCAGATGAAAACGGACAGCATGTCTGCTTTCATCAGATCAGTCAAGATGGATGGCAGGCGGGTGTCAGCGGACACATCTCCACTGACATCAGTCTTCCCATAGGAGTCAATGGATGGCCCGCTCGTATCCGCCTGAAAAACGGACAGGTGGATCTGAGCGGGCGTGTCGTGTGAAAGGGGCCTAAAAATCTGGAGTTCACCATTTTTCACCTGCAGCTTTTCAGAATTTGCAAAGACCCCTCAAACTAGACCTGTAGAAATAGAAAGGGCTGATTTTTTTGGGTACTGCAATAATTACGCAAATGTTCATTATATCGCTATTTTCCCAAAAAAATACACTAAAATCACTAATAGTGCACATAAACGCAACATAACTTACATAATTCCTGCTAAATTACTACTAAAGCATCATTCACATGTGGCATACTGAAGTGTACATCCATGGAGGGCCATGTTTCCCTGCAGGTTTTCCATGCAACCCCGTACAGGCAGTCCCATTTATCTCAATTGGAATGCACACCGATTGGGTCAGCCTGTCCTTTTTTCAGGTTGGCCCAATCAGGCCACCCATTGTTTTTTGCTTTGTTTTTTTCAAGCCACGTGATTAGATGATTGGCTTGAAAAAGGTTGAGCTCGCCCATCCACTTGTGACAATAGCGAATTAATATTCGGTATTGTCTTCCGGCTTCTCCTCTCAGCCAATCCAAATTGGGTTGGCCAGGAGGAGAAGCTGAGGAAGCCGTGGGGGGAGACCGTCATCTTGAAGAGGCTGAGTGCGGGTGGACCTGGGGAGGTTTGTTTGTCAAACCCCCCCCCCCCAAAAAAAAAAGTTGAGCACCAGCCGTCACTGGGTATTACTATTTCTTTGGTGAGATATCGGAGGTCTAAACAGACCCTTCAATTTCTTTTTTTTGAGACTGAGAAAGGGACTTACTCTGCAGCACTTTATATGAATGAAATAAGGAATATGTAAACTGAGGAAACATTTTTTTTTTTATATATATATTTTTGGGGGACATTTATTATAGCAAAAAGTAAAAAATGTGTTTTTTTTCAAAATTGTCTCTCTATTTTTGTTTATAGCACAAAAAATCAAAACCACAGGGGCGATCAAATACCACCAAAAGAAAGCTCTATTTGTGGGGGAAAAAAAAGGATGTCAATTTTGTTTGGGAGCCACGTCGCGCGACCACGCAATTGTCAGTTAAAACTACGCTGGGCCAAATCGCAAAAAGTGGTCTGGTCTTAAGCCAGCAAAATGGTCCGGTCTGAAAGTGGTTAAGAAGATAGTACACAGGTGAAAAAAAATTATTAATAATAATACACATTCGCATGTGTTTGCCAACCTGTACAATCAAATCGCCTCATACAAAAACAATATTTAAGTTGGCAAATTAAGAGACAAATACGACACTGGACATCTAGGTTTCAACATCGGACACTGAAAGAGTTAAAGTGAACTAGAAAATGCCAGTTCTTTGACATACTGTATGTGTGTATATATATACTACACACAGTAGTGAGTACACCCCTCACATTTTGTAATTGTTTTATTATATCTTTTCATGTGACAATACTGAAGAAATTACACTTTGCTACAATGTAGAGTAGTGAGTGTAAAGCTTGTATAACAGTGTAAATTTGCTGTCCCCTCAAAATAACTCAACACACAGCAATTAATGTCTAAATCTCTGGCAACAAAAGTGAGTACACCCCTAAATGAAAATGTGCTAATTGGGCCCAAAGTGTCAATATTTTGGCCACTATTATTTCCCAGCACTGTATTAACCCTCTTGGGCATGGAGTTGACCAGGGCTTCACAGGTTGGCACTGAGTCCTCTTCCACTCCTCCATGATGCCATCACACATCTGGTGAATGTTTGAGACCTTGCGCTCCTCCACCTTCCGTTTGAGGATTCTCCACAAATGCTTAATAGGGTTTAGGTCTGGTGACCTGCTTGGCTAGTCCATCACCTTTACCCTCAGCTTCTTTAGCAAGGCAGTGGTCATCTTGGAGGTGTTTGGGCCACAGGGCAGTATAACAACATTATGACCCCAATCTCCGAAGGGAGGGGATAATGCTCTGCTTCAGTATGTCATAGTACATGTTGGCATTCATGGTTACCTCAATAATCTGTAGCTCCCCAGTGCCGGCATCACTTATGAGTCTATTTCCCAAAGACAACCTCTGGATATGATGCTGAGCACATGCACTCAACTTCTTTGGTTGACCATGGCGAAGCCTGTTCTAAGTTTCAGGGTCTTCTTATGCTGCCTTAGGCCATCTTTATATAGTAAAGTAACAATTCTTTTTTTTTTTTCCAGATCCTCAGAGTTCTTTGTCATGAGGGGTCATGTTGAACTTCCAGTGACCAGTATGAGAGCGATATGTAACACACCTGCTCCCCATTCACACCTGAGACCTTGTGAAGCTAACGAGTCACATGACACCGGGGAGGGAAAATGGCCAATTGGGCACAATTTGGAAATTTTCACTTAGGGGTGTACTCACTTTTGTTGCTAGCGGTTTAGGCTGTGTGTTGAGTTATTTTGAGGGGACAACTAATTTACACGGTTATATAAGCTGTACACTAATTTCTTTACATTATAGCAAAGTGTAATGTCTTCAGTGTTGTCACATGAAAACATTTAATAAAATATTTACAAAAATGTGAGGTGTGTAGTAACTTTTGTGAGATACTGTACATGCCTGCTGATCCAATGGTTTCATAATATTACTCACTATTGATCTGCAACATGTATGCAGACCAGCAGTTCACTCTTGACTGAATGTTTTAGGTCAGTGACTCAAAGCTTTGATGTCTAGGCAAATGCATTTTTGATAATGGTCCGTAACGGTCGCCTACATTTCTTTTACAACAAGTTTACTTTAACCTGTCAGATGCATTCATAATCTCCTTTGCTTCAGATCATCAGCCAATTACAATTCATTTTTGTCTATCTGAGATCAGCACCCACTGGAGGCCACTTGAGGAGTAGAAGTCATGTTTCTGAATGGGAACCAGAAGAATGTTTCTGTGATTAATTACACTATTGTGAATGGAGAAACTGAACTTACTCAAAGTCTTTTCCTCTCAGTTGCTGAAGTGTTTCATGCTCCATGTGGTGGCGTGGGATTATGTTGTCTCTCCACTTCAAGCTATGATCTTTGAGCTCCCCAGGAATAAATCCCCTGCTGATATGTTCTTCTGAATTCGGCATCACAGCTAAGGCTGGGATTGGCTGCATGTCATAAGATTTAAACAAATTATAGAATTAATGCAATGCTTTCATTTGACCAAGAGCTACATTTCTAACAATTACACCTCAGCAGGAAAGAAAAAAGGATTGAGAGAGTAACACTTAAAGCTAAAAAAAAATAAAAATGCGGACTTTGTGGGCATAACACGAGGCATTATGTATAAAAATATATCTTTATTACAAAATTGTTTGAAACCACAGCAATGCCCTCTACTAGACGGTAGGTCAACAGATACCCAATTACAGACATGGAGGAATGGATCCTTTCATATAGGATTGTGGAAAGTCCATCACTATGCACAAAAAAGTGTAGATAATATCGAAAAGTCAGGTCCATAAACTCCTCCACGCATGCTTGTCAACGTGTTTCACAACAAATTGCTTCCTCGGGACATACTGGGTAGGTGCTGATTGACCTCAAAGACCAGGCATTTGGCGAAACCACACAAAACAAAGGGCGGCCAGAAAAAGTCCTCCCAAAGAAACAAGGACCCAAATATTAAAGGCGTCCAGCTCCCATATAGAACACCTGGACTGGCGGAAAACCATCTTTCAGGGTAGCCAGAATATCTGGCAACTCACAAGTAGAATGGCACTAATCCATCACAGCCTGATAGAGGGGATGGGTGAGTAAACCATGAATTTCTGATTATGAGTACCATATATAGAAAAATCTGATAGAGCTTGCCAATCACCAGTTAGGAAGCCTTATGGTAGTATAGTAGGTATCCCCCACTTAGGAGCTCACTAGTGGAGCTAAGCCAAACACCCAGTAGGGTAGGGGCTCTTCGCCTTAGAAATCCATATAGCATGGGTGTCCCCGCCAGCAGAGCCTGACCTTTTTTCGGTCTATTCCAGCTGTAATTAAATGGCGGCTCGTGGTCCAAACACGGATTGAGCGACGCTCCTGTCCGGACCATCAGGCCGCCAACGTAGTGCCACATCTCTGCAGTCATTGACGTCACGTGTGCACCCGCCCCCTGCTGCTGACTGCGACTCCCAGCTTCCACTTACTGCTGAGCTGCTAGTAAAGGCGTGATGTCACTTGCACACCCCGCCCCCCTGCTGCTCCCGGCTCTCATTCCTTGCCGCATGCGATGTATAATATTTTGCAGCTCGCCACCGCTGCTGGCTTCTGCCCTCAAGGTATGTGGGGCACACTTTCTGTTAAGGGGCATGGTGACATTTTATGTTAAGGTTTACTCTGATGGGGACACCTGATGTAAAGGAGCACTCTGATGGGCACACCTGATACAATGGGGGCACCTGATGTAAGTGGTCACTCTGACAGGAATGTCTGATGTAAGTTGACATTGTGAAGGGGATACTTAATGTAAATGGGCACTCTGATGGGGACACCCAATGTAAAGGAGCAATCTGTTGGGCATACCTGATGTGATGGGGACACCTGATGTAAAGGGGCACTCTGATGGGGACAAATGATGTAGGGGGAACAGGGATGAGAGACACCAGATGTAAGGGGGCCTTCTGATGCAGAAACCGGTTGTCAGGTGGTCATCTGATGGGGACACCTGATGTAAGGGGGCACTCTGATGGTGGCAACTGATTTAAGAGGGTAGTCTGATGGGGGCGCCCAATGTAATGAATTATTCTGGTAGGGGCAACTGCTGTAAGGGTGAACACTATTGGGGACATTTACATTACCAGAGTATTACCAGAATGTGTGGAGGAAACAGAAACAGAAGCGCCAGAGAGCGTGGCTTGCGCCAAAAAACAGAAAGTAGTCATGTACAAACTTTCATGGCACAGACTTGAGATTCGGACCTCAGTCAGAAGAAAATTTTAGTGACCAGACGTACTTGAATTTTAGTTCAATACCCCTGGTCTATTTTATAACCCTTCCTCCTCCATTCTGCTCTCAGCTAAGTGGGGAGGTGGGCAGAACAATTAGAGCACACAGCTCCAGCTGAACTGCTGTCATCTCTGGCACAGACACAGCATAGAACAGGGGGCAGATACTCTTAATGACAAAGGAGTTTGTGTCGCTTTTTTCATTTAGGAGCCATATCTGCTCCATTTTCTCAGCCTAGAATAGCGGTGCCCCTCTCTAAAGCAATGGTAAACTCAAAAACAAAAATGTAATATATTGCAGCTTACCAAACATTTATCCCCCTTTCACATTGGTGCGACTAGTCACACCCTATTATCGGCAATGAGACCTTTCAAATCAGTGCGACGCTGGCTTTACTGTGCCACGCTAATTTGAAAAAGTAGTTCCTGCACTATTTTTGGCAATTTCAGGTGCGCCTTGCACAAATTACAGCCAAGTTGCCCCTAAAGTTGCCTGACACTTGGCTTTGAAATCGTGCGATTCAAAGCCGCATTCAGTGTGAATCTGGCCAGTAGTACACCTCATGCATTAGAGGGCCTCCACTCTGGATGAAAGAGCACAGGAGAGCCTTTGGACAGCAGAATTGTCAGCCTGGTTAGATGCACCAGCAGATTTAGATACACTAACAAACTGAAGCCAAACTCCAGCTAATGCTTTAACCACTTCAACCCCAGAAGGATTTACCCCATTCCTGACCAGAGCGTTTTTTTGCGATTTGGTACTGCGTCGCTTTAACCGACAATTGCGCAGTCGTGAGACGTGGCTCCCAAACAAAATTGATGTCCTTTTTTTCCCCCACAAATAGAGCTTTCTTATGGTGGTATTACTTTTTGCTATAATAAATATCCCCCAAAAATATATATAAAAATTTTTTTTTTACATCTATCCATCTACAAAAAAAAAATCGCAATAAGCGTTTATTGATTGGTTTACGCAAAAGTTATAGTGTCTACAAAATAGGAGATAGTTTTATGGCATTTTTATTATTCATTTTTTTTTTTTACTAGTAAAAGCGGCGATCAACGATTTTTATCGTGACTGTGACATGATATTGGCGACACATCAATGCTATAAAATTGCATTGATTACTGTAAAAATGTCAGTGGCAGTGAAGGGGTTAACCACTAGGGGGCGGGGAGGGTTTAAGTGTATCCTAGGGGCGTGTTTCTAACTGGGGGCATGGCTGTGTGTGACACCACACTGATCGCTGCTCCTGATGACAGGGAGCAGACGATCAGTGTGCTGTCATTAGGCAGAATGGGGAAATGCTGTTTACATCGGAATCTCCCCATTCTTGAGCTCCGTGACACGATCACGGGTATCCCCGCTGTGATCAAGTCTGCAGGTTCCGTGGGCACAGTAACGGAGCTCACGGCAGACGCGTGGGCACGGTGGGAAATTCAAAGTTACATACGGGTACGTTACTTTGCCCAGCCGTGCCATTCTGCCGATGTATAAGTACAGGAGCTGGTCGGGAACCAGTTAAAGGCAGTTACAACAATATAGCAAACAGAAAATAAATCCTTTTGGGATAAAGGCTTTACATATAAAAACTGATCATTGTAAGCCCTTCTGCCAGCGATAAATGTTTTTTTATCAACCCTGTAAGTTGATAAACTGCAAGTCTGCAGGAGCGCTTGTTCTGTTGAAAAACAATAGACTTTCTAGCCATATCACCAGGTAAAAATAAAAGAAAAAGTCTAAAAAAGAAAACAACACATCTAAAAATTGGTAATCTGCAATATAATAAATGTCTACTTCTGGGTTTAATACCACTTTAACCACTTCCCGCCCGCTATATAGCAGAATGACGGCCGGAAAGTGGTTCTATTATTCTGACTGGGCGTCATAAGACATCAAGCAGGACAAGCCGTTGGGGTGTGCAGCGCGGCAACTGGTGGTGTGGTGTGTAATCACTCTGACACACCACATCTCCGATCTTGGTAAAGAGTCAATGACGGAGGCTCTTTACCACGTGACCAGCTGTGTCCAATTACGGTGTAAATGGGCAGAGCTGTTTAATGGCTTTTCCTCCACTCACACTGACAGGCACGAGTAGAGGAGAGCTGCTCTCCTGACAAGGGGGGTCTGCGCATTGGTTATCAGTGCAGACACCCTCTCTTCCTGGCCCTGAGGTCCCTTGGTAACCACCCCTTTTTTCCCTCCCTCCTCCACATGGTGTAGTGTGCCTGGTAGGTACTGGGGGTGGAGGGTGCGCATCGCCGGGTGCTGTGCTTACCGGGGGAAGGCACTGGGTCCGGTGCCCGACTCCTGTCTCTCTCTCTTGTTCATCCTGTTGGCTGCAGGGTTCTCATCTGGATCTGTGGCAGCCTCGTGTAGCACATCCGGCGGCCATTTTGCCGTAGTCAGCGTCTTTTCCCTGGTGCCTGCTGACTTCCTCTGGCTGGCGGCCATAATCTGGTTTATATTGTGCTCAACCAATGGCGGCTGTTACTGTGTAGCCTAGGACAGCGTTTTTAGCAGGCGGAAGCTCCTCCTTGTAACCCGACACTGACTCCTGCAATTTCTTGTTCCTCGGATGACACGTGTGTGCGGGTCTACAACTGAGGCAGCAAGTGCTACGTTGACGGGGTGGTGAGTATGGTGGGGTTCCTCCTCTCTGCTGCAGGCTGTGGGGTGTCCTCGTGATCCAGTACCGCTACCGGTGTGGGGGTTGTCCCATTGCAGTAGTCACTCTTGGTGTCAGGGGTCTTTTTTTTCTCCCTATGGAGTCTCAGGAGCATGTTTCCCCACTTGACCCCCTATCAGAGGCTGCAGGTCCCTCTGGGTCCCAGCCATCCAATGACGCACTGACGGCAGTCCTGGAGTCCTTTGTGTCCAGGGTGGAGGTGGCTCTTGGGCGGCGGACTAACAAGAAGCCCCCCCCCCACCTTCCCCTGCTTCATCTGTCTCGTCAGATCATGAATCTTATTCGGGTGCCGTGGACGGGGCCCACCCTGTGCGGTCTGCAGCCCCTCTCCTAGATTGTTCGGACAGTGAGGATGATTCCTCTGCCCCTGTGGCTGAGCACGAGAAAGCGTTGATGAACGCACTGATTGCAAGCTGACTCGTGCGGCAAAAGTGGTCCCTTACCCCTCCTTTTTTTTAAAGTTTGTCTATAAAGAATGGGAGCGTCCAAAACATCTCTTTGCGATGCCAAAGTGCTTCACTTTGCATTACCCCTTTGGGGAGAGTCTTCTAAAGAAGTGGACGACTCCACCGGTGGTGGATCCTCCAGTTTCTCGGTTGAACAAAACCAGCATGATTCTGGTTGAACACTCTCCAGCCTTTAAAGATCCGGCTGACAGGAAGGCAGAGTCTCTGAGCCGCACTGTGTTCACCATTGCGGGTTTGGCACTTCGGCTGGTCTTGGCCATTGCCCTGGTGTCTCAAACGCTGAGAGAGTGGGCGAAGCCGTTGTGCCGTGACCTGGAGGGTGATCAGTTTTCTCCTGCCTTCACTGAATTAGTGGACCAGCTGGTCCAGGGGCTGCAGTTAGTCTGCGATGCCTCTTTGGACCCGGCTCCCTTGCTCTCTAAGCTGTCTGTTTCAGCGGTAGTCTGATCTGCCTTTTCAAGGCAATTGTTTGTTTGGGGCCACTCTGGATGATATCATTAAGAGTGTCATGGGGGGAGAGTTCTTTTCTTCCACAGTCAAAGAAGGGGAAGGAGCCAAGTCGCAAGCGTTGTGTTCCTTCTCGGTACACAGGAAGTTTTTTCGTCCCTCAAGGTCCGCTGACAGAGGCTCGTAGTCCTTCAAGCCCCCCTCAGGAGACTCCAAGCGACCCTGATCAGGCAAACCAAGAGTGGGTTTCTCTAGACCCCCAGATAAGGCTCCTTCGGCATGAAGAGGCGCCCTCACCCGAAGTCCAGGGGGATATCTTCACTGGTTCCCGGGCCCGTGGACTTCTCTGGTAAACAACATGTGGGTCCACAAAGTGATTCTGTCTGGTTACTAAATCGAGTTCCAGACTTGCCCCCCAAGCTAATTTTTTTCCATCCAATCTTTGTATGTCTCTGTTAGCCCTCAGGGCGCAGTACAAGGCCTGTTGCTTCAAGGGGTGTTTGTCCCAGTTCCAGAGTCGGAACGTTTCCAGGGCTTTTTTTCAAACCTGTTTATGATCCCCAAAAAAGGGGGTATGGTACGGTATGTCTGATTCTGGACCTCAATTCCCTGAACCGCTTTGTGGGGGTGCAGAAGTTCTGTGGTGGCATCTCTCCATCAGGGGGACTTTCTTGCCTCCATCGTCATCAAGGATGCCTACCTGCAAATTCCGCTTTGCTGTGGGAGAGGAGCACTATCAATTTGCGGCGTCACCCGTTGGTCTCGCCTCCGCTTCTTAGGTCTTCACCAAGTGTTGGCTCCGGTTATAGCGCTGCTGTGATGAATTGTTGTTTTAGGCTACCTGGACGACCTTCTGCTGCGAGCAAAGTCACCAGCGACCCTGAGGGCAGATTTTGGGTGGCTGACTGAATTACTAAAAGTCTGCGCTTATTCCAGTTCAGAAATTGGATTATCTGAGTCCGATTCTGGATTCTGCTCTGTCCAGGGTGTTCCTTCCGCAGGACAAACTCCAGAAGTTACAATCGGCAACCTGCTCACTGCTGTCCAGCAGGTGGGTCTCCCTGCGGACTTGCATGTGGGTGCTGGGCCTGATAGTGTCTACATTCGAGGCGGTCCCGTTTGCTAAGTTCCATACAAGACCCCTGTAAAAGGAGATCTTGTTAAAATGGGACAAATGTCAAGAATCTCTGGACAATCCGATTCGGCTGAGCCAAGGAACCAAAGAGTCCCCGATCTGGTGGCTTCCCAGCTCTTCGGCAAGGAAAATCCTTTCTCCCGCCATACTGGATGGTGGTCAACATCCTGGAATTTTGGCGATCAGACTCAGGATCGTTGGATGGATCGACTTCAGGGCTCCCGACACTGATCCAGTTGGACAATGCCACGGCGGTGGCATATGCCAACCACCAGGGAGGAACAAGGAGTGTGTTAGCCGGTCTGGAAGTAGCCGTAATTCTACGGTGAGCAGAGTGTTTCGTCACAGCCATCTCCAATGTTCATATTCCAGGAGTGGACAACTGACAAGCGGATTACCTCAGTCGTCAAGTGTTGGACCAAGGGGAGTGGTCCCTTCATCAGGGAGGATCTACTATCCCAAGGGCAGATTTTCCACCCTGCTTTACCGGCCTGGCTGTTGAAAGATAGAGGCTTGCCTGTGTTGGTAATTCTGACACCTCTTAAAGCTAGGAAGTCTACTTCCAGGAAGGTATATCACCAGATGTGGAAAGCGTGCATTTCATAGTGAGAGCCAGTGGGGCTTCACCCATATTCCTTTTTTTGGTGGCTCGGATTTCGATTCTTCCGGGTCACCGGGGCACTGAAAAGAATTTGGCCTTGAGCACCATCAAGGGCCAGGTGTCGGCTTTGGCAGGTTTTTTTCAACACCCCCTGGTGCGTACCTTCATTCAGGGGGTACGACAATGGTTCCACCGGTGCAATCTCCCTTGCCACCGTGGGACTTGAATCTAGTGCTTTCGGTTCTACAGAAGCCTCCGTTTGAAAATATTTGGGAAATTCCCCTGCTCACTCTGTCACAGAAGGTGGCCTTCTTGGTGGCTATCACCTCTGCTCGCAGGGTCTTGGAATTGGCAGCACTATCCTGTCCCACAGCTTACTTGGTGATTCATAAGGACAAGGTGGTTCTTCATCCTTGTCCTTCCTTCCAAAAGTTGTTTCTGATTTCCATTTAAATGAAGACATTGTGTTGCCTTCTCTATGTCCCAGGCCACAAAATCAAAGGGAATTTGCCTTACACACCTTGGATGTGGTTGGGGTAATCAGTGTGTATTTGGCGGCCACTGAGTCCTTTTGGAGGTCAGACTCCCTGTTCGTGAACACAGATGGGCCAAAGGAGGGGCTGTCTGATTCCCTGGTGACCATTTTTAGATGGATTACATTCTGTCAGGGGTCGGGTTCCTCACTTCCTGGTGAAGGCGCACTCTACTCGGGCACTGAGTGCCCCCTGGGCCTTGCATCACCAGGCGTCAGTGACGTAAGTTTGCAAGGCGGCCCCCTGGTCGTCGGTGCACACTTTCACAAAATTTTACAAGGTCACATCTGCGGATGCCTCTTTTGGACGTAAGGTTCTATAGGCTGCGGTCTAGAGGGTGTTTTCCCTTGTGAAGGTTTTTTTTTATGGTTCAGGTTGAGATCCAGTTGTTCTCGTTGAGCTCCAGGTTGTCTGGCTGACCTGTTTTTTTGTGGCTGCCCCACCCCCCACACTTGGCACTGCTTTGGGACGTCCCTATGGTTCTGAATAAGGAAGCGCTGTGTCGGTCAATGAACAAATGAGAAAATAGGATTGTTGACTTACCTTACAATCTGTTTCTCTGAGTTCATAGACAGCACCCGCCCCTCTATGGAGTTTAATACTTTTTATACGGCTTGTTACATAACTGAAGGCCTATAGCAGAGAGGTGGTGTATATCAGCTAGGACTGCCCATGGGCGTAGCCAAGTCTTTTTTCTGCCTATATCACTCCTGTAGGGGGTGATATAACCCCATGGTTCTGAATAAGGAAGAGCTGTGTCTGTCAATGAACTCAGAGAAACTGTTTTTTCAGTAATTCAAAAATCCTATTATTTAAAGTTTTGTAACAGAAACAAAGAAAAACGTTTTTTTCCCCCAAAATTTTCAGTCTTTTTTTCATTTATAGTGTAAATAAATCACGCAGTGATGATCAAATGCCACCAAAAGAAAGCTCTATTTGTGGTAAAAAAAAAAAAGATAAAAACTTCAGGTACAGTGTTGCATAATCACACAATTATCATTCAAAGTGTGATAGCGATGAAAGCTGAAAATTGGTCTGGGCAGGAGGGGGGGGGGGGGGAAGTCTATTCTGCCCTTATTTAAAAAAAAAAAGGGGGGATCTTGAAAAGTACGCTAGAAACAAAGTTAAAAGAGAAGTTTGGGATTAAAAAAAAAAACAATTATACTCACCTCGGTGGATGCAGCATTGATCTGATACTGCATCTGTCCCCTGCCAGCTCTACACTGAGAACTGAGAGATCAAAAACCACTGATCGCTTGGTTCTCAGCACTCTGTGAGCAGAGAGCTGGTGACTGTCAGTCTCTGGTGCTCTGCTCTGCCCGTCCAGCACTCATTGGAGCGCTGGACTGTGTAAGGGCTGGCTCAGGCTCTCAGTGGGTTGCTTAGAGGCTAAGTCAGGTACTGGTCCAGGCTTCTGGGCAGATCCCAGCCATTAGGTTGGGATCTTTCTGGAGCCTGGACCGGCTGAATGATTGATGCCAGCTGAAAACAGGTCACAGGAGTGCACAATAAACTCCAAACTCACCTCTGTGATCCATAGAAGATATATGGTCAAAAAAGCTTTGGCCATACTTCCCCTTTAAGAATAAGAGCTCTCCCAGAGTATAGATCAGGGGTGCCCAACCTTTTGAAGCGCAAGGGCCACTTAAGCGACTTGGGAACCGGTTGCTGGCCACAACGAGTGGAGCGGGCAGATGGCAGGTCTATGTTCACTATGCATATGCAGAGTGGACACAGACACAATCTGCTCTACTCTATAGAGCCCACTACACTTTTCTTCTTTAGCAGATCGGATTGGAGGTAGGCGGGTGTAAACGGACACAAGTCCGTTTACATCTGACGCTCCTTAGAGGTTAATGGAGGGTCCAATTGGATCAGACTGATCGTCTGCAAAGGGGCCTAAGGCTGCTTTCACACTGCTGCACTGCAGTTTACCCGCACCGCGGGTGCAGGACAGTGCACCTGTGGCTTTCCTTCAGGTTAGCTGCACTTTACCATAGATTTTGATTATATCCTGCAGGTGTGGTGCACTTTCTGAAAGCACATCAAACCCGCAGGTAATAACAGAAGTCTATGGCTCAGTGCAGGTAGCCCACAGGTGCACTGCGCCTGCACCTCAGTAATAAAGCAGCCCAGTAACCAATGCAGAACAGATATGCCCATGCATACACTGTGATTTTGGTAATAAACTTACCTTTAATAAGAATCTTCTATTCAGGTATTGTCAGCTGTTGCTGTCCCAGGCAGAGTGCGTTTGGTATCACTGCATCTGTGACAGGAGCCAGTGCTATACAGGAAGCATTGGTTTTTCCGGTTCAGTTCTGCAGCTGCTTGCTTCCTTTATTGCCGGCTTCATTCATAACATTGATGCTCTGGGATGGCAGGTCAGGAACCCACGTTCTGGGCATGCCGACCTGCCATCCCAGAGCAGGAGGTTGCGGGACACATCAGGGGGCTCAGTGGGCCAGTAGTTGGGCACCGTTGGTCTAGCTGATCTCACTTCCACTGTTACAGTTTTATTTCAGGAATTAACACCATCAATACCTAGTGATAAGCTATAATTTCATCAGATACACTCTGTCCTTACACAGAAAAGACCAGGGGACCCCCCCCCCCCCCAGAGACATTATTGCAACAGATACAGTCTATCATATAAAAAAAAAAAAAAAACAATGTTGGCAGAAAAGGGTCGCAGGGAGCTTATTTTTCAAGGATATCCATATCAAATACATGCAGA
Source organism: Lithobates pipiens (assembly GCF_037356315.1). NCBI lineage: Eukaryota > Metazoa > Chordata > Amphibia > Anura > Ranidae > Lithobates > Lithobates pipiens. The sequence goes on along the minus strand of NW_027507785.1, from coordinate 108,506,581 downwards.
TCTAGCACTTGTCACCATACACAAACGTGGCGAACTTAAGCAATACTTGGATGTTACAGACAAACACTTTCCACTCTGGCTGAAATGCATAAACTTCTGAAAGATTTTGAGCCTCTTCTTGCAGATCTGCAGAAGCTGCTGTAGATAAACCCAAGTCAACAGTCTACTCTGGGAAAGGAAATGATGGGGTTCCTTGAAGAAGGCTAAAGAGTCCTATGCCTTTGGATCCTCCTTGAATCCCTGTATAAGACCTACTGGCACCCTACCTAACGTCTATCCTCAAAGGTGTATGGTTTTATAGAACATCAACTCTACCTGTTGACTCTGTACACTGCACTATTTTTGTTTATATTTCCCTAAAGATTAGAAATCAATACTGACAGTAAGTGCCGGTTCGGTTGACCTGCCAGGCGACTTAGCCGCCTGACAAGTCGCGCTCCATGCAGTGCTCTAATCAGAAAAAGGTTCCTGTACTACTTGGGCGACTTTGGAGAGGCTTGCATTGACTTCTATTAAAGAAGTTGTTTGCAAGCTGTGCTGTGCAGGCTGGCTTCAGAGTCGGACGAATGTGAAGCCGCCCCAGTGTGCACCGGCACTAAGACAGTATAGATAGGCACAGGACAGGGTTTATCACAAGCAAATTTATTTACTAATAAAAACAATAAGTATTGACCAATCACCACTGCCAGTGGACAGAAACCAGTCATCCTGGATGCTGACAACTGTCACTCCTGAAGTCAGCAATGGTGCACTGAACCTGCTTAGCTTTCAAAGTAGGCAGTGGCTGAGGCTTGAGAATGAGGGTGTGTCCCTGAAACGCATTGTATGCTGGTCTCATAGATTCTACCCCTCCACTTGTGTCTTCAACTGCTGCTGACGCTGCTTACTCTGACATCTAAATGTGTCCAGCATGCCAGTGTCAGCTTTAGGAGTTGACAACTTGATGGCTTACAGGCTATCCCTTTTCTATCCTCTTACAGTGCAGATTTCTGGACATGTTGCTCTTCTTTGGACACCAATTATGTGGGTGGATATTGTTTTTATTACTGAATACATTTTCAGAAAGACCGGTTCACTCAGTATTCTTCTGGCTGTTACTGTAAAAGACCGGGGGCTATATTTGAATTGTATTAAATTCAGTGTAAAGGTTTCAAATTTGGCAGAAGGTTCAATCTCAGAGCTTAGTCTTAGGTGGGTGACTAGGTGTTACATCATACGTCAGGTTGCACATTTTACCGCCACTTTTGCCTAGAGCCCTTATATGGTATTCAGGTGCTTCCTCTTTTTTTGCCACTAGCATTTACAAAATGTCTACAGCCAGGTTGCTGTATTCTCCTCCTGGATAAGCTTACCCTATAGCCAGCATCCTACTCTGTGAGTACCCAACAGGGGAACAACCTCAACCATGGCTATGCTGGAGACCAGGCAAAGGGGAGCCATGACAAAACCACAGGCCGAACATTCACTCTGCTAAAGGCTCGCACAACACTCAATGTGCCCTTTGGACTAGCTCACAAGCAAAAACTAATACCGGGCTCTGCATTCAAGTCTAGCTCTATTTGAGGTATGCAACAAGTGACCTACTTGACAAAAGAAGAATTCTCTGCATCTATGTCACAATTCTTCAAGGAAAAAATGGCTTTAATACAACCACCCTTGTCCAGAGCATAAAAATGCCTCCCCTCTCAAGTCGGATCCCAATAAGCCTGTTCTAGACAAGACAGACAAAAGAGAGAATAAAGAAGACATTGAGGCAGTATTGGAGGAAGCTGCCGAAGATTTTCTTTCCCAAACTGCTGTATAACTGAAGAGGGAGCTTCATGCAACATGCTTACTAATGTGGAAAAACTAACTGCTGCTCTCCACAAAAGCCTTGGCGTTATGCAGCTTGATTTTCCTTCATCATGCCCCTTTGGCTACAAAAAAACCTGTAAACCCCTCAAAGACATATCCATTAGACAAACACAAAGGGCATTCTACATGGTCTGGATCGCCCCAGAAAGGATTTTCACTCCTCATAATACCTTTGCCAAACCATCCAGTGGAAAAAGAGTTCACTAAACATTGATCTATGCCTATATTCGATCCTGCTATCTCATTCTTAAAAAATATGTCGCTGTACCGACTTAAGAGACTTAAAGTGGAAGTAAACCCATGGATTTAAACAGTTAAAAAAAAAATGCTAACTGCACATTGCTAACTGCACATTGGCTGTGCTCTCAGCCAAACTATCAAACCATCCAATGGCTGGTGTCATAATGAATCACATGTGCAGCACCATAGCAATTGAAGATTAAACAGAGGCAAAGATGTCAGCTTCCTTGGCTGAAAACGATAGGGGAGTTTACTTCCACTTTAAGAGGTTACTTCTGTGAAAGATTCTGCACACAGAAAATTTGGGACTTTCTTAAAGATCTTCTTTACTCTGGCAAGCCCAGCCCTGCAACATGTTCTTACTGTAACAAGAATGTCATGTCAAACTGCAGCTAACTGGACTAGGGAAAAGAATCATCAACGTGACCCTGTAATCCAGAATCATACTTTAACAGAGCAATTACCTTCTGCTTTGCGTTTTTGTATGGTTGTCCTAGAACAGGGGTCTCCAGTCTTTCTAAGTAAAGGGCCAGTTCATTGTCCTTCAGACCTTAGGGGGCTGGACTGTGGCCTGGGGAGTAGAAAATGTCCCAGTATCAGAGCAATTGGACAATGCCACATATTTGGTTATCGATCAGCAGGGATAAATCGATACTGTGGACAGTAGTAGGAATTGTGCCCCATTGTTGGTTTCAGTTGAAGTAATAGTGCCCCATCGTTGCCATCAGTGGGAGGAATAGTGCCCAATGTTAGTGTCAATAGGAGGAATATTTCTCCAACATTGGTGCCAGTGGGCAGAATAGTGCTCCATCACTGGTGTCAGCAGGAAGAACAAGGTTCCATCATTTATATCAGTGGGAGGAATTATGCTCCATAGTTGGTGTCATTAGGAGGAATAGAGCTCCCTCTGTGTCACTGGAAGGAATAGTGACCCATCATTTATTTCAGTGGGAAGAATATTTCCGCATCGTTTGTGTCAATGGGTGGAATAGTGCCCAATGTTGGTGTTGGTAGCAAGTGTCATGTTCCATCTTTGGTGTCAGTGAAAGGAATAGTGTCCCATCCTTTGTGTTAGTGGGAAGAATAGTGCTCCAGCATTGGTGTCAGTGAGAGCAATAGTGTCCCATGGATCTGTCAGTGGACAGAATGGTGCATCATTGTTGGTGTCAGTTGGAGGAAAAGTTCCGCAAGGGGAAGTAAAGGGCTGCAGTTTGGAGACCACTGCCCTAGAACACGTCATGAGACAAACTTCCACAATGGCCCCAATCTCCATTCATACGTGGAGAATCTTGTGGTTAAAAGCTGAAGCGGCCTGTAAAAGATGCTTAACATGTATGCCTCTTCAAGGTAGACATCTTTTTGGGGCTGCACTTGACCAATTCATAAAAGATGTCACAGGAGGACAATGGAAGGTCCCACCCCCCCCTTCCCAGTAACCTCTACCTCTGCAAAATGTACAGCACCCATTTGCTCTACCCAGGTGTGCACTTCCAAACTTGAATTTTAGCATTCCTTTGAGTGAAAAACATGGGCAACAAGGTCGAAGCCCTCCTCCAAAGGTAGGAGTGCTCTCATATGAGTTAGGGGAAATCTATTACAGTTAGCCTTTCTTAGGGTCACAGATGTCCGAGACCCATGAGTTCAATTAGTGGTTTCAAAGAGGTACAAAAAAGTTCAAAACTCTTCCCCCTCACTGGATTTATTTTCTCAAATCAACCAAACACTGTTCAAGGACAGTCAGATTTGCAAAATGCTCTGAACCATCAATTGTCCCAGGGAGTAGTTGTGTCAAAATTCCCACAAGACAGGTTCAAATGCTTGTATTCAAACCTTATTCACAGAACCAAAGTTCAATGGGGTTTCATCCTATTCTGGACTTAAAATTCCTCAATAAATACCTTCCAATTCCAAAGTTTTGCATGGAATCCCCAAGGTCAGTAACTGCCTCTGAAATAAGGGGAATACATGCCATCTGGCACTGCCCTTTGGCCTATCCTCTGCTCTCAGAGTATTCACAAAGGTACAACTCTTCTTTTCCTTCTCAGAACTCAGGGCATTCAGGTCACAGGTTACATTAATTACCTTCACCTGAAGGACTCATCTCCCTTTCAACTGTTAGCTAATGTCCAAATGACAATACAGATACTCCAGGCTTTTGGCTGGGTGATTGATTTCTAAAAATCTACTATCCAGCTTTCTTTTTGCCTGAAATACTTTGGTCTAAACCATGGGTGATCAACCTGTGAACCTCCAGCTGTTGCATAACTACAAGTCCCATCATGTAGAGCTGCACAATTAATGGTTAAAGTGGTTGTAGACCCTTACAAACCACTTTGACCTACAGGTAAGCCTAGATTAAGGCTTACCTGTAGGTCCAAGAAATATCTCCTAAACCTACACAGTTTAGGAGATATTTACTAAAAGACAGTGACAGCTGTCTACGGCACATGCGCCGTAGACAGCGGCACGCAGGCGCACTATTGCCGTTAGCAGCATGCCGCTGCTAACGGCGATATGCCGTTAGTGGCAGCTCCCGTGCGCATGCGCGGGAGCGATGTCATCACTGCTCCGGCGCTGTGAGTGGCTGGAGCAGCAATACCCGGAACAAGATGGATGCTCCGGACTACAGGGGACAGCGGTGCCAAAAAAAAAAACTAAACAGTAAAGTTAGCCCAATTTTTTTTTGTTTTAATGTGAAAGATGAGGTTACGGTGTGAGAATCGTGATCTATCTTCTAAGCCAGGGATATGCAATTAGCGGACCTCCAGCTGTTGCAGAACTACAACTCCCATGAGGCATAGCAAGACTCTGACAGCCACAAGCATGACACCCAGAGGCAGAGGCATGATGGGACTTGTAGTTTTGCAACAGCTGGAGGTCCGCTAATTGCAGATCCCTGTTCTAAGCAAAAAAATTGCGATTCTCATTTTAGCCAGAATCGTGCAGTTCTACCATCATGCCTCTACCTTTGGGAGTCTTGTTTATATGACAGCCTTGCAATGCCTCTTGGGACTAGTAGTTCTGCAACAGCTGGGCACCCATGGTTCTGGCAGTGGCACTCTGAAGTTGTTGATTTTTTACCCTTGTTGTAGAGCCAGTTCAATTTTCCTAGTTGTTGCCCATCCTTCTTGCTCATTGCTTGAGGTTGTCCTAGGGTCTATAAATACATTGCCTGCATTCTGTACTGTATGATGAAAGTGATTGTAAGGGTATGTTTTTTTTTGTTTTTTATTTAAAATAACAAACATATCATACCTTACCTCCACTGTGCAGCTTGTTTTGCACAGAGTGGCCCCGAACCTGCTCTTCTGGGGTCCCCCAGCGGCTCTCACGGCTCCTCCTCCCATCAGATAACCCCCTTGGAGAAGCGCTTCCACGAGGGGGTTATCTTGTGGGCGCACTCCCGAGTCCAGCATTTGCGTCCATAGACAGGAATGCCGGACAGCCCCGCCCCCGCGTTATTGCATTTGATTAACAGCATCAGGAGCCAGAGGCTGCGCTGCTATTAATCTAGCTAATCAGGACACCAGACACTGGCTAGAGCTGGTATGCTCAGCCCCGGCGTGAGAAAAAGAGGGTTCAGGTAAGTAAAATGGGGGCACTGGGGGGCTGCTGCACTGCAAGAGGTTTTTCACCTCAATGCATAAAATGCATTGAGGTGAAAAACCACAAAGGTTTACAATCCCTTTAAGATAAGAGGAATTTTTACTTACCTGTAATATCCATATCTTGGCATACAGTACAGGACATCGGCCAAACTACCTTCCCTTCCTTGTTTACTCTGATTGCTTGCTACAAAACTGAGGACTCAGTGGGGTAGGGTTATAATGGAGGTACCAAGTGGGCGTTGAAAGCTTTGCCAGTGTCCTGTCACCCATTGGTACAAGCCTATTACCCGGGGTCTATGAATATGTTGCCTGTATCCTGTGCTGTAAAGCATATATGTTTATTAATCTATACCTCTAGTTGGTCCCCCTATTTTTATAATTGGACCACCGGGACATTTTCTTTTTCTCAACACATGGGCTAGATGACATCTGATGGAGGTTAGGTAGTAAAAAACGGAAATGGGATACTTTACAATTCTAAACCATAGCCCTCTTTTAATGCATTTGTTTTGATTACAATACAAATCTTAAACTGTGCTCCACAGCGATGGGAATCACCGCTGATGGAAATCAGTTGATCAGTGGTTTGGCACAGATGGCTATCCCTGTTGACTCATTATATCGCTGCTTCTGCTGATATCTAAATGGTATATAATGTCTGTTAGACATGCCGTACTGTGCAATCACCATGCTCATACATGTTCAATTTAGCTATTCATTAGCAAGCTCAGTCCCTAATGAAATGACAAGCTTGTCTGTCATAACCTGGTTCAGATAATTCTCTGTGCCTCTTGCAGCCCCTCTGGTAGTGTTGTCTTTTAGCTGCTCTAATGTGCTGTTTACAGTGGATATAAAAAACCCCTGCAAAAATTTCAGGTTTCTGTGATATAAAAAAATAAGACAAAGATAAATCATTTCAGAACTTTTTCCACATTCAATGTGACCTATAAACTGTACAACTTAATTGAACAACAAACTGAAATCTTTTAGGTGGAGGGAAGTAAAACATTTTCCAGGCCAATTTTCAGCTTTTGAGCGCTCTCACATTTTGCATGACAATTGCACAGTCTTTTTTTGGTGCTATTTGATCACCTCTGGGGTATCTATTTTTTGCACTACAAATAAAAAAAAATGCAAATTTAAAAAAAAACAAAAAAAAACGTTTCTTCATTTCTGTCACAAAATTTTATAAATAAGTAAATTTACTCCTTCACTGATGGGCACTGATGAGGCTGCACTGACGAGTACTGATGAGGCAGTACTGATTGGCACTGATGAGGTGGCACTTATATGCAGCACTGATTTACAGCACTGATGGGCACTCATAGGAGGCACTGATAGGTGGCACTGTAGGGCACATAGAGACTACGCTGATGGGCAGCACTGATCAGAGGCGCTGGCAGGCATCACTGTTGGCCACAGAGCAATAATGGGCAATAATTGCCATCCCTGGTGGTCTCTAGTGGGCTTACCTGGTGGTTATGGGTGGCCATCGTTTCTGGCCATGGGTGGGCATCCCTGGTGGCCATGGGTGGGCATCCTGGGTGGGGGGCTGCACTGATAATCAATCAGTGCAGACCCCCTGTCAGGAGAGCAGCCGATCGGCTCTCCTCTACTTCAGTTGATACATGGCTTTCCCTGTTTACACTGTGATCAGCTGTGACTGGACACAGCTGATCATGTGGTAAAGAGCCTCAGTCAAAGGCTCTCTACCTAGATCGGAGAAGCGGTGTGTCAGATTGACACACTACACCACTGTTCGCCGCACTGTGGGCGTGATAGGGGCTTGTCCTGCTGGACGTCATATGACACCCAGTCAGGAGAACTGAACCACATACCGGTCATCATTCTGCTATAGGCACGGTGGAAAGTGGTTAAATACTTTGTTGAAGCACTTTTTGATTTTATTACAGCACTCAGTCTTTTTGGGTAAGAGTCTATCAGCATGACACATCTTGACGTGGCAATATTTGCCCACTGTTCTTTGCAAAAACACTCTGAACTTGTCAGATTGCGAGGGCATCTCCTGTGCACAGACCTCTTCAGATCACCCCACAGATTTGAAATCAGATTCCAGTCTGGGCTCTGGCTGGGCCATTCCAAAACTTTAATCTTCTTCTGGTGACGTCATTCTTTTGTTGATTTTTATATATGCTTTGGGCCGTTGTCATGCTTAACATTGAGCACCTTTTTGGATCGATGTATGTCATGTTCCTCGATTTGATGGATATTCAATAAACTTTTTTGATTTTATCTCTGAATGTGTCGCCACCTTTCTTTGTTTTACCTGGACTTCTCTGGCTGCAGACCAAGCAGGCACCCCGATTCACTCAGCAGCTTTCTGGATTCTAACGGGCAGCTTTGAGTAGTGTGCACCATCTCTCTCTTTTGTATTTGAAACTGTTCATAATTCCCTCTACCATGACTAAGACCCCCATTACAGCTGAAGAATAACAGCCTCAAAACATGATGCTGCCACCACCATGCTTCACTGTGGGTATGGCGTTTTTGGTCATGTGCATTGTTGTTTTTGCTCCAAACATATCTTTTGGAATTATGGCCAAAAATATCAACCTTGGTTTCATCAGACCATAACACGTTTTCCCACATGCTTTTGGGAGACTTCAGATGTGTTTTGAAAAATTTAGCCTTGCTTGAATGTTTTTCTATGTAAGAAAAGGCTTCCATCATGCCACACTACCCTATAGCCCAAAAATATCAAGAATATGGGAGCTTGTTGTCACATGTACCACACAGCCATTACTTGCCAGATATTCCTGCAGCTCATTTAATGTTGCTGTAGGCCTCTTGGCATTCCTGGCCACTTTTGTTCTGTTCTTTTCATCAATTTTGGAGGGACGTCCAGTTCTTGGTAAGACTGCAGAGCAGTCTTTAAAAAAAAAAAAAAAGAGCTTGGAGAACTGGAACTCCATTTTAAGCTTCTCCGCAACTTTATCCTGACCTGTCTAGTGTGTTCCTTGGCCTTCATGATGCGGTTTGTTCCCTCCGGTTCTCTAACAAACCTCTGAAGGCTTCACAGAACAGCTGCATTTATACTGAGATTAAATTACACACCGGTAGACTATTTAGTAATTAGGTGACTTCTGAAGGAAATTGTTTGCAATAGATTTTAGTTAGGGGTATCAGAGCAAATGGGGCCGAATACAAATGCACACCATACTTTTCAGATATTTAATTTGAAAACATTTTGGAAAGCCATTTATAATTTCCCTTCCATGCCACAATTATGTGCCACTTTGTGTTGGTCTATCACATAAACTCCCAATAAAATACATTTACGTTTTTGGTTGTAAAGTGACAATATGTGGAAAATGTATGAATACCGTACTTTTTCAAAGCACTGTACCTTTCAAGCATTTGGTGTCCAGAGGGAGGGGGGCTACTCTAGGGTCTTTGTTCCTGACCTCCTTAGTGGCTGGTCACTTTTGCTTCATGCACACCTGTGTGTGGGGGCAAATGCTTATGCCAGTCCCATTACTTTAATCTTCTCCTTCTCTTTTCCTTTCCACCCCCCTTGCACCCCCCTTTCCACCCCATCTCTGCTCTAACATCACACTAGAGATGGTTTTCTCTCACTGTTAACATTCCATACAGTTGTCACTCTCTTAAGTCAGCTTTGTACATCCATTCCTTTTGGTTTTAAGGTAAGACCAGAGTTTTTAGTACAGAAATATTGATAATGAGTTTCAGTTAATTAGATTATCAGTACATGTAGCTTTATACCTTCAGTGCTAGTCCAGGCTTCCGCAGAGCTAGTTTAGCTTCTTTGTCTTTTAACAATCCCTGGAGTTTAGTCATCTGGTTACTGGCCTGAGGTCCCTGCGAAGTCAACTCAGTCTGTGGCAGACATCGATAGAATTTCATTTTCTGCTTATATTCTGTAGGACTTTGAGCAGCCTTTTGTTCTTCCTTAAAATTATCATCTATAAGAGAGAGAACATCAATCAAAACTTATGCCGCAACTGCATACAAACTATTAGGTATTGTTCCCAATGGAGGAATCTGTGGATGTAGTATATACGATCAACTATTCTTCTTGACAAAATCCAGAACTTTCCACTGCTTGTCTAGCTGTTATTTAGGCAAAAGGAAAGATTGACTTTGGTCTCCCAGAGAATTCAACCCTACAAACTGCCCAGAGCATAAAAGAGGCAAGCTCCTTCTCTACCCCCGCTATCTTTGCCAGAGTCGGAAAGTGAAATGCCTATACACACACTCACAGGCTGGGCAGGAGTGTACTGATCTCTCACAGTTCAGGGAACATGGTCACCCAGGGAAGCCAAACTGCCCATCAACATCCTAGAGCTCAGCTCTAAAACTAGCTCTGAATTAGTACACCCCCTTCTTTAGGTTCACCCGATCAGGGTACAATCAGATGTCATAGCTGTGGTCTATATCAACCATCTATGGGGGTACCAGGAGTCAGGCAGCCTTAATGGAAGTACTGTAAGTCTGATCATCTCATGGAGTGGAGAGACGCTGTGGTTCATATACCATTAGTCGACAATTGGAAGGCGGATTACCTCAGCCGTTACCATCTTGGCCAAGGTGAATAGGCCCTTTATCCTGGCAATTTCTATCTCCTACCGTATGCCAGAGTTGGAGAATTCCAGATGCAAATAACCTGGCCTTCAGGTACAACCTCTGGTATGTCTTCACACCAATGTAAACTCTGCCCTGACTGCTCCGCAAGATAGAGCAAGAGAAGAAACCGATGATTCTCATTGCATTAAACGTCTTAGAAACTACTAATCCATGTACACTGCCTTACAAACTACTGACTCCTGTACACCATTCTCCATACTAATGACCCCTGCACATTGCAATAAATTCTACTGACCTCTGTACACTGACATACATTCTACTGACCCCTGGACACTGCACTGTATTTATACTACTGACACAATCGCCAGAACTCAAACCTGCCATATGAGTCCGAGCGCATAGCAGACAACCAGCCCTGAAACTACTCAAGCAAGTCAGCCTGCAATACCAGGTACTATGCCGTCATGACAGATTCCAGCATCAGACCTATGGGAGTGACCAATTGCTTTCCAGACAAGAACAAAAATGTAAATAAAAGTACCGTATTTATCGGCATATAACATGCACCCTAATTTTAAGAGGGACGTTTCAGGAAAAAACGTTCCACAGCCCCCTGCACAGTCAACAGACTCCTGCACATTATGCAGCCCCCTTTGCATTACACAGCCCCCTCCCTATGCAAAGTACACAGACTCCTGCACATTACACAGCCCCCCTTTCATTATAAAGCCCCCTGCACTCCCAGGTGACCCCCAGTCTCCTGGGACAGCACTGCCAGCATACTCTAAACACTCTAAATCACTGCCAACCCCCTTCTCATACACTACTCCTCCTGTGTTACTTTCATTGTAAATTGAAGCCTCCTCATTAGCGCTGTTTTTTCATGGACCCGGTCACGTGACTGCTCTCCTCCTCCAATCTAAAGCTACACTGGGAGGAGGACACCCAGGGCGAAACTCCCACCCAACCCCCCCCCCCCCCCCCCCCCATTAGTGAAAAAACAAATATCGGTGTATAACATGCAGGCACGGTTTACCCTCTATTTTCAGGGGGAAACCTGCGTGTTATATGCCGATAAATGTGGTAAATGCCAAGTTTCTTACTGAAGCTAACTTTTAAGGAAGGCAAAGTTTATATTTTTACAGTGGCATTTGTGATTTTTCTAAGTTTTCTTCATGCCATCCTTACTTTTTATTAGGGTTTGCTGGTTAATTTCTACTCAGTATGCAAGCAGCTATAGCCATGGCAAATCATAGCATAATGTAGAAGCATTTCGATAACCTACAGTAGCCTTTCCTGCTGGTTTATGTGAAGGAGAAGGTAGACTGATGCGATAATATTCCCTATGCATAATGATGGAGAGGAGTGATCTAACTAAAAGGAGGCAAAATTCTGAAGCGCATTTAGACTTTCGTTTTAACAGGTCATCTTATTCTGTTGAGTGAGCCATCTTAAGGAGCACTAGCCCTGGAGCACAAGAGTATTTCTTTTGCAAAACAATACACTAAATTTGCCCCACATGTCAGTAACAACCCATGCAATTCATACATACAAAGAAACCAAAACAAATAAGTTCAAAAATTAAGTTGTGTGTAATAAAATGGAATGACACAGGGAAAAACTATTGAACACGCTAACTGAAATGTATTTAATACTTCATACAAAATCCTTTGTTGGTAATGACAGCTTTAGGATGCCTCCTGTATGGAGAAACTAGATGCAAATTCCATTGTGTGATTTTGGCCCATTCTTCCACACAGTCTTCAAATCTTGAAGGTTCCATGGGCCTTTTCTATGAACTCTGATCGTTAGTTCTTTCCATAGATTTTCTCTGGGATTCAAGTCAGGTGATTGGCTGGGCCATTCTTGCAGCTTTATTTCCTTTCTTTAAAACCAATTGAGAGTTTCCTTGGTTTTGTATTTGGGATCACGTCTTGATGAAATGTCCACCCTCGTTTAATCTTCATCATCCTGGTAGATGGCAGCAAATTTTTATCAAGAATGTACATTGGTACATTTTTCCATTCATCCTTCCTTCAACGACAAGAAGTATGCCAGTACCGCATGCTGAAAAACATCCCCACACCTTGTTGTTCCCTCCTACAAACTTCACTGTTGGTATGGGGGTGTTTTTGGGGTGATGTGCAGTGCCACTTGACCTCCAAACATGGTGTGTATTATGGCATCCAAAGAGTTCAATTTTGGTCTCATCTGACCAGACTATATTTTCCCAGTATTTCATCGGCTTGTCTAAATGTTGTGCAGCAAAACTTTAATCGCTTCCCGACCGCCTCACGCCGATATACGTTGGCACGTACAGGCAAAATTAAGTACCTGTACATTGCCCTTTAAGAGGCAGGGGGGCGCGCGTGCCCGCAGGAAGCTCCGTGAGTCCGAGTGCGGGTCCCGCGGACTCGATCACCGTGGGTATACCCACGATCGCCTCACGGAGAGGAAGAACAGGGAGATGTCGATGTAAACAGCATCTCCCTGTTCTGCCTAGCAACAAGTGACACTGATTTCTGCTCCCTGTGATTGGAGCAGAGATCAGTGATCTGTAAAACACAGCCACGCCCCCCACAGTTAGCAACACACCCCTATGACGCACTTAACCCCTACACAGGAATCGGTGCATTTGTATAGCTCCGTTTGCTGTATAAATGACAATGGTCCCAAAAATGTGTCAAAAATTTCTGATGTGTATGCATTCACGATAAAAATTGCTGATCGCCGCCATTTAAAAAAAAAATATATATATATATATATATTAATAAAAATGCCATAAAACTATCCCCTATTTTGTAAATGCTATAACTTTTGCGCAAACCAATCAATAATTGCTTATTGTGATTTTTTAACAAAAATATGTAGAAGAATATGTATCGGCCTAAACTGAGGGGAAAAAAGTTTTTTATATATTTTTGGGGGCTATTTATTATAGCAAAAAGTAAAAAAGAATGCGTTTTTTTCAAAATTGACGCTATTTTTTGTTTAGAGTGCAAAAAATAAAAACCGCAGGGGTGATCAAATACCACCAAAAGAAAGCTCTATTTGTGGGGAAAAAAGGACGTCAATTTTGTTTGGGTACAACGTTGCACGACCGCACAATTGTCAGTTAAAGCGACACAGTGCCGAATCGCAAAAAGTGCTCTGGTCAGGAAGGGGGAAATTCTTCCGGGGCTGAAGTGGTAAACGAACTGTGATATGCTTTTTCTTCAGCAATGGAGTCTTGTGTGGTGAGCGTGCATACAGGCCATGGCGGTTGAGTGCATTACTTATTGTTTTCTTTTAAACAATTGTACCTGCTAATTCCAGGTCTTTCTGAACCTCTCCATAAGTTGTCCTTGGCTCTTGGACAACTCTTCTGATAATTTTTTCACTTCTCTGTCAAAAATCTTGCGAGGAGCACCTGGCCGGTTTATGGTGAAATTATGTTCTTTCCACTTCTGGATTATGGCCCGACCGTGTTAACTGGAACATTCAGAAGTTTAGAAATACTGTAACCAATGCCATCAGTGTGTTTTGCAACAATAAGGTTGCAAGGTCTTGAGAGAGCTCTATGCTTTTACCCATCATGAGAGGTTTCTTGTGTGACACCTTGGTAATGCAACACCTTTTTATAGGCCATGAGACTGAACCAGCAGATATTAATTTAAACTGACAAGGGGCAGGATTGCTTTCTAATTACTGATGGATCTCAGCTGGTGTCTTGGCTGTCCATGCCTTTTTGCACCTCCCTTACTTCATGTGTTCAATACTTTTTCCCTGTGTCATTCCATTATATTACACATAACTTAATTTCTGAACGTATTTGTTTTGTTTTTTTGATTGCATGGGCTGTTACCGACATGGTGAAAATTACATGTCAATAGCACATTTAGAAATATATTTACCTAGAAAAATGGTGATGTATTCAATACTTATTTTACCCGCTGTAGGTGTCATCTGGCCAAATATTTGCATATGACACAAATAAATTAAGCCATACATTATACAGTCATTTCCATTAACACAATCACCTCATAGACAAATCAAAATTTGGCTCGTTCTGCTGAACCAGACAAATTTCGATCCATTTATGGCCTTACCCAGTCACCGCAAAGCTGCTGAAACGATTAAACCTCATCAACCATCTGAACTAGATAAACTCTAAGCCCTTGTACACACGGTCGGACATTCCAACAAAAAAATCAGTCGGATTTTGTCTGACGGATTTTGTTCGAAACTGGTGTTGCATACACGCGGTCGGACAAACTTGTCGGAAAATCCGATTGTTCGAAACGTGATGACGTTATTTAGTTACGACAGGACTACGTTCAGGCTAGTAGCCAATAGCTTTGGTCTAGGAATTTGATCTGAGCATGCGTGGCATTTTGTCTGATCGGAATTCTCTACAAACAAACGGACAAAGTCCGATCGGTTTCATGTTGCCGGAAATTTTTTATATCCAGCTCTCAAACTTTGTTGGTCGGGTATTCCGACGTAAAAAGTCAGATGAAGCCCACACATGGTCGGATTAGCCGACAACACGGTCCGATCGGACATTTTCCGTCGGAATGTCCGACCGTGTGTACAAGGGCTTACAGAAACCCATTTGGCTCTCATAGTGTTAAATTGAAGAATACTGCTCTAGGAAGTATTGGAAGGTTGTGTTTGGGGATATAGAAGACAGGAAACATAACTTTGCTGCCAATTTGAAGATTTAGTTAGTGTGCCATACTTCAGGAAAACACATTAAACAGAGCAGATAAAAAGTGCCGTCTCTCAATATTTCCTCTGCAAGTCTGAGGCTGCATGTTCTTTAATATCTTTTCTGTTTGTGTACAGTTACCCCCTCCAGTCATTTCACAGTTACTCCGACTTCTCCTAGAGTTTATTCATTTGCACATTGGGTGCTTGAGGGAGGTCTAGCCACATCTAAATATACCAGCTCTTCCGGGGAAATGATAGATGTGTTTTTGGCTTAATCTTATAGTGCGCTGTTAATTACATGAAAGCACCAATAAGGCATACTAATTATATCAGTCCTGTGGGAAGTTTACTGCAGTTACATTTATATCAGGCTGTACTTGTAATTAAGAACATGTTTTACTACAAAAAATGAAAGGTTTTGTCTTACTTGTGAGATGGATGGGACCCGAGTCCAACACAGAGCATCTCTCTGGGGGCTTCCTGTACAGGTTGAAATCAATGTTTCGGTTAGCCCAGCTCCAGCGCTCTCGGGAAAGGGTGGGTTGTAGAGTATTTGCATGCAAGATATTTTCTTTCCAGGCCTTCAATAAAAATGAAAACAGTATATAAGTATTTACTTTCTCAGACTGACCTTTCTGAATGCGAGGGGAGATGTGGCTGTGCTACGTTAAGACCTAATTAAACTTGCACAGAAACTATTTTGCTGTCAAGCCTGACCTTTCCATTTTGTAGGTTTTAGGCAAATAAGTTTTTATTGTTTTCATCTAGATATTTTTTTTCAGTCCCAAGAAATAATAAAAATTTAAACTTTTAAAATAGTTTTCTTAGAGGCCATCTATGGGGGGAGGTATCCAAACTACGGCCTACAAACGTTTTTTGGCCCGCAGATGTGCACAGTGTCTGCTCTGATGAGGACTCTGCTGTAAGGTGGAGTCTGATGTTGACTCTCTCGTGTAACTGGGAACTACTGGATAGTATATTTATAGCTATACAACAAACCTTTGTTAATTCTAATTTTCGGGAATCGTGTGGCCTTTTGGGGTGTCTGTTACAATCAATGCTACTTTTGAATCCTGGATATATGAATCCAATTGGTGTCATCCATTCCTCCCTGGACTTTGCACTATTGTTCTTAAGTTCCTCCTGAATGTCCCCCGGGGTCACAGTTGCGGACTGGAAATCTGCAGAGTATGTGTATCTGTGGTTTGGCTCCTGTGGATCAAAAAATTATATTATGTCAGATCCGTTATGGAATGAAATATACATATTTTTGTAATTTTTTTTCTTTGAGCTCTAGGAATTGTCTTACTAGGCCAGAGACATGGTCCTATTAAAATTTAACCCGTAGAAGAGGAAGAAACTGCCAAGGATGTTAGATAAACAAGCCTGCTTACAGAACTCTTAATAGGAACAATAGGTTTCTGGTATATGCACAACAACTGACCAATATTTACAAGGATCTCCAGGTCCCATAAATGTGGAATGTGAAGACCCCTTGTATGTGTTGTGTTCAGGTAGACTTGTGGACACAGCAGATTAACAAGTTTGGTTATCCAGTGACCAGCCATTGCCTCAGCTTTGAGAAAGACAAACACAGGATGAGAGCCCTCTCACAGTATTGAACTTGTTATAATTATTGCACTAACGCAAATAGTGATATACTGTAAGTCAGTTCATAAGTTTTATATTGCAAGTCATAGGCAAGACTTTCATAACACTGCGTTCATACATATATCTTATCTATGCCTGCTTACAAGCCAATGGATTATGAATTCTTTTACCAAAATACTATATTTATCGTGGACATATACAGTGGGTATAGAAAAGAATCACCCCCTTTAAAATAATCACATTTAGTTGTTTTGCAGCTTGAAATAAAGACAGACACTATTTTTGTTTTATCCAGCTGTATTTACTAGTGCAACTTATAGCATTCAATTAAAAGATATAACACCAACATGTCAGAATAAAAATCAAAAACAGAATCCTCCCCGACCCAATGTCAGTATTTTGTTGAACCACTTCTTGCTTTAATTACAGCTTTTAGTCTGTTGGGATATGTCTACTAACTTTGCACATTCAGACCCCTTTCACACTGGGGTGTTTTTCAGTCACTTTAGCATTAAAAAAAAAAATGAATGTAAAGCGCATGTTTTTCAGTCGCTTTAGCGTTAAAAAAAAGCACCTGAAAGAAGCCTCATCTGAAATCCCAATGTGAAAGCCCAAATGCTTTCACAATGAGGTGCTACGCTCTGGCACGGCGTCAAAAAAAGTCCTGCAAGCAGCTTCTTTGCAGTGCTTTAGGAGCGGTGCATACACCGCTCCTAAAGCGTTGCACTTACCTGCTCTGTGTAATGGTTTTGCACAGGGCAGCCCACATCCTTCTCTTCTTGGGTCCCTCTTTGGTGCTTCTGGCCCCTCCCTCCTGTTGAGTGCCCTCACAGCAAGCAGCTTGCTATGGGGGCACCCGAGCTGAAGCCACAACTCTCTGTGCCCATCAGACATGGAGCCGCGGTTCGGCCCCATCCCCTTTCTCTATTCATTGGCTGATTTACTTTACTTGACAGCAGTGGGAGCCAATGGCGCCTTGCTGCTGTCTCAGCTAATAAGGAGGGGAGGCCCGGGGGAACCAGGACACTCCTAAAAAGAAAAAAGATTCACAGTGGAAAGATTCCCACTGAGAAGAGACACAGGCGGATCATGCTGCTTAATAAGGGATACATTTTATTAGAAAAATTTGATTTTTGTACTCACTGTAAAATAATTTTCTCTGAAGTTCATTGAGGGACACAGCTCCTTTAATTTTTGACCTTAGGGTTATCACGCCACCTTCAGGAGAGGACTAGACAGAACATGTAAAAACAGCAAGACTGCACAGCACCGCCTAGGGGGCGGTCCCTCTGGCTATAACCCCTCACCCTGCTTCCGGCAGCTCAGTTCGTCAAAAAGCAGTACAAACATAAATAGGAGGGGTGGGTGCTGTGTCATCAATAAACTTCAGAGAAAAGGATTTTATGTAGAGTACAAAAATCCCATTTTCTCTTTCGTCCATTGACGGACACAGCTCCTTTAATTCTTGGCCTTAGGGACGTCCCCCAGGCAGTGTCAAAAAACGAGGGGTGGAAACAGCAAAACATAACTTCACCCACAACAAAAAGAACACCTCAACAGAGGAGTTGCCATCTTAAATGACCACCTTCAAAACCAGCGGCAAACTTATGCATCAAAAGATGCGTTTATGACAAACTTTAACTTAAAGAAAGTGTAAATTGCAACCTTACACAGCCGCCTGCAAAACCTTGCGTCCAAAGCAAGCATCCAAAGATGCGCCTACGTCAACTTTGTAGAATTTAGTGAAAGGGTGAACAGACGACCAAGTCGCCACCTTACACACCTGGGAGACAGACGCTTGATGTTGGAAAGCCCAAGAGGTTCCAATTCCTCTGGTGGAATGAGCCGTGACAGGAAAAGGGGGTACCTGCCCCTTTAAGGCATAGGCCTGAACCAGGATCTGTCTGATCCACCGAAAAATGGTGGATGATGAGACCGCCAGACCTTTTTTTTGTTTTTTTTCGGACCAGCCACTGAGACAGAGATTCTGACTTCTGGAAGGGAGCCGAAGCAGACAGATACAACCGTAGAGCCCGGACCACGTCCATGGAATCTAAAGCAACCTCTTTCGGGTGTGTTGGGTTAGGACAACATGATTTCCCCATTGAGATGGAATGCCGAAACCACCTTTGGAAGGAAAGAGGGTTGTAGACGTAGCACCGCCTTATCCTTGTGGATGACCACCAATGCATCTGACATTTCCACCCAGTGGTATCTTGTCCTGGACACAAACCTCTGCACCTTCTGATTGAGCCGAGAGGCCAAGAGGTCCACATCTTGTGTGCCCCACCTTAGGCGAAGGAGCCAGAATACCTCTGGCTGCAACAACCATTCCCTGGGTCCAGCATCTGACGACGGTAGTCTGCCTGCCAGTTTTCTATGCTCGGAATGTATATGTCCGACAGGGCCGGCATGTGCTGCTCTGCCAACTGGAGGATGTGAGCGAACCTCCCGTGCTGCAGCCGAGCACCTCGTTCCTCCTTGATGGTTGACATATGCCACTGCCGTGGCGTTGTCCGACTGGATCCTGACCGGATGCCCCTGTAGCCTCCTGGACCATGTGGTGAGGCACCGTCTGATCGCCTGGAGCTTGAGCACATTGATCAGCAGTTGGGATTCTTCCCGTGACCAGAGGCCGCGGGCTGACTGTACGCCCAAAACTCCCCCCCCAACTGGTCAGGCTGGCATCCATTGTGATCACCGTCCAATGTAGAGGAAGGAACAATCTCCCGGACCGAAGGGCCGGAGACCTTAGCCACCAGAGAAGGGAATCCCTGACTAACTGGCTCACCCAAATTTGACAATCCAGGGATAATGGAGATTTGTTCAATTTGGACAAAAACTCCTCCTGCAAGACTGGAGTGTGAAATTGAGCGTATGGTACTGCCTCGAAAGTGGCTACCAAGAGGCCCAGAACTCGCATGCAGAAGCGCAGCGACGACCACCTGTGGTTCTCCAACAACTTCACCGCAGCTTGAAGAGTCTGCAGCTTGTCTGAAGAGAGAAAAACTCTCACTTCTGAGGAGTCCAACAGTAAGCCCGGGTACCAGTGGCGTCACTAAGGTTGGTGTCAGCTGGGGCAGTAAAACATGGTGTCACCCCCCTCCTGCCTAGGCTGCCCGCACCCTGCAGGCAGCACACGGTCACGGGGCGCACCCAAAACCAACCCCTGTAAATGATAGTATAGGGTGGTATAGTGACAGGTTAGGATAATATAGAGTGTTATAGTGGCAGGTTGGGGTGGTATAGAGTAGGTTGGATTGGTATATTGGCAGGTTGGGGTGTTACAGGACAGTTTGGGGTGGTAGAGAGCAGGTTGGGGGTGGTACAGGGCAGGTTGCGGGTGGTACAGGGCAGGTTGCAGGTGGTACAGGGCAGGTTGCAGGTGGTACAGGGCAGGTTTCGGGTAGTACAGGTTAGGGTATTATAGAGTGGTATAGTGGCAGGTTGGGGTGGTATGGGGTGGTATGGGGTAGGTTGGATTGGTATATTGGCAGGTTGGGGTGGTACAGGGCAGTTTTGGGGTGGCACAGGCCAGGTTGGGGGTGGTACAGGGCAGGTTTGGGGTGGTACAAGGCAGGAAGGGATGTGTGACAGTGTACTGTGCAGTAACTTATAGCATGCCTCTGATTACCTCATGCTTGCAGATGAAGACCCGGGCAGGTGGGCGGGGCTGCTGTGTCCTCGCATCTATCGCCTTCAGCTGTGGGATAGGCGTGAAGGGGTCTGTGGGAGGAGTGCAGGAGGAAGCCACACTCCCAGCTCCGGCCACCTAATCTGGCTGCCACAGGAGATATTGGAGATCCCTGAGTGACAAAAAGGGGAGTGTTATAGGCAGCCTGTCCCCCCCCCCCACCCCCTCACAGCTGAATGCCCTGCTCGCACCGCTCCAAGTTATATATAGTTTAATGGTGGCCCCAGTGTCACCGCTCTGGTGGGTGTCACCCGGCGCAGGCTGCACCCCCCACCACCATAGCAAACGCCACTGCCAGGTACTCCAGGTGTTGAGTCGGCACTAACACTGACTTCTTTAGGTGGAGCACCCAACCAAATTCCCGGAGAGTCTGCATGGTGATCGCAACATCCTCCCTTAATTCTGAGGCGGAAGCTGCTCTCAGAAGGAGGTTGTTTAGGTAACCCACGATTGCGATCCCACGTTGCCTTAACAGTGCCAGAATTGGAGCTAACACTTCAGTAAAGACTCAGGGTGCAAATTGCAGAAACTTCTGATGCCTGAGGCATATGGGTACATGTAAGTATGCGCCCTGGATATCCAGGGATGCCAGGAAGTCCCCCTGATGGAGTGCAGCGACCACAGAGCTAAATGATTCCATCCTGAACCTTTGCACTTTCACAAAGCTGTTGAGGACCATCAAGTCCAGGATTGGACTTCCCTCCTTTTTGGGGACTACAAACAGATTGGAGTAGAATCCCTGAAACCTTTATAGCGTCGCTACAGGTATTATCACCCCGTGCAGTAGCAGGTCCTCTACTGCCCCGAACAGAGCTTACCGATGAGCCGGAAGTAGAGGTAGGTTGGAGGGAAAAAATCTGTTTGGTGGACAAGAAACTATCTTATATCCAGTTTCCAGACCCATTGGTCGGACAGTAGAGAGGTCCACTGAGCTGCAAACTCCCAAAGTCGACCCCCCCCCCCCCCACCCGAGAGTTGGGCGGGGGCAAACCTTCATGCGTAACATTTTTGCTCGCATGACGTTTTTGTCCTTCAGCAGGCTTGTCGGACTGGGAACGCTTACCTGCTGACCCGGGCGGGCGAAAAAGCCGTTTTTAATACTTACCTGAGGTCCATCTCAATCCATCGATGTTGTCGGAGTGTTCTAGCTGCTGGGACTCCCCTCATTGGCTGAGACAGTAGCGTGGCACCATTGGCTCCCGCTGCTGTCAAGTAAAGTCAAGTAAAGTCAGCCAAAGAGGAGAGAAAGGAGACGGGCCGAGCCGTGGCTCCATGTCCGATTGGACACAGGGAGCTGTGGCTTCAGCTCAGGTGCCCCCATAGCAAGCTGCTTGCTGTGGGGGCACTCAACAGGAGGGAGGGGCCAGAAGCACCCAAGAGGGACCCGAGAAGAGGAGGATCTGGGCTGCCCTGTGAAAAACCATTACACAGAGTAGGTAAGTATAAAATGTTTGTACAAAACTAGACTTTACAATCACTTTAAAACACATTGAAAAATGCAGTCCATAAACAGTCACCATCAAATTTAACTGAACTTAGGCAGTTCTGCAAAGAAGAGTGGGCAATTCTTGCAAAGTCTAAATGTGCAAAGTTAGTAGACATATCCCAACAAACTAAAAGCTGTAAATTAAAGCAAAACATGGTTCAACAAAATACTGACGTTAGGGGGTTTGAGCCTTTTTCCAACACAGTGATTTTGTTTTTGATTTTTTTCTGGCATGTTGGTGTTATACTATGCACTAGTAAATACAGCTAGATGAAACAAAAACTGTGTCTGGCTTCTTTTCAGGATGCAAAGCAACAAAATGTGGTTATTTTAACAGGGGGTGATTTTTTTCTATACCCACTGTATATAAATATAGGACTTTATAAAGTAACACAATGTTGCAATGTTAAGTGGATACAAAAAGACTTTATCCTTACAAAATAGCCCCGTACCGGTAAAAGGCTAATACATATTGTTAGAGAAATGTGTGTTATATGTAACTATATTCAAACAATTGTTTAAAGTGTTATAATTATTTATGTATTTCAACTGCTATAGACTCTGTGTATGAAAATGTTTCCATGTAAAAGCTGCTGGCACAAATTAGAAAGATGACAGGCTCTCATAGGTATTTTTACGTTTTCAGGCCAAGTAACATAGCTGAATCCATATAAAAACGATTAATTTACCATATGAAACTTAGTTGGTGGTCAAGGAAGGTAATACAAAAGTAAGCACATAGTTAGTTAATAAACAAATTCACCAATCAGGAGGTTCCACCTTCTGGGCCAGGCCAAATTTTTGAGTGTTTTTGGTCACTCAAAAGGATGGTCAGGGGACACAGCTCCAGCATAGCTAGACACCATTTTCTGAAGGTAAAATACAACCAGTAAATCGGCAGCCATCTTCAAGTCTGGCAACAACCAATTTTAAAGCAAACAGCCATTTTAAAAGAGCAACTATATTTTCCATATTTATTACTGATTATTCTATGTACAAGTGTTTCATAATAGTTGATTTGCTACCCCATTAGGTCACCTTACACCCCACAATTTGGTCATTTTAAGTTGCCTGATTGGCATAACACTAGATAAACTTTCACCTGTTAATTCTACTGCAGCGAGTTAATCGGTCAAGTTAGTCCAATGCAGATTATTGTCTGCCTAATTTAATCCAATCAGTTAGGAGATCCAAAGGAGGGAAAAATCATTATTGTCTCACCAGTATATACCTTTTGACAAACAGCAGCTCTCGGTTCACAGTGTTGCGATGCGGGAAACCGTGCGGGTTCCTGCATCACACCTGACTCGCAGGCAGTTCACACTGCCCTCTGCAAACAGCTGCGGGTGTCAATACAAAGTTAACGACACCCCTAGATTGGTTTGCAGATCGCAGTGCGAACTGTGAATTCGGACAGGAATCGGATCGCAGGGTGCGGACAAAAAAAAAACGGGGTCCTGCATGAGATTGGTCCAAATGTGATCCGAATTCGGATGGCACAGACATTGCATGTGATCTGCACAGCAAGCCGGTGCGAATCACATGCAATGTTTGCCAATCGCACCAGTGTGAAACAGCCCTTGGTGTTCGAACCTCATTGCAAAATTGTAGTGTCTATGTTCGCCTATTAATCAAATTATTTATGGTGTGTATGTGACCTTTTGAATAAATATAAAATGTTATGTCAATAGCCCAGTCCATATTCACATTGATCTTGTTTGTGTTCTTAAAGAATTCTGCAATGGCTAAAAATTAACTCAAATTAATTAATCATTCAGACATTCCCTGATGCAACATAATAAATAATATTTAATGACTTAATTACTTTAAGACCACCCACCACAGATATACCTGTACGTCATTTTGTGCAATAGATAGCAGGGGCGCGCATGCATGCTAATTGGCAGGGGGGGGGGGCAATCAGCGGCTCCAGTGGATACGATGTCCACCGGGACCCGCCGATCATTCCCCAGAGAGGCAGAACAGTGAGCTATGTAAACAAGGCAGATCACCATTCTGACAGGAAAGTACAGAGTAATTTTGTGTTCCTGCTAAGTTTTCCCAGTAAGTCCATCCCCCACACAGTTACAAAGCATCCCCTAGGGACACAATTAATCCTTTGATCACCCCTGGTGTTAAACCCTTTCCCTGCCAGTGTCATTAGTACAGTAACAATGCATATTTTTAGCACTAATCACTGTATTAGCGTCATTGGTTGCCAAAAGTGTCAAAAATGTCAGGTGTCCAATTTGTCCTCTGCAATGTCGAAGTCCCACTGAAAATCGCTGATCACTGCCATTACTAGTAAAAAAAAATAAAAAAATAAAATGCCATAAAAATATCCCAGCTTGTAGACACTATAAAACTTTTGCAGAAACCAATCAATATTGGGACTTTTTTTTTTTACCAAAAACATGTAGCAAAATACATATTGGCCTAAATACATTTTTTTATTGGTTATGTTTTATAGCAGAAAGTAAAAAATATTGTGTTTTTCAAAATTGTCGCTCTTTTTTTGTTTATAGCGCAAAAAATAAAAAACCAAATAGCACCAAAAGAAAGCTCTATTCGTGGGGAAAAAACCCCATCAATTTTATTTGGGTACAGCGAGGCACGACTGCGCAATTGTCAGTTAAACGCAGTGGCGTATCGCAAAAAATGGTCAGGTCATGAAGGGAGAAAACTTTCTGGGGCTGAAGAGGTTATTGGAGAACTTTTGTAACAATGTTGATTCTCATCACAAAACAGCTGCATCTTAAGTGTAGGACAGCAGATATTATGTAAAGCTGAACTACAAGTAATGTAATAAAGGTGAGTATTGCTTTAATTTTTACTATTCCTGGGCATTTTCTTATTTTTTGACGCGTGTTATACTTATATAGCACACTGCTCCTGATGAGCAGACGCTATTGTTTTTTTTTTCAAATTTAATTGTCTGAAGCTGTAGTTTGGCTCAGACTGATTTCTCTAAACGTTCTGATTTCTGTACCAGTCCAGCTGGGTTGCACTGATTCCCACCTGACCGTAGGTGTCGCTGTCACAGTCGGTGGGTGTGGAACAGCAGCAGGCTGGATGCATTGAATGCCACCTCTTGCTCAGAAATGGATCAATGGGTGTGGTTTCTCTGCTGTGCATTCTGGGAGAGGGTATTTAACCACTTCAGACCCAGGCCAATTCTGACATTTCTCTCCTACATGTAAAATTCCTAATTTTTTTGCTAGAAAATTACATAGAACCCCCAAACATTATATATGTTTTTTTAGCAAAGACCCTAGAGAATACAATTGCGGTCATTGCAACTTTTTATCTCGCACGGTATTTGCGCAGAAATTTTTCGAACACGTTTTTTTCAGAAAAAAAACAGTTTCATGCTTTAAAAAAACAAAACAGTAAAGTTAGCCCAATTTTTTTGCATAATGTGAAAGAGGAGGATACGCCGAGTAAATAGATACCCAACATGTCACGCTTCAAAATTGCACGCGCTCGTGGAATGGCGCCAAACTTTGGTATTTAAAAATCCCCATAGGCGACGCTTTACATTTTTTTACTGGTTACATATTTTGGGTTACAGAGGAGGTCTAGGGCTAGAATTATTGCTCTCGCTCTAACGTTCGCGGCGATACCTCACATGTGTGGTTTGAACACCGTTTTCATATGTGGGCGGGACTTACGTATGCGTTCGCTTCTGTGTGCGAGCTCACGGGGACAGGGGCGCTTAAAAAAATTTTTTTTTTTTTATTGTTAATTTTATTTTTATTTTTTTAGTTTTACACTTAAAAAAATAAATAAAAGAAAATTGATTACTTTTATTCCTATTACAAGGAATGTAAATAGGAATATGGCACGATCGGACCTATTTACAGTGAAATATGGGGTCAATAAGACCCCATATCTCACCTCTAGGCTGGGAAGAATAAAAAAAAAAAAAAAAAAACGATCATGGCTTCCTAGCCAGATCGGCGCCGTTAATTTGAATACCGAGGCCGGGCGTGACGTCATAACATCGCGCCCGGCCTCCGAACGATCATAGAGACTCCGGGGACAATCTAGTCCGCCAGAAATCTCTATGATCACATGCTGGGGCCGGCGGATCCTGTGACCGACTCACCGATGGAAACGGTGAGTCGGTAGAAGCACCGGAGGGCGGCGGGAGGGGGGGGCGTCCCCTCCCGCCGCCCGTAAGAACGATCAAGCGGCGGAACAGCCGCTATGATCGTTCTTATGGTGTAGGGAATCGCCGGCTGAAAACGGCAATATCTGAATGATGTCTGTGGACTCAGGCATCATTTAGATATAACCAGCGAAACCCCATGACGTCAATAGACGTAGTGCGGGTCTCAAGTGGTTAAGGTACCAACGCCATTTTTTGTTGTTTCGTTTTCCAGGCTCCGTGATCCCAACCCCAGGGCCCTCCTGGCCTGGTGTCTGTCGCGTGGTCTTGTGCCTCGGGGCCAGCTGGCCCGAGGCTTCGCAAATGAGAGTGTAGGCCCAGGAATGTCTTGAGGCCTACTGATCCGGGGGGGTCCTGTGCTGTCTCGCCTACGGGGAGAAGCTAAGAAAAGCTAGAGGATCCAGGGGAGGACTTTTCCAGTGGAGGACCGAGCCCAAGACTGGTATCTCTGGAGGAGCCTGGAAACTCAGTTTGAGGACGCAACCCCTTACAGTATCGCCGGGTCGGCTGAAAGAATCTGGTACTGTATGGTAGTTCTTCCTACTGCTGGATCCAGTCTGTGGAGCGATTTGTCCTCTGGATCTGACTAATATCTCTAACCCGCAATTACTAGGTGCCTAAACTCCCCCGTATCCTCTAACCCTCTATTGAAGGACTGTGTCTTGTGTCTTTCTTTGGTGTTACCCCTAAATAAATCTTCAAAAAGGACCCAGTGTCTGATCTATCATCATTTGGGCTACTTTCCACGGGACTTCCCTAAGATGAAGATGCGAGCAGGTGAGGCAACGGTAAGCCTGAATAAAACTAGCAGCTCCTTCGGGGGTCAGTGCTACACTTATATATAGTCTTATTTACATTGCATTTTATATATGCAACCGCAATCAATTTCACATTAATCTGTACATCTGTGCTTTACCTCTGCCATTTTCTGCCGTAGTATTCTGTATGCCAGTTCCATGGAATTGAATGTATGAGAGCTGTAGTTGTGAACAGCCATCCCATCCATAGGGGCAATCTCCACATACTCAACTTTAGGTCTTCTCACTTTTCTGCTTAATTGATAAACATGCTCGATGTTTCCCTGCATGTAACAGAAACAAGATTGACTTACAAAATATGTTTTTTCTAAAGATTTTACAGGTACAAATTGATGTATACCAATTAATACCTTTCACCACTGTGGGTCACCTTCAAAGAGCTTAGTCAATTATTTCATTATTTGAACTCATTGATGATGCTTAAATTACAGACCTGAAATTTCACCAAGACTTACAAAACCAAAACTTTTTATATAAAGCACAGAGTATTTTCCTAATTTAACTATATTTTTAATTAGAAATACCCTGCATTTTACTATCATACATTGGATAAAACAGCTGCTAATTAACACATTAAATTGCATAAAAATGTTCACATTTAAAAATTAAAAACAAAAATGGATTTTAGCCATACCTGTAAAAAGTCTTTCTTGGAATACATCACGGGGGGGTATATTCTTAGACAATTAGGTTATGCTCCACCTCTAGGTAATTGGACACTGGAAAACAGCAAAGCTGGACTCCCACTCCATTTTGTCAGCAAGCAATACTGGATTAAAAAAAAAAAAAAAAAAAGAGGGGAAGGACCTGTATCCTGTGATGTATTCCAAGAAAGGGATTTTGCAACCAAGTCAAAAACCCACTTTTCACTGGGACATCCAAATACAAACCCATGAGGGGCAGGTAATAGAAAACAATTGCTAAAAGGCTTCCAAGAACAAACCTCTTAACACGAATAAAAGAGGTATGAACAGAGAAAGCCCTCATATAACCACCTGGAGGACTTTCCAACTAAGGGCAGAATCCACTGAAGCCTGAACCTGGCAAAACCTGGCAAATGTGTGTTCAGAAAACCAAGTGGTATATTTACAGACCTGGGAAACCGAGGCCTGATGCTGAAAAGTTCACAAAGCACCAAGGCTTCTGAAGTGAAGTGAGCCTTCATAGGGAAGGGAAGAACCTTCGTCTTCAGATCGTATGCCTGAATAATGACCTGCCCTATTCACCTTGCAATTGTGAATCAAGAGGTAGACTGTCCCTTGCAGGTGTCTTCTGGCAACACAAACACAACCCCAGATTGATGGATTAAAGCATAGTTGCCAAAATTAATAGGGACACTTTTTTTGTATGTAGGCAGAGCCTTGTTTTAATTAGGAGTGGGCATTCATTTATAGGTGTGGCTTAGCAGAGAGAAAGAAATTGGCACGCAGAACGCACCGTGGAGAAAAATGGGCATTGTTTAAACTAGATAATAGGCATGGCTTAAATGGGGTGTGATTAGAGTCTGAGATGGAGGAAGGAAGAGAGGGATAGAGGGAGAAAGAAAAGGAAGGGGGAAAGAAAGAGAAAAAAGGGAGAAAGGGGGAGAGGGAGAAAGAGATAGGGAGGGAAGGAGAGAGAAGGAAAGAAAGAGGGATGGAAAGACAGCAGCCCAGATCCTACACCACAATAGCAATATGTGTATTTCAGAAAGTTTAACGATCAGCAGATAAAGATACTCCAAACACAGTTCCCCCAGGCAGATCCCATTATAGAGATATAAGAGATGGTCAAAGACTGCAGACATGATACAAGAGATGGTCAGAGAGTGAAGATATGTTATAGGAGACAGTCAGAGGGCGCAGACATGGTACAGGAGACCGTCAGAGAGTGTGTGGACATGGTACAGGAATCAAATCACACCGCAAAGGTATTGGTCCTTGGTATCAGCGAGTACTTGACCAATAGGATCTGTATTTGTACTTACCAATAAAAAAACGGTATTGGTGTAACCCTACTATTAATATATTTTAAGAACTTTTTGGGTTTGTCCTATTCTTTTTTGCAATCTGTAACTTCATTTTTGTGACCTTGATTTCCTTTTTACATATTTTCATATATTTTTACATATTAGTAACTTTCAAATGATGACAATGTTCCTTAATGTTTAGATTTTTTAAATGCCCTTTTCTTACTATGCCCTTTTTAACATGTGCATGTTTGCTTTCTTGTTTAACTATTTTAATCCTTCATAAAATTAATTTATCTTGCTATTTTCATATTTTCATAACTTAATATAATAATAACTTAATAATAATAATAATAATGTCATGTGTGAAATATTGCCTGAATACCTACAGCAGCCAGGACAAAAGAAGACCAACATCACACAAGTATATTCAATGACAGAAACTTAACCAGAGGATCTGCACCCACCTTGATGTGATCTTTGATTTCTTGCCTCTCCATTTCCCACTTCCACTGAATGTATGCTTCATTATTATTATCTAATGAGCTGCGCAGTTTACTGTACCATTTATCTTCCCATTCAGAAATCACCAGCTTTTTACTAGGAGAAGGTTCAGTATCTGCAAGAAAGTCCCCAAAATTGAATGGAATCCCAAATTCACGGCTAAGAACGTGGATCATATCTGCAGAGGGCAGCAAGTTGGAATGGATGACGTCT
The DNA here is from genome assembly GCF_037356315.1 of Lithobates pipiens. Taxonomy (NCBI): domain Eukaryota; kingdom Metazoa; phylum Chordata; class Amphibia; order Anura; family Ranidae; genus Lithobates; species Lithobates pipiens. The sequence goes on along the minus strand of NW_027507785.1, from coordinate 108,477,176 downwards.
CGTAGTTTTTTGGCACTGCGGATATAGTCTAACCTAAAATAATTACATATGTATGTAAATATCCTAAAGGATGTACACTACATACTGTACTTTCATACAGAAATGCAAACAGCAGTAATTATATTAAACCATGGGTGAGTCTACAGACTCCAGGGAACTTCTTTTTTTTTTCTGCATCAAAACATAACATAGATGTGATTTGTTTCTACACTGGGAAGACATACTGTACCTATACGTATCTGGCTTGCAAGTGGCAGCATAGAGTTTGTGTGCAATATACAATCATTTGAAAAATTAGGTACACCCCATGGCAACTATTTTTTCAACATAATTAAACAGGCAAACAGTGCCTACAGATGGAGAGTGGTAAACAAAAGCGGTTATTGCCCTCTGTGGCACAAATGACCTTTTATAGTTGGTAAGGTTGAATAAAGACACCCAGTTCAACCTGAGAGTGTGTGAGAGACTACTGCTTTTTACGATACCAGACCCTTCAGTCTGGTATGGATCGTAAGCGGAACCCCCTACGCCCAAAAAATGGCGTGACCCCACCAAGATCCAGACCCTTATTCGAGCATGCAGCCTGGAAGGTCAGGAGGGGGGGGGGGGGGGGGGTGATCGAGCAGACCAAAGGGTCTGGTATCGTCTTGGGTGGGAACCTCACGCAAAACATTTATTTACATTTTGGCGGGGTTCCCTTTTAAGATTCTCAGCACACAAGTTGCACCGTAAGTTGGATCATCTTGATCCGACTTCTGGTGTGACTCCTATTCAATTTTTTTTTAAAGAGGCAGAGAAACGCCGGACAAGGCTTAACGCTGTGTATCCAGCGTTAAGCCACGTTAAATCGCGTTTAACACTTTTTCCCACGTCTGGCATTTTTACAGCTCTAGCGCTAAAGCCTCAGAATGTGCTGGTCCTGGGGTTTTTTTTGGAGCTTAAAAACGTCTATGCCACTTACAGTTCCTAAATGCCTTGGTGGGCATGAGGCCATAAGGTAACATGGTGAGGCGTTTTTAAGCTGTAAAAAACGCCCCTAAAAGCTACTGCAAAAACGTCTGTGGGCATGAGGCCTAGGTGTGGCACAACCTCACCTCTCTGACAGTAAAGAACCTCTCACGCAGTTTCGGATTGAACCCTTTCTCATTTGGCTTCATTGTGTTGCTGTGTGTCTCCTTTAAAACCACTTTCACACTGGAGTGTTTTGCAGGCGCTATAGCGTTAAAAATAGCACCGCTTTACCGCTGAAGCCGGTGGTGGGTCAGTGTGAAAGGGGCTAAGATTAAAACATTTCCTCCTAATACTACAGTCGCCATTCAAGGATTTGTATATCACTATTCTATTCCCTCTTAAGCACCTCTTCTCCAGTGAGAATACTTTAACGTTTATTTATTATTAGCTTTGTTACCCTTCTCTGGACTCACTCCAATTTAAGCCCACCCTTCCTGATGATTAGTGAGCAGAAATGGATAGCATACTCCAGATGTGGCTGAACCAGAGTTTTGTAAAGTGGTAGATTTATAATTTTCTCTCTTGAGTAAATACCCTTTTTAATGCATGCCAATAGTCTGCTGGCCTTGCTTGCTGCAGCTTGGCATTGCATGCTATTGCAGAGCTTGTTATCCAATTGGACCCCCATATCCTTTTCCGTCCTTGACTTCCCCACATGTGTAACTTGCATGTATATTTTTAGCTCCCAAGTGCAATTCTTTACATTTTTTTTTACACTGAACATCATCTGCCATATAGCAACCCACCCCTCTATTTTACCTAGGTATTCTTGTAAAGTTTCTGTATCCTGTTGTGAAGTTATTGGCTCACTTAGGTTTGCATCATTGGTAAACACTGATTATGACTGATTACAAGTTTTTAACATTGACTACTGTTCCATGCAAAATTGTTTCAGTTGCAAGGCGTATGTGGGTTTCCTTGAATTAACTGCCTACTTCAAAATCCCCCTTACAAAATCTCAAAGGAAATCAAATTAGGGCTTTGACTAGGGTGGTTCAAAAACCCCCTTTTTCTTCTTTTTAAGCAATTCCTTGGTCAACTGCTTGTGTACTGTGGAACCTTATGTTGGACAGGTGGCCTCAAATTCTCAATAAGCACATTTTGATATGGTGCAGCAAGTATAGCTGAGTTGGTGTGTCAAGACCCATATCTGAACCTGCTACCTTTGCTGTCTGATGATGTCTTTTTTTTCTGAGTCACCTGAGATGCTGGACAACACCCTGCTTTGTGTCTTGTTTCTGCTGAACCTTGAACCCTTTGCTTTTCTGATACACTTCCTATCTAAGCCATGCCCTTGTACTTCCTGTTTACCAGATTACTGTGCTCTCTCCAGCCAAAATCTCGCTCCTGTCACTCTTGTTGCTGTCTGTATCTCTGCTACCACTCATTACCAACTTTTGGCATGTTCCTCAACTATTCTTCTGTTTGCATCCCGGCTTGCTTACCTCCTGGTCTGACAATCCTGAGGATTGCAACCAGGTACTAGCACACAGCAAAACCTCCACAAATCAGGAGCTTTGATGAATACCTGTTCATACTTAGGCCCCCGCACCTCAGATGAGCCTGCATCATCCGTCAGGGTGACCTGCTTGTATATCTATCCAGCCAGTCAGTGGGAGTCTCTCTACTACTATAGCTACTGGTCTTTGAGCCTGACCCTTGACCGTGACATGATGATTGGGTGTTGCCAGGCCCTGAAGAAGCTAGGTAACCCCAAGTTGTAACATTTCCATCACCATGCTTCACAGCTGTTAAAAAGGTCTTTTGAAATACTGTTTGGGTTGGGGGAAATGTCTTTTTTTTTTAGAGTCTTCAGTACATTGTTTTAAAAGTATGAATAAAATGTGTTGCACTAAATAAACATAATAATAAAAGAACAGTGACTCTATAAATCATTAATATCAAAAACATTTTATTCATATTTCTTGTTTGTGATAATATCTCATTAGAGTGGTGCAGCTGTATAACTGATTATTTGTTATCACAAGCCTATATGTTTAATGGCAAACTGTAGTCTTGCTCTAATATTCTTTTTGGACAGCAAAGTCTTTTTCATAACACACTCCTCACGCAGGTCAATTTGGTAAAATCTCTTTCTGACTGTAGAGGCATGCACTTTGACCCCAACTGTTTCAGGAGTGAACACCCGGCAATTAAACTTTGGGGTTCTTAGAGATTTTCTTTTATTTTTTGTATAAATGGTCAGCTCTTGTGTTGAATCAATAGCAAAAGAGAACACTAGACCCTTGATATCTGAAGTTTAAAGCTGAATTCCAGATATTTTTTAATTTTGCATAGTTACAATGGTTTAACGTGGACCAATGTACGTATATATATTTCATACCTGGCTGATCCCTGCGGAAGAGGAGAATCACTGTAATAGCTGCAGCTACTACAATGATCCTTGCTGTCTTCCAGGTCATGTGCCAAGCAGGGGCCCTGATGCAAAGTAACCACAGGGGTTCCCTCACTCAGGGAACACCTTTGTTTTCTCAAAAAATACAAGGCGTTCTCTGATTGAACAAGGTAAGGAATGTGATTTCACCACCCCGCCTCTTCACCTTATCCATTCAGAGAATGCTTTGCAGTATGTGATAGAGAGCCCCAATCACCAACCCCTGAGTTCAGACTACAAAGTTTAAGGAGACAGATGTAGATTGATAGCACTCATGTCATCCTCCGCATTTTCCTGACACAAGCGCTGTCACTCTGAAGGCAGTAGAGGGGGGAGTGTCAGCTTACTACCAAACAACACAGGCACGCTCACAGCAGTGCTGTTCCTGTGCATCTCACACATATCCTGTCTGCTTGCTTACCAGTTGAGAGCAATAACAGTGATAGAACAATGCCCTGCTTTCAATTGTACACAGATCATAGCACACTGCTTATAGTATAGTATACTATACTGCTTATAGCTTAAAATAGTATGGAATCATTAATGAAAGCTTTGTTCTCACACAGCTCCCACTCCCAGCTTGTACATAGACATTCCATGTGTAAGCAGCGCAGAAACAGCACTGCTGTGAGCGTGTCGGTGTAGTTCCGTGTTAAACTGACACACACCCTTTTTGTTAGGAAATCATTGGGCATAGCTTGGGGTGCACTGTCACATAATGGATTTTAACTTCTACTATTCCTAAAATCACTGTGTACGCTAGGGTACTGGCGCATCAAATAATATACTAAGTGATAGTCCTTTAAATAAGATGGATTCCATCTTCATACTCTCTAAGGAGCTTCTAATCTTTGGCAAACTAATCTGAAATGCCAGATTCTAAATTCATTGATGTAAAGAGGTGGTAAATGTGTACTTGTCTCTTCCCTATGAAAATCTGCATTATTGTTAATGCAGAACTAAAGTCCCACATTTGAAAACTGCGAGCAGACAGGTGCTTTGTTGCAGAAGAGACATGCAAGGTCTCCTCTACAATTAAAGAAACAAACTTGCCCACTTGCAGTATTTTCTGGCATGTATACTGAGCTGCACAAGAATGGGCATAGCCTGGCACTCGAAAAAAAGCCAGGCAAAAGATGCCACCACTAGCGAGGGACACTGAACTGTTGTAAAGAGGTTTTAAGGAATTTAGCTCTGCTTTAATTTAAATCGTGAAAAATTAGTACACAATGTCACTTTTGTGTGCCATTTGTTTAAGTATATCACCTTTAACTGTAAGTACTATTCAAATCAAAATCTTATGTTTGCCTGTTCGGTTTCCATGGGTGTACTTACTTTTTCAAAAGATTGTAAATACAAGTTGAATTTTTTTATTATTACCGTCTCCCATTTCTTGGCAGATTAGGTGCATGCCTTCTGTAAATGAACTGTTTATTGGTCAAACACTGGGTGTGAGGGTAAACTGAGGAGAGCACTAGGAACACTACTTGTTTGTAGTTTATATAATCTTTCTATCTCTGTTTCCTCATACATAAATATACTTGTAGGTTAACTGACATTTTCCTACTTAAGTTACAGAAATTCAGGAAAATAGCATTGCACTAATACCTCCATTTTCATAGTCTTACCCTCGCTTTTGTGTTACAGCAGGATTACAGTGCGTGTCTTTATATGACAGTGCAGCCCAAGTGGCACCACAATATGACCTAGAGCAGTGGTTCTCAACCTTGGCCCTCAAGTATCCCTGACAGGCCATGTTTTGGGAATTTCTTTTAGATAAAAGAGCTGTCCAAAATACCAAGCCATTGACTCTGATTGAAAACACCTGTGCAAGATAAAGGAAAACCTGAAAACATGGCCTGTTGGGGGTACTTGAGGACTGAGGTTGAGAAGCGGTTCCCAACCTCAGTCTTCAAGTATCCTAGGCAAGTTACATTATTAAAATGTCCTTAACCTTGCACAGGTGCTTTAAATGAATGCCTACTGCTTTAGTATTTATGACAATTATTTTATCTAAGTGACATTCTCAAAAGATTGCCTGTTGGGGTACTTAAGGATCGAGTTTGGGAAGCACTGACCTAGAGTAATCTAGAGGAATCCAACAGATCTGTCAGACACAACCCCTTCCTTCCTGTGCACTCTGAATTAAGTACTGGGGTATGGCCAATACTCATCTATGCCAAAATAACATTAAGGAGTGTGCGCATTTCCATTATCAAAAAAGTAAGGCACTAAAAAACTGGTAAAAATCATAAAAAGAGCATAGGACTACAAAGAGAAAAAAGGTGTGAAATTTTGTATGGGTTTTATCTGTATCGGGTACATTGGATTAACAGGGACCTAAGGTTAATAGTACTTTGTAAGCACTGCAGAACATGCCAGTATTATGGAAATTAAGCAAAGAATAAATGAGGCATATCAATTCCAACTCTACCCTAGGAGGCCTGCTTACCTTGACAAGGCATGAAAACACAAGGGAGGAACCATATCCCTGACATAGAGAAGGGGTTGATTTACCAAGGATGTGAGATTCTCAAGCAGATGGATGTGGCACAACAAGACTCCAAGATCTTTGTATAATCGTTCACAGAAAGCCATTTCCGAGTTGTACAAGGTCTCTAACTTTTCATTCTCTCCTTTTGGCCTGTACCAAATTACAGAAAACTTAAAATTTGTATGAACGGTCATTTACCACTGTGAAAAGCATACTAAGGATAGTTAACAGAAGGAAAGAAGGTACTTTTTGTACTACTCAGACATATTCTTACATTTCACATCTGTACAAGCAAAAAACAGTCACAAGCATACATAACTATGCACATACTCGCTGATTACCCACCGACACATTCACTGTACAATAAAAATAAGAATTCAGTCTAAACAGACATGAAATACAAAAAAAATTAGCAGACCATATACCTGCTGGATAGGGTTTCCCACAATTCTTTAATACCTTTGTCCTTCAGTCCTTCCAAAATAAAGAGGTGTATGGATCCATCCATGATATGTATACTGGTTATAACATCCAGAGTAACATCTCTTTTCTGATCTTCAGTCAAGGAAACTCTGGACAGAGCTTCTGCAGTGACATTCCAAGGGTTAAAATCTATGCCTAAGGCCTTTGAGTTGATATTTGCAATAATAATGATAAGATCCCTGAACAGCTGTTTGTTGCTATATTCAAAGATGCAGACCATTCGCCCAAAGGGACAATCGGGACTCTCCTCGTCAAAAGACAGTGGCACTGCAAGGTCTACTCTAACTTTCAGGTGTGACTGGGCATCCAAATAATATCCCACTGGCAACGGAGAATCTTGAGGGCCATCAACTGACCCTATTAACCCTAAAATGTTTCCATTTTTGCTGTCCGATTGATAGCCTGTGGGATCTGGGCATTCACAGCTTTGTATTGGAACAGAAATGTTTAAGTATGTGGCACCATAGACCAGCTCAGATAAACTCATCCTCGCAACTCCATAGGGATTCCATTGTCTGTTACTCTTTGTGAATGGATTGTGGACAGTACGTTTAGAAGTCACAAGACCAACATTACTCAGCTTCTCATCTTCAGGTTCCATGCCAAAAAGTGATGGCTTGCTGACACTCTCCTCTATCTTCCGATCTCGATCATGTACCTCAATCTCTACAGGGGGTCCAAGAAGAGATTCACGCAGTTCACCCACACTTATGGTTCCTGCAAAAATAACAAAAACATCCCTAAAGAAAACATGTGTTCCGTGCGTTTGTCCATGTGTCTGGTGATAAGACTGATCCCGGAATCTGTATCTGCAGTAGACGGGTACACACTTCTCCTGTAAAAGAAAAACCAAATAATAATAATTAAAAAATAATAATAATACATTATAGATATATATACATATGCACTGAAGGCAAATAGACAGTTCAGAGCTTAGTAATTGTGATAAATGATGATTTTCATCATCTGATCAAGTGTAAGCAAAAAAGCTTTTTTTTTTCTTGCAACTGACTGGGTATTCTTGACAAACTGAAGCTTTACCACATTTAAATGTACTAAGAGTAAATGAGTTCAACTGCACTTGCAAAGTGTATAGTCTATTTGCCTTTAGTAAATCCACTACAATGCTTCATTCCTCCTGAAAAATTATAACATTAAATGCAATCGTTACTGTATGTCATTTGTTGTGACTTCTTCTGTTCATTGTTGTGATTTTGTGTTGTCTTTGTTGAGTGTGGTATGTGTTGCAATAAATTCCCATTGGGATTAATAACGTATTCTGAATCTGAAGTCATGGGTCCTCTAACAAAAGCATTGCACTATTCTGAAGTGGCCTACTGTGAGTCCTGATATGAATCCTGTCGCACATCTATGGAAACACATATAAAACATGCAGTCTAGAGAAAGCACCCTTGAATCCTGAGACAACTGACAACAGTTTGCTCAAGAACAGTGAGACAAACTACCTTTTGGCAGGTGCAGAAGTCTCAATAAGATTAAGAGGCAGACTGTCTCCTAAGCTGTGCAACAAAATATTAGGTTAAAGGGGGGTGGGGGGGGGGGGGGCAAACCGTGTTGAGGGCATGGCCTGGTCAGAACCCAGGCTTAGGCTGCAATTCACTTTGCTTGTTGATGTGTGGCTCATGGATCTTGCTATAACTGTGCCTACATGCTCAACAATAACAAGGGTCAACAGAACCAATTTAGAGTACTGCTGCATGAACCTTGAGGCTGAAAGCTGCATCTGTACAAGCTGAGGTGTCCACCTGGGAGAACTTTGAGAAGGTATGAACTGAAGACCAGGTGGTGGCCTGGCAAAGCAAGGGAACAGAGACTTTTGATGTAAAATTACACAGGAAACAATGAGTGGAGTGTGTACATATTAGTTCTGGAGGCGTTTTATCTTTTACAGTGTAAGCTCCTCAGATGAATTACCTTATCCACCTGGGTTTTGAAGCACGTTGTGCTTCACGAGGCCTTGATGACAGGACAAAGAAAGAGCCTTTCTTACAGAAGCTGTGGGTCTTAGATTTCTCGTCATTGTCTGGATGTTGTCAGTGCTATCAGATTTTATCTATTTGAGGTACTTAGCAGTAGAGTACAAAGAGAGAAGGTTTATGCCTTTATCTATTCTAGGTGGACGTTAGGTAAGGAGCGGCCATCCAGTAATGGCCCACAGGCGCCGCCTCCCCTTTACATCCCCGCTACCACCACCTATTCATGCGTCCAACCCCTTTCAGGACACCGGGCGCATGAATTACAGCGGTGGCTCTAATAGGCTTCAAAATAGGGTGGGCTCTGGTCACAAAGCATTGCGCTCAGAGTCCACTCAGGTGTGTCGGAATAGCAAATTAATATTCACCATTCTAACACTGAATCGCCTTTAAGCCATTCAGGAAGCATGGATCTGATACCGGATTCCCAATTCGCTGAAAGCACAGGCGATCCTATTGGAGGAGGAGGGAGATGCACGGAGGAAAGCCACCATAATGCACAGGAGGAGAAAGAAAGGAAGCTGCTGCTCGCCGGACACGCAAAGCACCCACCCGCTTTCTAAATGGGGTAAGTGCAGGGCTTTGATGTCCCAACCGTCCGCCGGGGGGGGGGGGTGGAGGTGGTTGTTTGCCGCCCTCCCAAAAGAAAAAAAAAGAAAAACACACCAGCCGCCAATGCGTTAGAGATTACCTTAGGTAGAAAGGTAGGTTTTGAGCACAAGACTACTTTGCCTTTACTTATAAGAGAGAAGCTCTTTCAGAGACATCTGGCAGATGTAATTGCCACTGGGAAGCCACTCAGAGTTCCCTGATGGGTTTACAGGGTGTTTTCCACAGGGCAAGGGAACCAAATTAAGATCCAAAGCGTAGGGTGCTGTAAGGATGTTATAACCTAAGAAACACCTTGATCAAAGGTTTTTACAAGGGAAAACAAAGCCAGAGGTTTTTGAAACAAAATGGACAAGGCCACAACCTGTCCCTTAACCACTTTCAGACCGGACCAATTTGCTGGTCAAAGACCAGACCACTTTTTGCGATTCGGCACTGCGTCGCTTTAACTGACAATTGCGCGGTCGTGCGACGTGGCTCCCAAACAAAATTGACGTCCTTTTTTTCCCACAAATAGAGCTTTCTTTTGGTGGTATTTGATCACCTCTGCGGTTTTTATTTTTTGCGCTATAAACAAAAATAGAGAGACAATTTTGAAAAAAACACATTATTTTTTACTTTTTGTTATAATAAATATCCCCCAAAAATATATAAAAAAACATTTTTTTCCCTCAGTTTAGGCCGATACGTATTCTTCTACATATTTTTGGTAAAAAAAATCGCAATAAGCGGTTATTGATTGGTTTGCGCAAAAGTTATAGCGTTTACAAAATAGGGATAGTTTTATGGCATTTTTATTAATAATTTTTTATTATTTATTTTTTTACTAGTAATGGCGGCGATCTGCGATTTTTATTGCGACTGCGACATTGTCGGGGACCCATCGGACATTTTTGACACATTTTTGGGACCATTGTCATTTATACAGTAATCACTGCTATATAAATGCAGTGATTCCTGTGTAAATGACACTGGCAGTGAAAGGGTTAACCAGTGGGTGGCAGTGTAGGGGTTAAGTGTTCCTAGGGGTGTGTTACTAACTGTGGGGGGGTTGGGCTTTCATTTAGTGTACACTGATCTCTGCTCCAATCACATGGAGCAGAGATCAGCATCACTAGTTGCTAGGCAGAATGGAAAAATGTTGTTTACACAGCATTTCCTCCATTCGGCCGCTCCGTGAGACGATCGCGGGGATGCCTGCGGCGATCGAGTCCGCGGGTCCCGCGACCAGACTCACGGGGGTCCCGACCAGCGCGGGAGCGCGCCGCCGGCGGCGCGCTCCCGATGGCAGGGCGGCATCGAATATTGGACGTACCTGTACGCCAATATGCCTGCCCGTGCCATTCTGTCGACGTACATCGTCATGCGCTGGTCGGGAAGTGGTTAAAGGAGAAGCATAGCCAAAGCTTGTTTGGCTGTACTTCTCCTATGGATCACATAGGATCAAAACAAATTGCACTCCTGTGACCCATTTTCAGCAGAGAGCGGACTTGACATCACCAATCTCAGTCCAGGCACTGCGTCATCCCAACCTGGACAAACACCTGGCTCAGCCTTTCAGCAAGCCGTGAAGAGCAGAGAGCTGTGAATGACAGTCCGCAGCTCTCTGCTCACGGAGCTCTGAAAACCGAGTGGTGTTCGATCGCTCAGTTCTCAGTGTAGAGGCTCCGGGGGACAAATGCAGCATCGGATCCATTAGTATGAATCTGCAAAAAATTGATTCCTTCCATTTTAGCATCTACAAACTATGGTATATATTAATGGAATCTTTTTAAATGTATTTTTTTATATTAGTAATGGCAGCGATCAAAGACTTATAGTGGGACTGGGATATTGTGGTGGGAAATTGTACAATAACTGACACTTTGCGGAAACCACTGGCACTAATACAGTGATAAAAATATGCACTGTCACTGTACTAATGACACTGGCTGGGAAGGGGTTAAATATCGAAGGCGATCAAAGGGTTAACTGTGTGTCCAGCCACAGTGTTTTTGTGACATATGTGCTGCATTTACTAGGGGAAGAGATGGCTTTTATTCCCTGCTTTGCAGGGGGGAAAAAATCCATGCCTTCCTCTCTGTCAGAGCGGAGATTTGCCTATGTAAACAAGGCATATCTTCATCTTGTGTTTTTTTCGGCAAGTGCCAGCGGACATCCAGTGCCTGGCACCCATATATCGATTTCTGCTGTGATTAATCAGAGCAGAAGCAGTCTGCCGGCGGCGCACGTCCCCTGTGGGCGGAAATGCAGTATCACGTATATATACGTGATCCTGCACAGAATGGCCACCCTGTAGAAGTAAATCTGCTATAGGGCGGTGTGGAGGGGGTTAATAAAAATGTGTATATATATATATATATATATATATATATATATATATATATATATAAATAAATGTCCTCTGCTGCTGGTCGCATTTTCAAAATAGAAAAACATTCTTTGAAATACAGAGTAAAAATAAATTATTAAAATCAATAAACGGCTTTAAATTGTCATACAAATAAATATTCAAATCAAATCTTTATTATTTTTGGCAATAACATAGTGTGGGCAGATTTCTGAAGGTAATGGGCTGTCACACCCTTCCGGCCTGTGTCTTAGATTAAGAGGGAGGTGAAGCCTTCAATCTACATGTAAGATCCTGCCCCCATTGTGAATAGCTGGATAGTGGACATGGAGAAGGAGAGAGGGAGGAGGCTGTCATTTAGCACTGTGTATACGCTCGCATGTGTGGCTCAAATCACATGGGCTGTTCAGATGTCATAGGGAGGAAATGCTCAGCACTGACACTGAAGCCCTGGAGAGCAAAGGAAGCGTATCCAGGGCCACGTCACAAATGTACTTAAGGCCGTGCACTGACTGGTCTGCTAGTTCCATGCAAAAGTTTTGCCCATTCAGTAAGTGTCTGTGACACTAGTGCTGTGGCCAGTACTGGTCGTATTGCTGACCCCACAACCGTAAACAAGGAACAGGCCACTGCCTCGGCCTTCCTGTCGATAGGGTCCTTAAAATGCAGGAGTCCCCTCAATCGGGATCGTGGTTACTTTATTTAACCTGGATACTGGGGGGTCCATGATCGGGGGAGCTGACCATTTTTTAAGAAGGCTCTCCTCAAAGGGGTATCGCACCATCATTCTTTTGGGGACCGAGAAGGTCCGCTGCGGGCTTCCCCATTCCTTGTATATGAATTTATCGAAATAAGTCAGATACAGAAACACCTTAGGTGTAGGGGCTGGCTTACGGGACCCAAAAGGGACCGCTACTTTGCGCCCACACACCGCCTCCACCCTGTCAATGAATGTTTCAAGGACTGCCGACAAAGCGTCCAAAGGCACTGCACTGTTTGCAGATGAGCTGATTGCAATTGCAGGGAGTTCTGGGGAAGAAACATCAGTTTCTGAAGCCATGCTGACCCACCCTGTCTGCCACCCTTAGGGACTTAGGACAGGTGCACAGTCCTATCGTCCTAGCTGCTGCAGACTGAGAGGCCCCCATTGCAGGACTCAACACCCCGACCGAGTGCTGCGCAGTTCTGTTACAGGTGTCTGCATCCAGTATCAGCTCCCAGGTATCCAGAGCAAAAAAACGCACCATTCTGAGCAACAGGGACCAGCGCTCTGGATAAAAAAACACGCTGAGCTACAACAAAATGGCCGCCGGCCACCCTGTATAAGGGACAATCACAGGGAAATTGGCCGCCGAACTTTTGGAAAATGGCCAACCATGCTTTCCACTGAGACACACAAAAAGTGATCGAGAAGCAACTGTACACAGTGAATGAACAGAGATAATGGCAGCAGAACAGCGATATGGCGCTCAGCACATGCAGAGCCTCCAGACACCCAGCGGAGAGACCACAGACACCCAGCGCAGCCCCCAATCTAAGGTCAGAGCTCCCCGGAAGACCCCTGGCTCAAGTGCACACATCGCTCAGCAACCCAGTCATGCAGCATCCCCCCACGGGGGGGGGGGGGGATAGGCACAGGGAGAGAAGAGAGGGAGGAGAGGGACCCCTAATCGATCTCCCAGGGAATGCTCAGCTGCTCAATCCCGCCAAGGCAGGAAGAGCTGTACTCACCATCCAGATGAGCTGGGGACATTCCATCACAGACCCACTCCCGAGCAGTATGGGGTGGCTGCTGGCCACAGCACACTGTGACAGGGACATTGGTAGTCCGGTCATATGTGTGCCCCGGAGCGTTGCGCTCACCGGCCACCCCTGGAGCCTGAGGGGCATGTTGTGGCCGACCCAGCATGTAGCTAGAGTCTGCACATGCTCAATGGCCAGGCTGGGGAGACTACAAGGCTCTAGATTATGCAGCCTGTCACCCAGCCGGCTGTTGATATCAGATCACAGGATCTTAAAATCTTGCGCAAAAGGCAAAAATCCAGAAAATTCCCAGGACTGATGGTCCCGCGGGGAGCTTAGGTCCTTCTCCTTCACTAGGCAAAAAAAAAACTGAGCTGGAAGGAGGCTGAGGGGTTATTACCAGAGGGACCGCCCCCTGGGCAGAACTGTATAGTTCTGTTTTTCACTTGTATTACATGTTCTGCCTTGTCCTCTCCTGAAGGTGGTGTAATAACCCTACGGTCAAGATTACTGGAGCTGTGTCCGTCAATGAACGAAAGAGAAAAGGCATTTAGCAGTTTACATTTACTAAAATAATTGCATTTGGGGATGATATTGAAACAGCCCCAAATGATCCACAATGGCTCAAAAGTGATATGGTCCAGAAATATTTAGACAGAATAAAGGTGGATAAAGCACCTGAAACAGATGGCATCCACCCACAGATCCTAAAAGAATTGAGCTCTTTCATTTCAAGGCCATTGTTTCTAATATTTAGGGACTCATTAATGACTGGAATGGTACCACTGGATTGGCATAGGGCCAATGTGGTGCCCATATTTAAAAAGGGATCAAAGTCTTTACCAAGTAACTATAGACCTGTTAGTTTAACTTCTGTAGTCGGGAAGATACTGCAAAGTTTAATAAAAGACCGCATGGATGAGTTCTTACTGGCAAAAAAGATTTTAACCACCTCAATACAGTGCAGTTACACCCCCTTCCTGACCAGACCAATTTTCAGCTTTCAGCGCTCTCACACTTTGAATGACAATTACTCAGTCATCCAACACTGTATCCATATGAAACTTGCGTCCTTTTTTCCACACAAATAGAGCTTTCTTTTAGTGGTATTTAATCACTAGTGGGTTTTTTATTTTTTGTGCTATAAATAAAATAAAACGTAAATTTTGTGAAAAAAATGCCTTTTTCTTCGTTTCTGTCATAAATTTTTGCTAATTAGTAATTTTTCTTCATAAATTTTGGCCAAAATTTATACTGCTACATATCTTTGGTAAAAATAACCCACATTAGTATATATTATTTGGTCTTTGTGAAAGTTATAGAGTCTACAATCTATGGTGCCAATCACTGAAAATTGATCACTTCTGATCAGGCCTTCAGTACATCAGGTGTACCTAATTTCTTGAGACTCTAACTAGTCAGGAAAGTACAAATACCCCCCAAATGACCCCTTTTTACAAAGTAGACATCCCAAGGTATTAAGTAAGTAGCATGGTGAGTTTTTTTAAGTTGTCATTTTTTCCCACAATTCTTTGCAAAATGAAGATTTTTTTTTTTTTTTACTAAATTGTCATATTATCAGGTTATTTCTCACACACAGCATATGCATACAACAAATTACACCCCAAAATACATTCTGCTACTCTTCCCGAGTACGGCGATACCACATGTGTGAGACTTTTACACAGCCTGGCCACATACAGAGCACCAACATTGATGTAGTACCTTCAGACGGTCTACGAGCAAAAATGACGCATCTCATTTCTCAACCACCTATTACACTTTTGAAGTCCCTGGAGTACCAGGAAAATGGAATTTCCCATAAAATGACCCCATTTTGGAAAGCAAACACCCCAACGTATAATCTGTGAGGCATAATGAGTCTTTTGAATGGTTAATTTTTTTCCAGAAGTTTTTGGAATATGTGGAAAAAAATTTAAACGCATTTTTTTTTTACACAAAATTGTCAATTTATAAGATATTTCTAACACATAGCATGTATATAGCAAAAATTACACCCCAAAATACATTCTGCTACTCTTCCCGAGTACGGCGATACCACGTGTGTGAGACTTTTACACAGCCTGGCCACATACAGAGCACTAACATTGATGTAGTACCTTCAGACGTTCTATGAGCAAAAATTACGCATCTCATTTCTCAACCACCTATTACACTTTTGAAGGCCCTGGAGTACCAGCACAATGGAATTTCCCATAAAATTACCCCATTTTGGAAAGCAAACACCCCAACGTATAATCTGTGAGGCATAATGAGTCTTTTGAACTGTTCATTTTTTTCCAGAAGTTTTTGGAATATGTAGAAAAAAATTAAAACGCATTTTTTTTTACACAAAATTGTCAATTTATAAGATATTTCTAACACATAACATGTATATAGCAAAAATTACACCCCAAAATACATTCTGCTACTCCTCCCGAGTATGGCGATACCACATGTGTAGGACTTTTACACAGCCTGGCCACATAGAGAGGCCGAACATTGAAGTAGTACGTTCAGGCGTTCTAGGAGCATAAATGACACATCTCATTTCATTCCTACCCATCACACTTTTGAAGGTCCTGGACCACAGGACAGTGAAATTACCCACAAAATGACCCCATTTTGGAAAGTAAACACCCCAACGTATATTCTATAAGACATGGGCTGCAAATAGGTACTCAGGTACTCTGATGGGCTGGAGATAGGTACTCGGGTACTCTGATGGCCTGGTGACAGGTACTCGGGTACTCTGATGGCCTGGTGACAGGTACTCGGGTACTCTGATGGCCTGGTGACAGGTACTCGGGTACTCTGATGGCCTGGTGACAGGTACTCGGGTACTCTGATGGCCTGGTGACAGGTACTCGGGTACTCTGATGGCCTGGTGACAAGTACTCAGGTACTCTGATGGCCTGGTGACAGGTACTCTGATGGTTTGGTGACTGGTATTTGGGTACTCTGAAGGGCAGTGACAGGTACTCATATGGACTGTGACAGGTACTCGGGTACTCAGATGAACTGTGACAGGTACTCAGGTACTCAGATGGACTGGAACAGGTACTCGGGTACTCTGATGGCCTGGTGACAGGTACTCGGGTACTCTGATGGCCTGGTGACAGGTACTCGAGTACTCTGATGGCCTGGTGACAGGTACTCGAGTACTCTGATGGCCTGGTGACAGGTACTCGGGTACTCTGATGGCCTGGTGACAGGTACTCGAGTACTCTGATGGCCTGGTGACAGGTACTCGAGTACTCTGATGGCCTGGTGACAGGTACTCGGGTACTCTGATGGCCTGGTGACAGGTACTCGGGTACTCTGATGGCCTGGTGACAGGTACTCGGGTACTCTGATGGCCTGGTGACAGGTACTCGGGTACTCTGATGGCCTGGTGACAGGTACTCTGATGGTTTGGTGACTGGTATTTGGGTACTCTGAAGGGCGGTGACAGGTACTCATATGGACTGTGACAGGTACTCGGGTACTCAGATGAACTGTGACAGGTACTATTGTACACAGATGGACTGGAACAGGTACTCGGGTACTCAGATGGGCTGTGACAGGTACTCGGTACTCTAATGGACTGTGACAGGTACTCGGTACTCTAATGGACTGTGACAGGTACTCGGGTACTCTAATGGACTGACAGGTACTCGGGTACCCTGATGGACTGTGACAGGTACTCGGGTACCCTGATGGGCCGTGACAGGTACTCGGGTACCCTGATGGGCCGTGACAGGTACTCGGGTACCCTGATGGGCCGTGACAGGTACTCGGGTACCCTGATGGGCCGTGACAGGTACTCGGGTACTCTGATGGGCCGTGACAGGTACTCGGGTACTCTGATGGGCCGTGACAGGTACTCGGGTACTCTGATGTGCCGTGACAGGTACTCGGGTACTCTGATGTGCCGTGACAGGTACTCGGGTACTCTGATGTGCCGTGACAGGTACTCGGGTACTCTGATGGGCCGGGACAGGTACTCGGGTACCCTGATGGGCTGGGACAGGTACTCGGGTACTCAGATGAACTGTGACAGGTACTCGGGTACTCTGATGGGCTGGGACAGGTACTCGGGTACTCTGATGGGCTGGGACAGGTACTCGGATACTCTGATGGGCTGGGACAGGTACTCGGTTACTCTGATGGGCTGGGACAGGTACTCGGGTACTCTGATGGGCTGGGACAGGTACTCGGGTACTCTGATGGGCTGGGACAGGTACTCGGTTACTCAGATGGGCTGGGACAGGTACTCGGGTACTCTGATGGGCTGGGACAGGTACTCGGGTACTCTGATGGGCTGGGACAGGTACTCGGGTACTCTGATGGGCTGGGACAGGTACTCGGGTACTCTGATGGGCTGGGACAGGTACTCAAATACTCTGATGGACTGTGACAGGTTCTCTGATGGACTGTGATTGACAGGTACTATGAGGGGTGGTGACAGGTCCTCTTTATTGGGGGGGGGGGGCAATCAGTATGTTTGGTGTACACTGTATGCGGTAACGAGATGTTACCGCAATCTCCTCCTCACACACGATCGGTGTGTGAGGAGGAGAACCCGGTAACATCCCGTTACCGCGGTTTGTTTACATTTTAGTGATCGGCTGAGAAAGGATCACAGCCGATCACGTGGGTAAACAGCCGGCCAATGGCTGTTTACCAGCGTCGGTGACGAGCAGGAACACGCCGCCACCGACGTGCACGCGCAGCGCGCTCTCGATCGCGCGCATGCGCCGTGCACGTTCGGGGTGTGACCATCTGTGATCGGCCGTGACTTCATCACGGCCGATCACGTGGTAAACAGCCATAACGAATGGCTGTTCACCCCCTTCGGTGGCGAGTGGTGTCTCCGTGACACACGGCCACCAAAGAAACAGGGATGCGCGTGCACGATCGCGCACATCCCTGTTTAAACGGGAGGCCGTCATATGACGGCCTCCCGCCACAATAGCTGCGCCGCCTGGCCGTCATTTGACGGCCGGCGGTCAGCTACTAGTTAAGCAACAAACAGCATGGATTCATGACAGGAGTTGTCAAACCTGATTTCTTTTTATGAGGAGGTAAGTAAAACCTTTGACAGAGGGGTGGCTGTGGACGTGGTATACTTGGATTTTGTAAAATTGACAGTTCCCCACACACGAATGTGTAAGGCAAAGGCTATAGGCTAGGAAAGTTCAGTCTGTAAATGTATATAAAACTGGCAAAAAAAAGAGTAGTGGACAATGATTCTTACTCTGAATGGTCTAAGGTTATTAGTGGTGTACCCTAAGGCTCAGTGTTGGGACCCTTGCTTTTTAATATCTTTATAAATTATATAGGGTCTGGGATTAAAAGTACAGTTTGCAGACAAGCTATGCAGTGGAATAACATCCTTACAGGAAGTCTCCAATTTACAAGCCGACCTTAATGCATTGTGTAATTGGGCAACTGTGTGGCAAATGAGGTTTAAAGCGGAGGTCCACCCTAAAGTGGACCTTCCACTCATTGGAATCCTCCCCCCCTCTGGCGCCACAATTGGCACCTTTCAGGGGGGAGGGGGGTGCAGGTACCTGTACAGTACAGGTATCTGCACCCACTTCCAGGATGGCTCTCTGCAGAAAGGGGCCTAGATTACGCCCCTTTCCGAAAGTCCCCCGCTGCCTGCTGGGAAACACAAAGATCCCAGAGGCGGCGGGTCCATCCTTATTGCGCACCGCGACTCGCGCATGCGCAGTAGGGAACCGGGAAATGAAGCCGAAAGGCTCCACTTCCCGATTCCCATACCCAAGATGGCGGTGGCAGCACCCGAGAGACGATCGAGAGATCGGCTTTGGGTGCCGACATCGCGGGCGCGCTGGACAGGTAAGTGTCACTATTTTAAAAGTCAGCAGCTGCAGTATTTGTTGCTGCTGGCTTTGAAAAAAAAAAAAAAAAATGCGGACTCCCGGCGGACTCCCGCTTTAATATTGATAAATGTAAAGTTATGCACTTGGGGGCTAAGAATATGCATGCATCATACATACTAAGGGGGGGTACAACTGGGGGAATCCATAGTGGAGAAGGCTCTGGGGGTTTGGTAGCCGAGCATGAGCTTAATAATAGCATGCAATGCCAAGCTGTGGTTTCCAAAGCGAGCAAAGTTCTTTCTTGTATTAAGAGAGATATGGACTCCAGAGAGAGATATCATTTCCCTGTACAAATCATTAGTAAGACCTCATCTGGAATATGCAGTTCACTTTTGGGCACCAGTTCTCAAAAAGGATATCGGGGAACTGAAGAAAGTGCAAAGAAGGGCAACCAAACCGATAAGAGGCATGGAGGAACTCAGCTATGAGGAAAGATTAGAGGAACTGAATTTATTCTCTCTTGAGAAGAGGAGATTATGGGGGGATATGATCAATACGTACAAATACATAAGTGGCCCATATAGTGAACTTGGTGAAGTTATTTACTTTAAAAGGGGACACTCTTTACGTCTAGAGCAGGCATGTCCAAAGTCCGGCCCGCGGGCCAATCGCGGCCCGCATTCCGGTTTCGGACGGCACGTCTGGTCATGTTCCCATATATATCTTTTGTGGCCCCCAACGAATCCCCGATCGCCGGGGGCCACAAAAGATAGATGTGCTGGCTGCCATGGAGGGGGCGGGAGGAGTGCCTTGGATACAGGACAGCGTCCTGTGTAAAAGGAAGTCCCGTCCTGCGCTGCCATTGGACAACCGTTATGTCCATCACAGGAGGCGGGACTTTCAATTAAAGAGGCCGTCGATAGAAACAGGAGTTTCTCCTGTGTGTCTGTCGGCGCTCATCCCGCCCCCCTCCCTGTCTCCTCCAAGGCTGCAGAGGACATGAATCAGGCTGCACTGATGGTAATGGTGAGTCTGCATTCATGAAAATGTGTGGGCTGCATTCATGGCAATATGGGGGCTGCATTCATGGCAATATGGGGGCTGCATTCATGGCAATATGGGGGCTGCATTCATGGCAATATGGGGGCTGCATTCATGGCAATGTGTGGCAATATGGGGGCTGCATTCATGGCAATGTGGGGACTGCATTCATGGCAATGTGGGGGCTGCATTCATGGCAATGTGGGGGCTGCATTCCTGGCAATGTGGGGGCTGCATTCCTGGCAATGTGGGGGCTGCATTCATTGGGGGCTGCATTCATGGCAATACGCTGGAGGCTGCATTCATGGCAATACGCTGGGGGCTGCATTCATGGCAATACGCTGGGGGCTGCACTCATGGCAATACGCTGGGGGCTGCAGATGGGCACTGACCCTTATTTTGCTTCACATGTCTTTATTTAAAATGTAAGATTTTTTTATTTTTTATTTTTTCCTGAGACTTCCTTTTTAAAGTTAAGGTGCGTGGTATAAGCCGATTAAATACAGTATATCCAAATAACACACCCGAGCTCATCTGTTCACCACACACAGCACAAAGGCAAGATAATTCTTGTTGGGCCATTTATTAGTGCTCGGATGAACACACATAGACCGAATTTTAATGGTTTAAAGAATGTCAGACAAAATGGTCGGCCCTCGAGCATGTTCACTTCATCAAATCTGGCCCTCTTTGAAAAAAGTTTGGACACCCCTGGTCTAGAGGAAAAAATAATTCTTCTCCAAATATGGAAGGTTTTTTCACACTAAGAACTGTGAAAATGTGGAATAGATGCCCTCCAGAGGTGGTTCTGGTCAGCTCAGTAGATTGCTTTAACCGCTTGCTGACCGCGCTATAGCCGAATGACGGCTGCAGCACAGTCTGGGAGGGCATACTATGATGTCCTCCCAGAATCCCCTCTTGCGCGCCCCCTGTAACATCTGTAACCGTTGGGTCCAGAGGACCCGGCGCATCACGGATCATGTTAAAAGGCCGCTGATAGCACCCGTTTACCACGTGATCACTCCGTCAAATGACGGAGCAATCACTTGTAAACAAACCGGCATCACGTGCGATTCCTCTCTCCCCTCCCCGTACCAATTGGTACAGTGCGAGGGGAGAGATCAGTGGCAGCAGCACGGAGGGCTGTATGTGTAGTGCCCACAGTGCTGATATATGCTCATTCCAGCACTAATCCATCCATCCATCCATCCATACTCAGCCATCCATGCTCAGCATACCCCTCCATCCTCAGCATACTCATCCATCCATGCTCACCCATCCATGCTCAGCATACTCATCCATCCTCAGCCATCCATGCTCAGCATACTCATCCATCCATCCATGCTCACCCATCCATCTTCAGCATACTCATCCATCCATCCATGCTCACCCATCCATACTCAGCCATCCATCCTCATCCAATCAATCCATGCTCACCCATTCATATTCATCTATCCATCCATGCTCCCCCATCCATACATGTTCAGCCATCTATACTGAGCATATTCATCCATACTTCGCATACTCATCCATCCATCCATGCTCAGCCATCCATACTCATCCATCCATCCATGCTAAGCCATCCATACTCATTCATCTATCCATGCTCAGCCAGACGGTGCTCCTTGCCTATTGGTCCTCAAACATGTGGTATCGCTATACTCAGGAGGAGTAGTAGAATCTATTTTGGGGTGTCATTTTTGGTATGTACATGTTATGTGTTAAAAACATTGTGTAAATGGACAACGTTGTGTAAAAAAAACAAAAAAAAAAGAGTTTTCATTTTATTTACATTTTCCAAAAACTTGTAGAATTCAAAAGACTCATTGATTATACATTGGGTTTTTTCTTTCCATTATCCTGGTTCTCCAGGGCCTTCAAAAGTGTAAGAGGTAGTCAAGAAATTATATGTGCAATTTATGTTCCAAGAACGTCTGATGGTGCTCCTTGCATGTTGGGCCTCTGTATGTGGCCACAATGTGTAAAAGTCTCACACATGTGGTATCGCCATACTCAGGAGGAATAGTAGAATGTGTTTTGGGGTGTAAAACTCACCATACCTCTTACTAAATACCTCGGAATGTCTACTTTCCAAAAAGGGGTAATTTGGGGGGTATTTTTACTTTCCTGGCTTGTTAGGGTCTCAAGAAATTAGGCCTTCAGTTCTTCAGGTGTGATCAATTTTCAGAGATTGGCACCATAGCTTGTGGACTCTAACTTTCACAAAGACCAAATAATATACACCAATTTGGGTTATTTTTACCAAAGATATGTAGAGTTATACATTTTGGCCAAAATACATGAAGAGAAATGACTAAATGGCAAAATTTTATAACAGAAACAAAAAAAAAAAAGCATTTTTAACACAATTTTCGGTATTTTCTCTTTTATAGCCCAAAAAATAAAAAACCCAGCAGTGATTAAATATCACCAAAAGAAAGCCCTAGTTGTGTGGAAAAAAAAAGGACAAAAACTTCATATAGGTACAGTGTTGCATGACTGAGTAATTGTCATTCAACATGTGAGAGCACCGAAAGCTCAAAATTGGTCTGGTTAGGAAGGGGGTTTAAGTGACCAGTGGGTAAGTGGTTAGAAAAGGCCTGGATTTTTTCCTTAATGTGCATAATATAACTGGGCACTGACATTTACAGGAAAAGTTGGAAGGAAGGAATTTTTTCCCCTGCTGTAGAAAATTGGATCATGCTTTGCTGGGGTTTTTCGCCTTCCTCTGGATCAACTGTGAGTGATGGATTGTGTATATGGGAGTGTATAATTTTTTTTTATTGGTTGAACTAGATGGACTTGTGTCTTTTTTTTTCAACCTGATTCATTATGTAACTATATGTAACATTTCCATGTTCTGTGTACTAGGAGACCGGATATAATGAATGCAGGGTCCAAGCAGCAAGATAAATCTAGATCAGTGCAGCGGGTGGGGGAAATAATTGGAGATGATCAACTTTCTTGACTCCCACTCCCACTGCAGCAACTGGAGTAGATGTCAGCTTTCAGCTGATGCAGCGAGAGCCACAAAAGATCAGTTTCAGTTATGGCGTTTTTATTTCTCTGAGAATAGGGACAGTACTTACATACCCCGCTTCCCCCAAAGATCCCATCTATTGTTCACCTCTGCACACCTCTAGTTACCTCTGCGCCTACTCCTTCAATACTCACCTATGCCCCCGTCCCCGACCCCCCATCAACAGTTCACCTTTTCCCCACCAGTCCACAGCTCACCTCTTCACCCCTAGTCCACAGCTCTCCTCTTTTCCCCCAGTCAACAGCTCCCATCTTGTCCCCAGTTCACAGCTCCCCTTGTTTTCCTCCAGTCCACCGCTCCCCTTTTCTCCAGTTCACAGTTTCCCTCTTGTCCCCCAGTCCACGACCCCCCTCTTCTCCCGAAGTCCACAATTCCCCTCTTGTCCCCCCGCTCCACAGCTTCCTTTTTCTGCTCCAGTCCACAGCTCCCATCTTGTTCCACAGTCCACAGCTCCCTTTTTATCCCCTAGTATACAGCTCCCCCTTTCTTTTTTTTTTTTTTTTATCAGAAAAAGTTTTTATTAGAAAAACATAATGGTACAAGACATCCATACAATGGCCTCACATAATGAGAACACACACAATATGAAATCAGAGTAACAAACATAATCTTCCCAGAAACAGCAGATCAAGGAGGTGCAGTAAATGAGAATAAGGGAGACCGGATAATAGACAGGATGTCAGCAAATCTGTCCTCAGCATAAGAAGCAAGAGGGAAGAAGGAGAAAGCTATCGTGCAGTTACAGTATTCAAATTTTTCATTTTCTTATTCAAAAGAAACAAAATAAAAAAAAATTAACAGAAAAAGAAAGCAGAATAAACTAGGGGGAGGGAGAGATAGTCAGAGATCCCTGAGCCACAGAACACATAGAAATAGTACCGTACACAATACCCACAATTATTAGCATTCAATAGCATGCTTCAACATTTGTATACAACCAAACCAAACAGGTAAGACAGGACCCATGGTAAATGTCAAGGTCAAATCAGCCCTGCAGTAACCTATTCTGAATCAACTGATGCGGTGCCAGACCTGGGACGTCCAGCCAGTCCTGCCACATATTATAAAACTTTTGGGGGGTATTCCTATGTTGGTATGCCAGCTTCTCACGTATCAACATCCCGTTAACCCGATCAATCCACTGTTGCCTGCTGGGTACCCTGGGCGTGATCCACATCTGGGCTATCAGTTTACGAGCCATATAAAGCAGCCTGAGAATCACCGTGCAGACGGCCGGGGTAAGGGACTCTTCGTCCAGGGCCCCCAACAGGCATATCACCGGGCTTGTGGGAATCATGATTCGAAATACCTGATGAATAGTTTCCAGAATCGTAGTCCAATAACGAGTCAGTTTAGGGCACTTCCAGAACATATGGAGAAGGTCACCGTGGTCTCTTTTACATTTAGGGCACAGGGGGGAGTCCCGGAGACCCCAAGCATACAATTTAGCTGGTGTCTTATAGGCTCTATGTAACAAATAAAGATGGGAAAGTCTCTGGGAGACCGACACTGATACCCTGTGGGCAGACATAAGACAGAGATCCCAGGTCTCACCATCTAGAGGTCCTAGGTCCCCTTCCCATCCACGCCTGCACGGCAACATAGCCGAGTCTTGAAGCACCCCGGTAATAATGGCATACCCCTTAGAAATCATACCCTTCCTACTGGCCGTCATCATGATAGAGTGTATAATTGCATGGTCAACCAAGGCAAGTGGGGTAGCTCTGGACTGAGATTGTAAGGCGTGTCTCAATTGAAGGTATTTAAAAAAATCAGTGCGTGGTAGTGCGAACTCCCTCTGTAGCTCCAAAAAAGACTTAAGAGTAGGGCCATTGTATAATTGGGTCAAGTATTCCAGACCTTTCACCTGCCAGCTGCGGAAACCCTTGAGTCTCAGCAGCTGATAATAAAAACCATTGTCCCAAATAGGGGTAAGAGAAAAAAAGCCCTGGATTTTCAACAGTCGCTTAACATCAGCTCCCCCTTTCTTACCCAAACCCCAGCTCCCGTTTTCTCCCACGGTCCCCAGATGCCCTTTTGTCCACAGCTCACCTTTTCTCCCCCTGTCCACAACTTCCCTTTTTTCCTCCAGTCCACAGCTCCCCTCTTGAACCCAGTCCACAGCTCCCCTCTTGAACCCAGTCCACAGCTCCCCTCTTGAACCCAGTCCACAGCTCCCCTCTTGAACCCAGTCCACAGCTCCCCTCTTGAACCCAGTCCACAGCTCCCCTCTTGAACCCAGTCCACAGCTCCCCTCTTGAACCCAGTCCACAGCTCCCCTCTTGAACCCAGTCCACAGCTCCCCTCTTGAACCCAGTCCACAGCTCCCCTCTTGAACCCAGTCCACAGCTCCCCTCTTGAACCCAGTCCACAGCTCCCCTCTTGAACCCAGTCCACAGCTCCCCTCTTGAACCCAGTCCACAGCTCCCCTCTTGAATCCAGTCCACAGCTCCCCTCTTGAATCCAGTCCACAGCTCCCCTCTTGAATCCAGTCCACAGCTCCCCTCTTGAACCCAGTCCACAGCTCCCCTCTTGAACCCAGTCCACAGCTCCCCTCTTGAACCCAGTCCACAGCTCCCCTCTTGAACCCAGTCCACAGCTCCCCTCTTGAACCCAGTCCACAGCTCCCCTCTTGAACCCAGTCCACAGCTCCCCTCTTGAACCCAGTCCACAGCTCCCCTCTTGAATCCAGTCCACAGCTCCCCTCTTCTCCCACAGTCCACACCTCCTCTCGTTTACCGCTTCACAGCTCTCCTCTTGTGCCCCTGTCCAGAGCTTCCCTTTTCTCCCCTAGATCACAGCTCCCCTTTTCTTCCCTAGTTAACATTCCCCCCTCTTCTCCCCCAGTCCACAGCTCCCCTCTTCTCCCCCAGTCCACAGCTCCCCTCTTCTCCCCCAGTCCACAGCTCCCCTCTTGCCCCCCAGTCCACAGCTCCCCTCTTCTCACCCCAATCCACAGCTCCCCTTTTCTCCTCCAGTCCATAGCTCCCTTCTTGCCCCACAGTCCATAAATCTCCTCTTCTCCCCTTTTCTACTCCAGTTCACAGCTCCCTTTTCTCACCCAATCCACAGCTCCATTTTCTCACCCAATCCACAGCTCCCTTTTTCTCACCCAATCCACAGCTCCATTTTCTCACCCAATCCACAGCTCCATCTTCTCACCCAATCCACAGCTCCCCTTTCTCCTTCAGTCCACAGCTCCCCTTTTTATGCTCCACTCCACAGCTCCCCTCTTCTCTCCCCAATCCACAGCTCCCCTTTTCTCACCCAATCCACAGCTCCATCTTCTCACCCAATCCACAGCTCCCCTTTCTCCTTCAGTCCACAGCTCCCCTTTTTATGCTCCACTCCACAGCTCCCCTCTTCTCTCCCCAGTCCACAGCTCCCCTCTTGAACCCAGTCCACAGCTCCCCTCTTGAACCCAGTCCACAGCTCCCCTCTTGAACCCAGTCCACAGCTCCCCTCTTGAACCCAGTCCACAGCTCCCCTCTTGAACCCAGTCCACAGCTCCCCTCTTGAATCCAGTCCACAGCTCCTCTCTTAAATCCAGTCCACAGCTCCCCTCTTGAATCCAGTCCACAGCTCCCCTCTTGAACCCAGTCCACAGCTCCCCTCTTGAACCCAGTCCACAGCTCCCCTCTTAAACCCAGTCCACAGCTCCCCTCTTGAACCCAGTCCACAGCTCCCCTCTTGAATCCAGTCCACAGCTCCCCTCTTGAATCCAGTCCACAGCTCCCCTCTTCTCCCACAGTCCACACCTCCTCTCGTTTACCGCTTCACAGCTCTCCTCTTGTGCCCCTGTCCAGAGCTTCCCTTTTCTCCCCTAGTTCACAGCTCCCCTTTTCTTCCCTAAGTAATATTCCCCCCTCTTCTCCCCCAGTCCACAGCTCCCCTCTTCTCCCCCAGTCCACAGCTCCCCTCTTCTCCCCCAGTCCACAGCTCCCCTCTTGCCCCCCAGGCCACAGCTCCCCTCTTGCCCCCCAGTCCACAGCTCCCCTCTTCTCACCCCAATCCACAGCTCCCCTTTTCTCCTCCAGTCCATAGCTCCCTTCTTGCCCCACAGTCCATAAATCTCCTCTTCTCCCCTTTTCTGCTCCAGTTCACAGCTCCCTTTTCTCACCCAATCCACAGCTCCATTTTCTCACCAAATCCACAGCTCCATTTTCTCACCCAATCCACAGCTCCCTTTTTCTCACCCAATCCACAGCTCCCTTTTTCTCACCCAATCCACAGCTCCCTTTTTCTCACCCAATCCACAGCTCCCTTTTCTCACCCAATCCACAGCTCCCCTTTTTATGCTCCAGTCCACAGCTCCCCTTTTTATGCTCCAGTCCACAGCTCCCCTCTTCTCTCCCCAATCCACAGCTCCCCTTTTCTCCCTCAGACCACAGCTCCCCTCTTGTCCACCAGCCCACAGCTCCCCTTTTTCTTCTCCAGTCCACAAGCACCCCTTTTCTGCTCCAGTTCACAGCTCCCCTTTTCCCACCCAATCCACAGTTCCCTTTTCTCACCCAATCCACAGCTCCATCTTCTCACCCAATCCACAGCTCCCTTTTCTCACCCAATCCACAGCTCCCCTTTCTCCTTCAGTCCACAGCTCCCCTTTTTATGCTCCAGTCCACAGCTCCCCTCTTCTCTCCCCAATCCACAGCTCCCCTCTTCTCCCAGCTTTCCTCTTCTCCTACAGCCCACAGCTCCCCTCTTCTCCCACAGCTCCCCTCTTCTCCCACAGCCCACAGCTCCCCTCTTGTCCCTCAGTCCACAGCTCCCCTCTTCTCACCCCAATCCACAGCTCCCTTTTTCTCCTCCAGTCCACAGCTCCCTTCTTGCCCCACAGCCCATAAATCTCCTCTTCTCCCCCAGTCCACTGTTCCCCTCTTGTCTCCTAGTCCACATCTCCCCTTTTCTGCTCCAGTTCATAGCTCCCTTTTCTCACCCAATCCACAGCTCCATTTTCTCACCCAATCCACAGCTCCATTTTCTCACCCAATCCACAGCTCCATTTTCTCACCCAATCCACAGCTCCATTTTCTCACCCAATCCACAGCTCCCTTTTCTCACCCAATCCACAGCTCCCTTTTCTCACCCAATCCACAGCTCCCTTTTCTCACCCAATCCACAGCTCCCCTTTTTATGCTCCAGTCCACAGCTCCCCTCTTCTCTCCCCAATCCACAGCTCCCCTCTTCTCCCAGCTTTCCTCTTCTCCTACAGTCCACAGCTCCCCTCTTCTCCCACAGCTCCCCTCTTCTCCCACAGCCCACAGCTCCCCTCTTGTCCCTCAGTCCACAGCTCCCCTCTTCTCACCCCAATCCACAGCTCCCTTTTTCTCCTCCAGTCCACAGCTCCCTTCTTGCCCCACAGCCCATAAATCTCCTCTTCTCCCCCAGTCCACTGTTCCCCTCTTGTCTCCTAGTCCACATCTCCCCTTTTCTGCTCCAGTTCATAGCTCCCTTTTCTCACCCAATCCACAGCTCCATTTTCTCACCCAATCCACAGCTCCATTTTCTCACCCAATCCACAGCTCCATTTTCTCACCCAATCCACAGCTCCCTTTTCTCACCCAATCCACAGCTCCCTTTTCTCACCCAATCCACAGCTCCCTTTTCTCACCCAATCCACAGCTCCCCTTTTTATGCTCCAGTCCACAGCTCCCCTCTTCTCTCCCCAATCCACAGCTCCCCTTTTCTCCCTCAGACTACAGCTCCCCTCTTGTCCACCAGCCCACAGCTCCCCTTTTTCTCCTCCAGTCCACAAGCACCCCTTTTCTGCTGCAGTTCACAGCTCCCCTTTTCCCACCCAATCCACAGTTCCCCTTTCTCACCCAATCCACAGCTCCCTTTTCTCACCCAATCCACAGCTCCCCTTTCTCCTTCAGTCCACAGCTCCCCTTTTTATGCTCCACTCCACAGCTCCCCTCTTCTCTCCCCAATCCACAGCTCCCCTTTTCTCCCTCAGACCACAGCTCCTCTCTTGTCCACCAGCCCACAGCTCCCCTTTTTCTTCTCCAGTCCACAAGTACCCCTTTTCTTCTCCAGTCCACAAGTACCCCTTTTCTGCTCCAGTTCACAGCTCCCCTTTTCCCACCAATCCACAGTTCCCTTTTTCCCACCCAATCCACAGCTCCCTTTTTCCCACCCAATCCACAGCTCCCTTTTTCCCACCCAATCCACAGCTCCCTTTTTCCCACCCAATCCACAGCTCCCTTTTTCCCACCCAATCCACAGCTCCCCACCTTCTCCCACAGTCCACAGCTCCCCACTTCTCCCACAGTCCACAGCTCCCCACTTCTTCCACAGTCCACAGCTCCCCACTTCTTCCACAGTCCACAGCTCCCCACTTCTTCCACAGTCCACAGCTCCCCACTTCTTCCACAGTCCACAGCTCCCCACTTCTTCCACAGTCCACAGCTCCCCACTTCTTCCACAGTCCACAGCTCCCCACTTCTTCCACAGTCCACAGCTCCCCACTTCTTCCACAGTCCACAGCTCCCCACTTCTTCCACAGTCCACAGCTCCCCACTTCTTCCACAGTCCACAGCTCCCCACTTCTTCCACAGTCCACAGCTCCCCACTTCTTCCACAGTCCACAGCTCCCCACTTCTCCCACAGTCCACAGCTCCCCACTTCTCCCACAGTCCACAGCTCCCCACTTCTCCCACAGTCCACAGCTCCCCACTTCTCCCACAGTCCACAGCTCCCCACTTCTCCCACAGTCCACAGCTCCCCACTTCTTCCACAGCTCCCCTTTTCTCCCACAGTCATGGCTTCCCTTTTTCTCCTCCAGTCCACAGCTCCCCTTTTTCTGACACAGCCCACAGCTCCACACTTCTTCCACAGTCCACAGCGCCACTATTCTTCCACAGTTCTCTTCTTCCACAGTCCACAGCTCCCTTTTTCCCCCCTAGCCCACAACTCAACTCTGCACCCCTGTCCACAGTTGACCACACCTATAAGCAACTCACCTCTGCATTTGCAGTCCACACTTTACACCATCAGTCCACAACTAACCACATTTCCCTTCCCCATATCTACAGCTTACCCCAATCCACAGTTCTCTTCAACACCCCATTTTTAATTCTACACAACATGTCCCCCCTCCCCAATGGGCAAAACCTCCAACCTCCTCATAGTGGTTTCTCTGCACCCCCCTTCCAAATCTCTCACCTCTGCAAAAATAACAACCCCCCCACCCATTAAGCCTTCCCCACCCTGCTTTCAGCTAAGCACACTAAGCACAACACCCCTATTGCCAACCTTGCCCTTCACAGCTATCACCTATTCACAGCTCTCCCACAGTTCTAACCTATTCAAGACCCCCCTCCCCCACAGCTCTTACCTATTCAAGATCCCCCTCCCAATCTCACAGCACTCACCTCCTAACAAACCCCCTGTTCCTAGCGGTCACTGCTGCAGTACACCTCCAACCTCTCCACAGCTGCCTGCCTCTCTGCAAAACCGTCCACCCACAGATTCCGTTCACAGCTCTCTTGACTCCTTTAAAAGCTTGAAAGCGGTGCAGCCGCTGTGATACATACATGTCTGACAGGTGAGGGGAGGGGACAAAAGCTGAGGAATCAAAAATATGCGGCATCGGGACCCAGGGCACCCGTCAACATATGCCCTGCCCTCCCAATTATGGAGCTAGCACACAGAAGCCAGTAGAAGAGATAAGCAATGCAAAAACGTCCTCTACCGCTGTCTGTGTTTAATGGCAGCTTGAAAAAGAACAAAGTGGCCAGACGTTCTTGCTGAAAAAATGTAATTTTCTTTACCCGCTGCTTTGATCACCCTTCCTTGCTCATGGGGCCCCCTACTGGCCCCAGGCCCTTGAGCAGTGCCCGAGTGTTCGTATGGTCAGTCCACCCCTGAGTGGAACCAATTGCCTTCAGAAGTCACCTAATTAGTAAATAGAGTCCACTTGCGTGTAATTTATTCTCAGTATAAATACAGCTGTTCTGTGAAGCCCACCGGGGTTTGTTAGAGAACCTAAGTGAACAAACAGCATCATGAAGGCCAAGGAATACATCAGACAGGGATAAAGTTGTGGAGAAGTTTAAAGTTTAAAGCAAGGTTAGGTTATAAAAAAAACTATCACAAACTTTGGAAATCTCACTGAGCACGGTTCAATCCATCATCTGAAAATGGAAAGAGTATGGCACAACTGCAAACCTACCAAGACATGGCCATCCACCTAAACCGACAGGCTGGGCAAGGAGTGCATTACTCAGAGAAGCAGCCAAGATCCACAGCTCAGGTGGGAGAATCTGTCCACAGGACAACTATTAGTCATGCACTTCACAAATCTGACCTTTGTTGAAAGAAAAATTTCACTCCCTAGATGTGCAAAGCTGGTAGAGACATACCCAAAGAGACTTTCAGCTGTAATTGCAGTGAAAGGTGGTTCTACAAAGTATTGACTCGGGGGTTGAATACAAATGCACGCCACACTTTTCACATATTTATTTGTAAAGAATTTTGAAAAACATTCATTCTTTTCATCATACTTCACAATTATGTGCCACTTTGTGCTGGTCTATCACATAAAATTCCAATAAAATAAATTTATATTTATTTTTTAAGTGTTTATAGAAACACTGGAAATTGTGTTTGAAAGCCTAGCTATTTATTTTGTTATATTTTAGATTTTTCCTTTTATTTTTTTTACCAAAGCCAAGTAAAATGAAAGGAGGAATAGGTGGGCCCAGTTTCCTTTCAAATGCTCCTGAGACACGAGCATTGTTTTGTAAAATTAAAAATAAAGAGTTACAAATAGTTTCACAGAAAAATGTACTATATAACCTTTACTACTGCTGTTCTACAATTAAACTTTGTTTAATGTAACAAAATTAGCTCTAAAGGGCATTATCCTATTTATATTCATCAGAAGAAAAATACATTTAAAAGGATAAATGAGAGGCAAGCTGTGCCCATGGGAAGCCATGGTCAATTTTCATCCACGATCGATCACAGAATTACTTTTTGTATTTCCAGATACTAAGGGTGAAAATCAGTTTTTAAAATTTAGTTTTAGAAATTATATATATATATATATATATATATATATATATATATATATATATAGCTAACAAAATTCTGAAGCTCTTAAAATGATTGTAAAGGTTAATTATTATTATTTTTTTAATAACAAACATGTCATACTTACCTGCTCCGTGCAAGGGTTTTGGCCCCGATCCTCCTTTTCTGCGGTCCAGCGGCACTCCTGGCTCCTCCTCCTCATCGAGTGCCCTCACGGAGAGCCACTTTCCATGGGGGCACTCGTGCGGGCACGCTTCTGAGTCCTGCTGCTGTGTCCATTGCCACAGACAGCAGGACTTGGCCCCGCCCCCCTTGTCACTGGACTTGACTGACAGCAGTGGGAGCCAATTGCTCTCCTGCTGCTATCAATCTCTCCAATGAGGACCGGAGACAGTGGCTGGAGCTGCTGGGTTCGTTCACACTACTGGAACGATCGGGTTAAGAGAAAGGGGGCTCTGGGGGGCAGCTGCAGCACAGAAGATTTTTCACCTTAATGCACAGAATCGTAATTAAGGTGAAAAACTCTGAGACTTTACAACTCCTTTAATACAGAGTCTGATGTGGACCTTACTTACATATTTGCTTAGTCTTTTTCTGAGTAACGGATGTTTGATTTAGGCTTCATGCACACTATCGTTTTTCAGAAGCTCAAAAAAATGCTAGAGGAAAAAGCATTTTTGTGCTAGCTTCTATTAGCATTTTAGTAGCTTTTAGAAGCATTTAGGAGCATTAGCATTTTATTTGCATTTTTGCAGTACATGAAAAAAAAAAAAAAAAAAAGCTGTTAGAAGCAGCTAGGAGCATTTAGAAGCAGTTTGGAGCATTCAGCATTTTTTTCAGCTGGAAAAATGCTCCAAGAAACTCTACAAAAGACCAAGTTAGACTTACCGGTAACTTGTTTTCCAGAAGTCTTTCAGGACAGCACCTGAGAGATAGCGACTCCTCCCTCCTCGTTAGGAAACACCTTCTTCCTCCAGACTTTAAAGGGAGGCACCTCCCTACCACACCTCAGTTGTAGAAGAGAACCTCCGGCCCCGGCTGGAACACAAACATATACATTAGTCACAGCGTAGCATAATACAATACCATAGGGCGGGATGTTGCTGTCCTGAAAGACTTCTGGAAAACAAGTTACCGGTAAGTCTAACTTGGTCTTTCCCAAGGCGTCTTTCAGGAC
Source organism: Lithobates pipiens (assembly GCF_037356315.1). Lineage (NCBI taxonomy): Eukaryota > Metazoa > Chordata > Amphibia > Anura > Ranidae > Lithobates > Lithobates pipiens. The sequence continues at coordinate 108,443,972 of NW_027507785.1, read as the reverse complement.
AGCGCCTGAGAGGATAACAGAGACTTACCCCTTAGGGCGGGACAACAGCTTGCAGGACCTTTCTGCCAAACGCTTGATCGCTGGCCGAAGTGAGGTCCAGTCTATAATGTTTCACAAATGTGTGAAAACTCGACCATGTCGCCGCCTTGCAGATCTACTCAGGGGTGGCACCAGCTCTCTCTGCCCACGTAGACGCCAGAGCCCTGGTTGAGTGTGCACAAATTCCTGCTGGAGGGGATAATCCTGCCTGGGAATATGCCTCTGAGATAGATAATTTCAGCCATCTAGCTAAAGTAACTTTAGAAGCTTGGAAACCCTTTTTACTTCCTGAGAAAAGTACAAACAGTGAATCTGAACGTCTGAAGGACTCCGTCCTTTCCAGATAACTCAACAGAGTCCTCCTGACGTCCAATGTATGGAAAATAGTCTCCTTATCTCTTTTGGGGTTAACACAAAAGGTTGGAAGTACTATGTCCTGTATACGGTTCTGAACTGAAGCTACCTTCGGTAAGAATTTTGCATCTGTTCTAATGCCCCGTACACACGAGAGGGATTAAGTCTGACAGACCTCCAAAGGAGTTCCGCCGGAGTTCCGCCGGAGTTCTGGCGGACTTTTCGACCGAACGGACTTGACCACACACCATCACACCAAACTCCGACGGAGTCGAACGTGATGACGTACGACTGGATTCGACGTAGGAAGTTCCTAGACAGTAGCCAATAGCTGCCCTAGCGTCGGTTTTAGTCCGTCGGAGTAGCACACACACGAGCGGATTTTTCAAAGGGGACCGGGTCCGGCGGAGTTCCGTCGGGAAAATTTAAAGCATGCTTCATTTCTAAAGTCCGTCAGACTTTAGCTTCGCTAAAGTCCGTTGCAGCCCACACACGATCGGATAGTCCGCCGGACTCAGTCCGTCGGAGTTTGGATGTCGAAAAGTCCGCTCGTGTGTACGGGGCATAAGAATAACTCTGTCAGGAAAAATGGATAGATACGGTTCTTTAACTGACAGAGCATTTAGCTCACTGATCCTGCGTGCAGAGACAATGGCAATCAGAAAAACGGTCTTTAATGTGAGAAACCAAAGTGAAGCCTCCTCAAGGGGCTCAAAAGGACCCTTTGTTAGGGACTGTAGGACTACCGACAAATCCCATCTAGGAAAAACTTTAATAGGTGCTGGCCTAGATCTTTTAAGGGCTCTAAAGAATCTGATCACCAGCGGATCTGAGGCCACAGATCTTTCCAAGAACACTGTCAGAGCTGCTACCTGCACTTTCAGGGTACTAACTGCTAGTCCCTTGTCTGCTCCATCTTGTAAAAACTCCAAGATGGAGACAAGGCTCCCTGGCACCTGGGCGGCTGAAAAACACCATGTTTTATAACGCTTCCAAACCTTAGAATAAATGGCCTCTGTAACCCTTTTCCTACTTGCCAAAAGGGTAGAGATCAAACGGCTGGAAAACCCCTTGCTCCTAAGGAGCTGCCTTTCAGAAACCAGGCCGTGAGGGCCAAGCTGGCCACTCCTGGATGGTTTACTGGGCCCTGCAACAACAGATCGTGCCTGAGGGGCAGATGCCAACAAGGCTTGATTGCCAGACCTAGAACTGTCGAAAACCAGGCCCTCTTTGGCCAAAAGGGCGTGATTAGAATAACTGGCACCTTTTCCTTCTGAATTTTCCTTAAAATTAACGGGATTAACTGAAATGGGGGAAAAGCGTAGCAAAGACGGAATTCCCATGGATAAGCCAGCGCATCTGTGCCCAGCGAGCCATCGCGACTGTCCAGGGAAAAGAACTGGGGAACCTGGGCGTTCTCCCTTGAGGCGAACAGGTCCACCTCTGGTAGCCCCCATTTCCCGGCAATCATTGCGAATACCTCCGGGTTTAAAGACCATTCCGCTTCCCGAATAGCGTTTCTGCTTAGGAAGTCCGCTAACCTGTTTAGATCCCCTTTTAGGTGGACTGCTGATAGGGATAACAAATGTTTTTCCGCCCACCGAAGAATCTCCATGGCCAGTACCTGAAGCGACCTGCTTCTTGTACCCCCCTGCCTGTTTAAATAAGCCACTGCCGTGGCATTGTCTGTTAGGACCTGAACGTGATGTGACTGAAGCTCCTGAACAAACAATTCCAGAGCCAAGGCAATCGCCTTGAGCTCCCTCCAGTTTGAGGACCTTATTGCCTCCTCTTTGGCCCAGGACCCTTGAGGAACTGGCGTCGGTTGTTAGTCTTTTCTCGACTGGAAAAGCCCAGACTAACCCTTCCGATAAGACATCCTGTCTTTTCCACCACCATAGGGACCTTTTTACCTGGGTTGACACTCTTACCTCTGCCTCTAGGGATGCCACTGTGTGATCCCAAGATTTTAGAAGGAAAGCCTGCAGACACCTGAAATGCATTCTTGCCCACTGGACTGCCGGCATTGTTGAGGTTAGAACCCCCAAAGCTGACAAAACCTGTCTTACAGTCAGATTTTGGCTGGTCTGCAGTAAAGACACTGCACCGGAAATCCTGTCCTTTTTGTCTAAGGGAAGGAAGATTTTTTGATCCACCGAATTTATTAGAAACCCTAAAAACCGAATCTCCTGAGATGGGTTTAGGGATGACTTTTGGAGGTTCAAAATCCACCCCAGCGCCTCCAGGTGGCTGCGAGCCGTGCCTAGATTGATCTGCAATTCCTCGCTGGATGGGGCGAAAAACAGCAGATCGTCTAAATAAGGAATAACTGCGATTCCCTGAAGTCGCAGCGGCGCTAAAGCTTCTGCCATTACTTTGGTAAAAATTCGGGGAGATGATGACAGACCGAAGGGTAAGGCCCTGAACTGGAGATGATGAACCACACCCCCCAACCTCACCGCCAGCCTGAGGAACTTCTGAGACTGGGGAGAGATCGGAACATGTAGGTATGCATCTTTTAAATCCACTGACGCCATAAAACATCCTGGCGTCAACAGATTCCTGACTGAAAAAATTGAGTCCATCTTGAACTTTCTGTACCTGATGGACTCGTTTAACGGTTTCAGGTTGAGAATCAACCGAAATTTTCCTGTCGGTTTTTTTACTAGGAAAACATGGGAATAAAACCCCTCCTGCTGTTCTTGCAGGGGCACCTGTACTACTACACCCTGCTGCATCAGTTCCTCTAGAGAGGACTTCATGGCCAGGGCCCTTACCGAGTCCCGCGGGGTGTTTGTAATCAGGAACCTTTTTGGGGGGTTGTTGGTAAACTCGAGTGAGTAACCCTGCGCGAGAGTGGTCAGAATAAACTGATTTGAAGTTATCCCTGACCACTGCGGAAGAAATTCCTGTAGTCTTCCGCCCACCCGCAGAGACGAGTCATTGAGATTTCTCGGCCTGTGTAGGAGGACGGAAGAGAATTCCGCCTCTACCTTTCGGCTTCGGGGCGGACCAATTTTTCCTTCTCCCCTGCAATTTGCTGTCCTGATCCTGAGCTTTTTGAAGGTCGAAAAAGACGTTTTGGTACCTGCTTTTTCTTTTTGACCGGGAAGGATCTCTTTATCGGCTGTCCTGTCAAGAATATTATCGAGGTCAGGGCCGAAGAGAAGGTCCCCTGAAAAGGGTAACCCACACAGCTTGCTCTTTGATGCCGAGTCACCGGGCCAGGTTTTAAGCCATAAGGCTCTTCTTGCAGCATTAGTTAGAGCTGCTGACCTGGCTGACATCTTAATTGCCGCAGCTGAGGCATCTGCAACATAAGCCACTGCCGCAGTCAGGGTAGGAAAGGAATCTAAGATTTCCTGTTTGGGGGAATCTGCATCTATATGTGACTTTAACTGGTTAATCCAGAATTCTAAATTTCTGGCTACACACGTTGTGGCCACTGCTGGTTTTAAATTGCTCATAACTGATTGCCATGATCTCTTGAGCAAAAGATCCATGTGTTTGTCCATCGGATCTTTCAAAACTCCCATGTCCTCATGACCTGGGAGAAGGCGGCATCCAGTCTGGGCACCTTGTTCCACACTGCTGCAGGGTCCTCCTCAAAAGGAAAACGCCTTTTGTGGGCTTTGGAGAAAAAGGGCTTTTTCTCTGGATCCTGCCATTCCTTCCAAATGGCCTCAGAGATGACCGGATGAACTGGGAACGTTCGGCCCTTAGGCTCATCCAACCCAGCATACATGCGGTCATGGAGTGATAATTCCTTTCTCTCCTCACTTAAGCCAAGCGTAGCATGAATGGCTTTAAGGAGCCCATCAACCTCTTCAAGGGACAGTTTGAATTTAGAGGGGGCTACCTCAGACTCCTCCAACTCCTCTTCCGAATCTTTAACGGAAAGAGCAGTGGACTGCTTTTCCCTCTCTGAAGGGTCTTCAGGAAGAGATTCCAATACCGGGATAGAGAGAGACCCCTGGGAAGACTCTGAAGTGGAAGGCTGATTAGCAGCCGGGTTTGCTAGTGAGTCACGAAAATTTTGAATCGTGGCGTATAGCTCCTTCTTTACAGAGGCAACCAGATCCTCGCATACAGAGGTTGATTCCTCCTTAACTAAAGAGGTAATGCAGGCACTGCATAGGGTTTTCTTCCAATTTTCTCCCAGCTTGGCCCTGCAAGAAGGACATCTTTTCTTTGGGTCAGAGCTCTTAGCCTATGAAGAAAAAGACAAAAAAGGGAAAAAAAACAGGGAACCCTTAGTGAGACCCAGTCTCAGCCATGATAGGGATCACCACACAGGTGCACTGAGAAGAAACCAGTCAGCTTCTAGTGCCCAGACAGGCCCCTTGCCACCAGGGGGGAAAGAAAAAAGGAGAGAGACCAAAAGCCAGGAAATAGGAGAAAAAAGGCAGACTTTAACCGCTGCCTCCTACCTGGGCTTTGCTGGTGCCTGTGCCTGTCTCCACCGCTGCAGACGCTGAATCCTCCATAACAGGTGTGCAGAGATCCACTTGTGGCTACACGCCGCCTCCGGACTCCCATAATGCAGCTGCACCGGACCGGAAGCGGAAATAGGCACCAGCTCCTGTCCTCCCTCCCCCCCCCTGCGTCCACGCCAGAAACGTTTCAGCCGACTCAGTGACCCGCTCTGTCATTTCCGGCGCAACCGCCGAAAAAAAACATGGCGGCGGCACACGCGCGCCGCCGCGCCTACGGACGTGCGGGCCACCGAATCTTCGGCTCTCTCCGAGCACCAAGAGGGGAAGAGGAGCCCGCTTGCTACCGCTGCCGAGGCCTGTGTAGGTCGGGAGGACAGCGGGTCCCTTAAGGAGGAAAAAAAGGGAAGGAAGCCTAGTCCCTCAGGAACACCTAAGAGAACTGACTCCCTCCCAAAAGATGTTCCCTCCGGGCCGGAGGAAACACAATAACTGAGGTGTGGTAGGGAGGTGCCTCCCTTTAAAGTCTGGAGGAAGAAGGTGTTTCCTAACGAGGAGGGAGGAGTCGCTATCTCTCAGGTGCTGTCCTGAAAGACGCCTTGGGAAAACTTTTTTTTTCTGCTCCTAGACCCTGAAGCTCAAAAAATGCTAATAGCCTAAAGTAGTGTGCATGGGCACATAGGATAACACTATTTAGCTTCTAGGAGCAGAACAAAATTCAAATAACTTCTAGGAGCTTAAAAAAACACTAGTGTGTATGGAGCCTTAGGATGGTGAAGAATGAACAGTGAAGGGTTTTGGGACAAAGGGTGGTAAAGGAAGCTATAGGAGGTGCAACAAAAAGGGCATGCGAGTAGCAAAAAATGATGAGATTACACGAAAGGGAATAGGGCAATAAGTAGTGGACTGAGGGGAGTGATGTCAAAGTGATGAGACATAGTTATTGGACTGTGATGCACACCATAAATGAGCAGGGGAGTGGTTAATATATTACAATTACTTAAAAAAAAAAAAAAAAAACACAAAGTGGACCTTGAGGATGGGACTAAAAGCCCAGCCACTGAAGAAGCAGAAGGTACAAATAAAAAAACATTTTTATTTTTTTATTTTTAAAGGATAAAGGCAAAGTTAGAAATGGGATAGGGTGGCCGACTGTATAATATATATTAGTGCATAAAAAAATTAACCAAAATTACGATGACCAGAGGTATCACTTTATGGTTAAGTAGGTACTCCATGGTTAGTATATATCGTTCTGACTACTCACTTTCCTGTTTGAAAAACTCTGTTAACATTCTGCATACAAGCATGAACAGATGTCTTTAGCGCCTTCTAGTTGTATTAGAGTGTATGTACAATATATATTAACTACACAATTACAATAGAGGTAGTGAGGTAAGAATAATGAGAACAGAAACTGATGCAACATCATAAAATGTGTATAAAATATACTGGAAAATACACATTGTAATAAATAAAAAAATAAAAAAATTACATATGCATGAAAATGCGGTGTAAACATCATTACAGTAACAATTTTTAGACTTTCAAAAACCTGCCACATTTGTTGGATATTATACCATTTCCAGCTAAATAGCAGATCACTTGAACAGCCCAACCCTCTGGCATGGGCAGCTTGAATCTGATTATTTGGAATCATCAATCCGTTTCTCACAATCAGGAAAGCATTCCTATATTAATGTCTAGTATTTCATCTGCATTGGCCTTAGAGGTGCACAGTGATGGGCAATAGCCTCAAATCACTCGTCTTGTGCAACAATTTCTCTGACTATAGCTTTCTCTGTACATCACTGCCCCCTGCTTGGCCACAAAGGCAGGGAAATGATGCTAAAGGACTTCAGTAATTTGGTATAGTGAAATAAATTCGGAAATCTTTTGTTCAATTTAGAGCAAATTCAATTATTAAAGGAGAAGTCCAGGCTGAGCTTTTTAGGCTGGGCTTCTCCTAAGGGTCACAGAAGCGCTAATCATTTTGCACTCCTGTGACTCATTTTCAGCGGAGAGCGGTCTGAAGTACTCTCTCCGCTGACGTCCCGAAGATCAGTCGAGGCAGCGCGTCATCCTGACTTCAGAAGTCCGCCAGCTGTCTTGACTGATGGCAGTCTTAGCGTCTAAGCAAGCCGCCGACACGACCGCTCCGCACCCTTCCACAGCACAGTGCTCCAGTGAGCGTGGAGGAACAGAGCAGGAGAGATGCTGAGTGAGAACCGAGCCATCAGCAATGTTCGGTGGCTCGGTTCTCAGTGCAGAGATGGAAAGCTACAGCATCGGTCTGATGCCACATCCACCTAGGTAAGTATAAATCTCAAGAAAAAAAAAACAAAAAAAAAAACATACTTCTCTTTTAAATTCTATCACAGAATAAACATTACCTGTAAGACACTGATTGGAGTTGGCATCACAGGGAGAGATGTGGCTGAAAGAATGCGAATAATCAATGGATTGAGCTCCTGTCTTTGTTGTTGTGACAGTAAAGGGGAATTTATGCCCAAAGTCATATAGCAATCTAATATTTTATCTGAGCTTTCCTGTATCCGACCTGTAACAGCTAGATCTCCTGTAAAAAGAATGAAAAAGACACAATCACTTTTATTTACAATTTATACTGCACTAGTCAGTTGGTTCCTGCTATGATTATTTTATGGCAATTTACCAGTGTTTCTATTTCCCCCAGGTATAGATTGAGCCAATAGGGGGTCATAAGCTTTTCAAATGAAAACTGCCTGAAAAAATAACACTCCCTTGGACTAATAAGACCCTTACCCCCAAATAGATGCTTCTCCACCCCCTCACAAACAGATAGTAGTCTGATGTAGCACCCTGATGTTTAAGCAGGGTTTCTAGTAAATTTACCTGCCAGGTATAGTTGCCTTGGCCAATCGATAGGAGATCAATTGATTTCACCCTTCTGGAATTGCTGCACTTTTCTCTTCTGTCACTAGATGGCCAGGTATCTAGTGGCATTAGATAAGGCAAGGACATAGCAAGGATAGATTAGGAATAGATGGGGTGTCCCAGCCAATGGGCAGGGATTTTCTTGGGTCCCTTGGCCTATTTTTTTTTTAGGTGAGGTCAGGTGATCGGGATTCTGTGCCAGCTGGACGGCTGTCTATGTGGACGTGTGTTGTATTTCCCCGGGCTGCTAGGCCCGAGCCTGAGGTCTATCCTGGGGACATTTCGCTGCTAGGCTGTCTGAGGGCCTATCCAAAAGCAAGAGAGAGCAGCGCAGGGTTTTGACTGGGGCTTGCAGTCCAACCAAAAGTGACAGTTATGCCAGCCAGAGAACCTGTCGTAGTCAGAGGTAGAAGGAAGCTGTCGGCACTAAGGGACCATTCACCTCATTACCAGGGACCACCATGAGTAGTTGAAGCAAGTACCAGAGCAGTATTCTCACCAATTGGGGATGGTGAAGAATTGGGAAACTTCAGCAGGTGTCAAGCCAGGGGCTCAGCCAGTGAAGGTGATGCTTGCAGAGCAGTCTTGTGTGCCAAGACCGGGGCCAAACAGGCCAGAGGGGTGACGCTTGAGGAGTATATGTGAGTGCCAAGCTAGGGACCCAGCAGGGACGTGGGGGTGAAGCTTGAGGAAGATACTCAGTGAGAAGATTGGAAGAGCTCAGGAGGTCCCGTGGCAGTGGATCAGCGGGTCTAGGTGATGGACTGGGAGCTCAGTTGAGTGAAGATCTAAAAAGGAGATTGTAGAGCAAATGAAAGAGTTCATTGCAACCTTTGTTAGAAACTGTTCAAGATTGTTGCCATAGGAGACAGCGTGTCTACACATGCAGATGTGGTGCCAGCTGGGTACCTTTCCCTGCATGGCTGCCTACCTATAGAACTGTCGAAGTCTGCCAATTAACATTGCAACCTACTAAAGGGTGTCCTGGCCCTAACCCCCTCTCCCACAGTTCTGTTTAAGAGAAAATTAATGTCTTTGCATTCAAGAATTGTCTGGCACCCATTAATCTACCTCCATTGCACCCACCATGCCTTGTAACCCACTTTACACAGAAGGATGTCAACTGTCAGCTAACTCTGGAGGTCACCATTAGGCCTGGAGAGGCTTGGGACTTGGCTACACTAGCCTTCTGTGTGTGTCACCACCCACCGTCCCAACCCTCCTAAAATAACTTTAGATTGATATTACCAATCTAAAACCCTTACTTTACCAACCCCCTTACTTTATAGATAAATGTTCTCATATTTATCCTGAACTCATTCTGCTCATGGGCTAACAGGGAACATGCTGATAGGAGAAAATAGCAGAGTGACAGAGATGCAATAATCAGGTTTGAGGCTTCTAATTTAACTGTCTAGTTACAAGCTGGGGGAATGATAAGACCTGAAAATTTTACTTAAAGTGGTTGTAAACTGCTGAAAAAATAAATAAATAAATAAAAAAACCTGCAAGACAGTGGAAAATGTGCTAGTATGCATCTCATACTAGCACATTATGAAATACTTATCTTAGAACGAAACCACTGGCAACAAAAGTGAGTACACCCCTAAGTGAAAATGTCCAAATTGGGCCTAACTAGCCATTTTCCCTATCCAGTGTCATGTGACTCGTTAGTGTTACAAGGTCTGAGGTGTGAATGGGGAGCAGGTGTGTTAAATTTGGTGTTATCACTCTCACTCTCTCATACTGGTCACTGGAAGTTCAACATGGCACCTCATGGCAAAGAACTCTCTGAGGAACTGAAAAAACTAATTCTTGCTCTACTCTTGCCCTCTGTCCTAGGCTATAAGAAGATTGTCAAGAAAAAAAACTAAGATGTAGCTCAGTGGCCAAGACCATACAGTGGTTTAACAGGACAGGTCCCACTCAGAACAGGCCTTGCCGTGGTCGACCAAAGAAGTTGAGTGCACATGCTCAGCATCATATCAAGAGGTTGTCTTTGGGAAATAGACATATGAGTGCTGCCAGCATTGCTGCAGAGGTAGAAGGGGTGGGGGATCAGCCTGTCAGTGCTCAGACCATAGACCACACACTGCAAAAGAGAGGTCTGCATGGCTGTCATGCCAGAAGTAAGCCTCTTCTAAAGATGATGCACAAAAACCCACAGTTTGCTGAAGACAAGCAAACTAAGGACATTGATTAGTGGAACCATGTCCTGTGGTATTATAAGACCAAGATAGACGTATTTGGTTCAGATGGTGTCAAGCATGTGTGGGGGCAACCAGGTGAGATGTACAAAGACAAGTGTGTTTTGCCTACAGTCAAGCATGGTGGTGGGATTGTCATGGTCTGGGTTTGCATGAGTGCTGCCAGCACTGGGGAGCTACAATTCATTGAGGAAACCATGAATGCCAACATGGACTGTGACATAGTGAAGCAGAGCATGATCCCCTCCCTTTGGAGATTGGGCCACAGGGCAGTATAACAACGAACCAAACACACCTCCAAGATGAGCACTGCCTTGCTAAAGATGCTGAGGGTAAAGGTGATGAACTCGCCAAGCATATCTCCAGACTTAAACACTATTAAGCATCTGGGGGCATCCTCAAATGGAAAGTAAAGGAGCAAAAGGTCTCTAACATTCACCAGCTCCGTGATGTCATCATGGGAGTGGAAGAGGACTCCAGTGGCAACCTGTGAAGTTCTGGTGAACTCCATGCCCAAGAGGGTCAAGGTAGTGCTGGAAAATAACGGTGGCCACACAAAATATTGACACTTTGGGCCCAATTTGAAAATTTTCACTTAGGGGTGTACTCATTTTTGTTGCCAGCAATTTAGACATTAATGGCTGTGTTCTGAGTTATTTTGATGGGACAGAAAATGTACACTGTTATACAAGCTGTACACTCACTACTTTACATTTAAAAAAAGTGTAATTTCTTCAGTGTTGTCACATGAAAAGATCTAATAAAACATTTACAAAAACGTGACGGGTGTACTCACTTTTGTGAGATACTATATGTTCCATGGTTTTGGGGCACTTTCTGAAAGAACACCAAAAGTCCTATGTACTTTCAGAAAATTTACCAAAACCTCAGGACACAATAGAAGTCTATGGCAAAGCGTAGCTAACCCGCACAAAAAATGAAGACACACTGCCTGCGGCCAAAGCACAGCAGATCAGTGTGAAACTGCCCTAAGACCCCTTTCATGCTGAGGCAGCGTTCAGGTGTTTTAGCGCTAAAAATAGCACCTGAAAACTGCCTCCTGTTCATTTGAATGAGTGCTTTCACACTGCGGCGGTAGAAAAAGTTCTGCAAGCAGCATCTTTAGGCTCGGTTCACACTGGGGGCGACGCGAGGCGACACGACTTGCCGTGCCGCGACCTGACAAGTCGCCCCCGTTCTGTACTACGGAACCGTTCTAAGAGGAGCGACTCGAGTCGCTCCGACTTAGAAAAAAGGTTCCTGTACTACTTTTGGGCGACCTCGGGCGACTTGCATTGACTTCTATACAGAAGTCATTTGCAAGTCGCCGCTGAGGTCGTGGCAGGTCGCGGCGCGGCAAGTCGTGTCGCCTCGCATCGCCCCCTGTGTGAACCGAGCCTTAGGGTGCGTTTGGAGCTCTGTAGAAAGGACTGCATAAACGCCCCTGCCCATTGAAATTAATGGGCAACGCTTCCAAAGCGTCTCAAAATGGTTTCTAAAGTGGTGCAAAAAGGGGCATTTTTGTGTTTTTTTTAAGGAGACATTGTCAAATGACCTTAAAAAAAAAAGAAACGCCCAGCTAGCGCCCTAAAAGCGCCGCTAAAGTGCAGCTGTAGCCCCACTGTTTTAGCAGCGCTTCAGTGTGAAATGGGTCTTAGGATCCTTCCAAACAGACGTTTTAATCAGATCCACCTGTCAGTTCAGGCAAATTTGAATAGAAAGCCCAATGTTAAACCCCTTTCACACAACTGTTCTGATCAGGTCCACTTGTTTGTTTTTCAGGGGTCCATTCACCCCTATGGACCGGCAGGTGTAAACAGACTCGTGTCCATTTACACCTGCTGACCTGCAATTTGATCCACTAATAACAAATAAAAGGGATCCATTCTCCTCCATGTAAGTGGATCAGAAGGTAGTCAGCTGTCCATTTACACCCATGGAGCAGAGCGAGCTCTGTCTGTATCCGCTCTGCATAAACTGAGTGGACACGGACCTGTCATCTGCCCTACTTATCAAAACAGAAGGCACCCGTGTGAAAAGGGCCTTAGGCTAGAGGCAGGCAGATGTAAAATGGACAGGCGTCCATTTAAATTGACCATCTCTGAGTTCATCTAGGTCTGAAAAGAATACAGAAATACAGACATCCATGCTGTTGTGCTCCGATTCAGCAGGAGATTTGTTCATGGATCCCCCCCCCCCTGATTGGAATGGATGCTGTGCATCTGAAAAGTAAATCTGTAAGCAATATGAGGGTGCAATTATTCATCTCCTTTAAAAATCTTAAGCTGGCCATACACCATACAATTTTTCTATAGATTTACATTCAACTATGTAGTGCAAGGGCCTGCCTAATTGCATACAAACTGAAAGCGTTTAGGTTTGACCTCATATTATATGGTTTTGGTAAATCTAAAGGAAAGTTGTACAAGAAAATTGTATAATATATAGCCAGCCTTATGCAGGCCATACATGGTCGAATTTCGAACAAATTTTCTTTTAAAAATCAGAAAAATCGTTTTTTTTTGTGATCTCATGATGCCACCATTGATTTTCGAAATTCGGCCAACCAAGCTACAGAAAACAATTTTCTTGGCCGGGAATCTTTTTCTCTCAGTAAATTATCTTTTCTTATTACATTTCTCGCACGATTCTCCCATCATTGATTAGAAAATTGTTTGTTTTTCAAAAAATTTCCAACATGTCCGATTCCTCAAATTTGATTTCCGCATGAAAATCGGCTGTTGTTGCAGCCCACTAATGGTGCGAAATTAGTACGAAAATTCTTAGATACGATTTTTGAAATTTGAACCGTGTATGGCCGGCATTAGTCACTTGCCTGGCTTCAATTCTTTTAATCATGGACCAGGATCAGGTGTGCAGATCAGGATATTATCTGCATACAGTGCCTTGCGAAAGTATTCGGCCCCCTTGAACTTTTCAGCCTTTTGCCACATTTCAGGCTTCTAACATAAAGATATAAAAAATGTATTTTTTGTGAAGAATCACCAACAAGTGGGACACAATTGTAAAGTGGAACGAAATCTATTGGATTTTTGAAACTTTTTTAACTAATAAAAAAATGAAAAGTGGGGCGTGCAAAATTATTCGGCCCCCTTGTGTTAATACTTTGTAGAGCCACCTTTTGCTGCGATTACAGCTGCAAGTCGCTTGGGGTATGTCTCTATCAGTTTTACACATCGAGAGACTGAAATTCTTGCCCATTCTTCCTTGCAAAACAGCTCGAGCTCAGTGAAGTTGGATGGAGAGCGTTTCTGAACAGCAGTTTTCAGCTCTTTCCACAGATTCTCGATTGGATTCAGGTCTGGACTTTGACTTGGCCATTCTAACACCTGGATACGTTTATTTCTGAACCATTCCTTTGTAGATTTTGCTGTATGTTTGGGATCATTGTCTTGTTGGAAGATAAATCTCCGTCCCAGTTTCAGGTCTTTTGCAGACTCCAACAGGTTTTCATCCAGAATGGTCCTGTATTTGGCTGCATCCATCTTCCCCTCAATTTTAACCATCTTCCATGTCCCTGCTGAAGAAAAGCAGGCCCAAACCATGATGCTGCCACCACCATGTTTGACAGTGGGGATGGTGTGTTGAGGGTGATGAGCTGTGTTGTTTTTACGCCAAACATATCGTTTTGCATTGTGGGCAAAAAGTTTGATTTTGGTTTCATCTGACCAGAGCACCTTCTTCCACATGTTTGGTGTGTCTCCCAGGTGGCTTGTGGCAAACTTTAGACAAGACTTTTTATGGATATCTTTGAGAAATGGCTTTCTTCTTGCCACTCTTCCATAAAGGCCAGATTTGTGTAGTGTACGACTGATTGTTGTCCTATGGACAGACTCTCCCACCTCAGCTGTAGTTCTCTGCAGTTCATCCAGAGTGATCATGGGCCTCTTGGCTGCATCTCTGATCAGTCTTCTTGTCTGAGCTGAAACTTTAGAGGGACGGCCAGGTCTTGGTAGAGTTGCAGTGGTCTGATACTCCTTCCATTTCAAAATGATCGCTTGCACAGTGCTCCTTGGGATGTTTAAAGTGGTTGTAAACCCTTACAAACCACTTTGACCTACAGGTAAGCCTAGATTAAGGCTTACCTGTAGGTCCAAGAAATATCTCCTAAACCTATACAGTTTAGGAGATATTTGCCTGTAGACAGCGGCGCGCAGGCGCACTGAGCGCGGCATTTCCAACATCGGAGCTGCTGCAAGTGTCGGCTCCCGTGCGCATGCGCGGGAGTGACGTCATCGCGGCTCCGCCGAATGACAGCGGCGGAGCTGCGAGACCCCACCGAAAAGATGGATGCGCCGGACTACAGGGGACAGCAGTGACATCGCTGGCTCCTGTGTCAGGTAAGTGACACATAATGGGCTACTATGCGATGCATAGTAGTCCATTATGCTTTGCCTTTGCAGGGAATGAAAGATTAAGTAAACCCATCAGGGTTTACTTCCTCTTTAAAGCTCGGGAAATCTTTTTGTATCCAAATCCGGCTTTAAACTTCTCCACAACAGTATTACGGACCTGCCTGGTGTGTTCCTTGGTCTTCATGATGCTCTCTGCGCTTTCAACAGAACCCTGAGACTATCACAGAGCAGGTACATTTATACAGAGACTTGATTACACACAGGTGGATTCTATTTATCACCATCAGTCATTTAGGACAACATTGGATCATTCAGAGATCCTCGCTGAACTTCTGGAGTGAGTTTGCTGCACTGAAAGTAAAGGGGCTGAATAATTTTGCACACACCACTTTTCAGTTTTTTATTTGCTAAAAAAGTTTAAAATATCCAATAGATTTCGTTCCACTTCACAATTGTGTCCCACTTGTTGGTGATTCTTCACAAAAAATTAAAATTTTATATCTTTATGTTTGAAGCCTGAAATGTGGCAAAAGGTTGAAAAGTTCAAGGGGGCCGAAAACTTTCGCAAGGCACTGTACATGCTGCAGCATATTCAAAAGGCATAGTAGGTAAAACCAGCCTTGATGGTTTTTCTCAACACAGGTTTTCTTTAAATTGCGCTGAATTTAAAGGAGTTCATTCAACAGTATGATCAGACATAACAGTACTCATAATATAAAAACACACTCTTATGCTTTATTCAAAGTCTCCAAAGATGATCTATATTGTGACACTTTGTCTGACTCAGCTATTAAAGCTAACACTCAGTAATGGTGAGAATCCCACTGATGTTCAGAATGAGTGAAACTAATTTTCAGTGAATAGTACTCATTTTCAGAGACAGCTTAGGATAAAGGTGACAGATAATACCATGTCAGTGCCAATACTGGTATCACTTCTCATGTTAATAAACTGTCTGAACAGGAACCTGACAGGTACAGCCCGTGGTATAACTAACTCTATCAATCAGCCTGGCAATCCTCTAATTTAGTGCTTGCACAGCCTGAGCAGGAATGTGTATAATGAGGCAGCAGGCTCCGCAGCTGGCAGTACAGAACACTGAATAAGTGAATTAAAAGTGTTAACAAGACTCTGTCATTTAAAGTTAAGAACTCATCAGCCACTAATATAGAAGTACAAAATAACCACACTCTGGAGTCTGGCTATGACTCCCATTCCCGGCTAGAACTATTTCTATGGGCTGACTGAGGCCACAGTCTGCAGAAAGGGGAAATGCCACCTAATTATATTTGTAATCTTGAGTGCTTGTAGGGTATTAGAACTGGTATTCCAGTACTGACCTCCATGACGTTATGCACAGCATGCATAGTGCGCTGTGGCAGATGGTGGGTTTGGCCAAATTGCATTAACAGTGGGGAGGGGGGCTTAAAGGAGCGTGGTTAATTAAAACAAAAGCCATAAAATGGTCTTAAGATTGCTGTGGTATAAAAAAAATAAAAAAAACTTCCATTACATAGGATTTGTGTACACTGAAACTAGACAGAGAGTCTGAGCCTATCTTACAGAAGACCTTCACTAGAATAGTATGGGACTGTTTAACTACCAGCAACTGTTCAGACCATTAACACTTTGGTGAGAAGTCTTTAATGTACAATATCATGTATATAGCGTATCCTTTGTCTTTGCAGTCTACCCCCCATCCTCAGTCTTCACAGTCCCCCACCATCCTCAGTCTTCACAGTCCCCCACCATCCTCAGTCTTCACAGTCCCCCACCATCCTCAATCTTCACAGTCCCCCACCATCCTCAATCTTCACAGTCCCCCACCATCCTCAATCTTCACAGTCCCCCACCATCCTCAATCTTCACAGTCCCCCACCATCCTCAATCTTCACAGTCCCCCACCATCCTCAATCTTCACAGTCCCCCACCATCCTCAATCTTCACAGTCCCCCACCATCTTCAGTCTTAAATTTCCCCATATCTTCAGTCTTCACAGTTCCTTTCCCCCCTCCCTCAATTCACAGCGCTCAACTCAGAGTCTCAGATACATCTCTCTTACAGGCATGGCAGATGGATAACATCAGCACCCCCTACCCCAAGGGCCAGTAACCGCTGCTAGACAGGCGCTCTAAGCTCCAACAACAGGATCTGTGTGTGATGGAGACCCAAGTCACACAGGACCTCTGTGACAGAAGCCAGAGAGCAGGCAGTGGCAGGCATGGCTGCAGCGCCTCAGGCTTGTCTCCTCCATGGGTGTAGAGTGGGTCAGAGCATAGTGGGCCCTATCCCCTTCAGGGTCTGCACCCATGGATGATACACCATTGATAGAATCCCTACCTGCCCTCTACCCAAAAGTGCTCCTCCATTACCCTTTATTCTGAAATTACTTCACTACAGAGACAAAGAAATTATTTTGTCCTTGGCATGCACTATGAGAGATGTGGAAATAAATGGTTTAAAAGTCACATTCTTCCCTGATTACTCTACGATACGATAGAAGCAGAGAGCTGAGTTTATTGAAATCAAAAAGACTATAGCAATGCTTATAAAAGCCATTGTTAATTTGCACAAAAGGAAAACTCTTGCACCCATCTCCTCATTGTTCAGTGCCATATAATAGAATTTGACTCACAATCAAAATAATGTTCATTGAGTGCATTAAGGGACAAAGGAAGTCTTTCACCCTCAGTTATACTGCCACATAAAAAAAGGATAAGACACTGGTAAAAAAAATAAAACTGAAGGCAAGCTCAGCATTCCCATCTCACTACTAGCATGGCTCTCTTTAGTAGCAAAGCAGTACCAAGTAAATGATTAAAAACACATAGGTAGAGGACCTGTGCAATTCAGTGGACTCTAAGAAAACATCTGAAAGAATCCAAGAAATCAGACCTAGCTGATGGAAGGAAAAGATTCATCACATGAAGAAACTCCTAGGGTGTAAATCCCAAAATGTGTACTAAGTAGACTTCCCAGGAGTCCAAAGGAGCATCAGCCAGGGATCTTATCAAGTTGTTATACCATATCCACTGAAGCAATGAGGAACAGCGGAATGTCCTCTCATCTTAATTCTCTGAAGCAGACAAGAAGTTTCAAAAGAGAAAAGCATAGAACACGGTGTACTGATCCCACAGAGAAATAATAGCATCCATTGCTTCCACTAGAGGATCCCTATGCTTGGAGACAAATTAGCCCAGTTTGTTGTTGACCCTGGAAGCCAGAAAGTCCACATCCAGTAATCACCCACCTATGACGCAGGTCCAGGAACAGGACAACATATAAAGGTTCAGGATCCATTCAAACTGCTGTATTGTCTGCAGCTTGCAACCCTTGAATACCACCTCCTGCACCTAGTCATGTGGGATGCAAGAATTCCAAGTACATGCAAAGATTAAAAACAGACTGAGAATCAAGCTTGTGGAGTCCAGACATGGCTAGTACAGGAGAAATAAGAGGGACAGAGAGGGAGAAGATTTTGTAGTCTGTTCCTTTGGCTTCATCTGCTGAGAGAAAGGAAACAGGGAATTTTAAGGGAGCCCAGAGACCTATGTACTTGAGGTAGCTCCTGATGCTCGGCCTGACATTCACAAAGTGAATCCTCAAAGGACAGGGTTAATGCTGACACAAGACAAGCGTCTTTAAACCTGGAAAGCACTCTCCAGCTAATTTACCAGACAAAAAAAATCTCAAAAGTGCCCCACATGGTACTTTGTGACCAAAGGTCACTTTAAGGCTATCTTCACAGCGCCCAGTTTCGCAGGATTCAGATATGGCACTCCAGGCTGAGGACAGCAGTGACGGACAGCTGCAATTGGAGAAACCACACTGTAGAAGCAGTGTAGAGAAGAGCTTGCTTTAAAAAAAAATGGATCTTGGGGGTATTAAGAAGAAAATGAGCTAGCAAATACAGGTTACCATTTTACAAAGCAGAACTGAAAGCTACTAGAAAAAAACTGAGGGTTGCTATTAGTTGGAGGACATAAACCTGTGCTGGCTTACAGTTTTTTTATTTGCCAGCATCCAATCATACTGCAAATGGCAGTATAACCAAAGGTGAACTGGTGCACAGCACCCCAGAGGCTGGACAACTGACAGGCCTCTCTATAGGCTGCACTGAGGAAGAAGGGAGTCACCAACAGTGGCGGCATGTCCATTAGGGGCACGCGGATCCCGCGCCCCCATCCATGTGTCCGGCCCCCTAATCTGCATGCAGGGCGCCAGACACATGGATTCCAATGGGGGGGTGTTTGAAACACGTGGTTAGAGCCAGAGGCTCTAATATGCTTCAAAAAAGGGTGGACTCAGGCATAGAGCACTGCGCCCCGAACCCACGCAGTTGTCTGACAATAGCCCCCAGCCAGCTGACCGACCGGGGGGGGGTGGTTGTTTGCTGCCCCCAAAAAAGAAAACCACCAGCCACAACTGAGGGAAGAGGAAGTGAGCAGACAGTCCAAAAACTTCAGACTCAAGTCTCTCCTCCTTTCTGCATGTCCCTGCAAAGGTGAAAAGGGACAGCAGCGACAGAAAAATCAGTTCAGTGGCAGATTTTCTAGCTGGCAAAAAAGGTGCCATGTCACAAGGGTGCGTGGAGGCAAAAAGTGTTCACAGTTTGGAGTGCAGTGTCAGGGGTGCTGAGAGGCAGGGAGTTTCAGCATCAGAAGCACAGTGATAAGGGTACTGGGTGACAGCAAAATGCAATGTCAGGGTGCAGAGTG